>NC_071991.2:14247734-14549062 GCF_028885655.2 Pongo abelii
TCCCAGGTTCAAGCGATTCTTCTGCCTCAACCTCCCGAGTAGCTGGGATTACAGGCACACACCACCACGCCCAACTAATTTTGTATTTTTAGTAGAGATGAAGTTTCACCATGTTGGCCAGGCTGGTCTCAAATTCCCGACCTCAGGTGACCCACCTGCCTCGGCCTCCCAAAATGGTGGGATTACAGGTGTGACCACCGCGCCCAACCGAGGTCTCTTTTTTTTTTTTTTTTTTGAGACGGAAGCTCTGTCGCCCAGGCTGGAGTGCAGTGGCACGATCTCGCCTCTCTGAAAGCTCCGCCTCCCGGGTTCACACCATTCTCCTGCCTCAGCCTCCCGAGTAGCTGGGACTACAGGCGCCCGCCATGACGCCCGGCTAATTTTTTGTATTTTTAGTAGAGATGGGGTTTCACCGTGTTAGCCAGGATGGTCTCGATCTCCTGACTTCATGATCCGCCTGCCTCGGCCTCCCAAAGTGCTGGGATTATAGGCGTGAGCCACCACGCCCGGCCAGTCTCCTTTTTTTATAGGGCTCCTCTCACAGTGCCTGGCTCGCTGAAAGTTTTCAGTAGAGTACAGGGATTGTCACTCACACAGAGCGAGGATTGCCAGGGATTTGTTTGTACCAGAGGCTGAAGTGGAGGTTAGGAAACCACAGGGCATTCCTAGTGTCTAACCAGCCAGGGCCTGGCAGGTTTTCCATCCTTCCTTTGGTGCAAACGCCCTCGCAGTTGACTCATTCCCCAACTCTGAGGTCTGCGGCCCCCATCCCCCAGCCACACCACTTCCCCATTAGCATCGTGGCCCCTCTGGTCTCTGCCGTTCTAGCTTCCTGTCCATGCCTCCTGGTTCAGCCCAGATGTGGCCGTGGCCCATCCTCCACTCCCCTGGGAGGACAGATCTGGCTCAGGGCTGTCTGCAGTCTTGAATCCCTCTCCTCTCTCCTCTGAAGCCAGGGTAAAGCACACATCACACAGCCTGGCCCACAGCAGGACTGATTCTAGTACATTCCCAGATGGTCTATGTCAGCTGGGAATGCTTGACTTCCTGTTTTGTTTTCCGTCAGCAATCCTAAACCAGAATTTTCTTTCCCATAAGAACGATTTCTTCAGGTTGCTGACACGGTGACACCACTTTGAAAAGGAGGGAAGTTTGGAGCACTTTTTATTTAGATCAGAATTTAAAATGATGCCAGGCAGGGTGGCTCACGCCTGTAATCCCAGGACTTAGGGAGGCCAAGACGGGTGGATCATTTGAGGTCAGGAGTTCGAGACGAGCCTGGCCAACATAGTGAAACCCTGTCTTTACCGAAAATACAAAAATCAGCTGGATTTCGTGGTGGGCGCCTGTAGTCCCAGCTACTCGGGAGGTTGAGGCAGGAGAATTACTTGAACCCGGGAGGCACAGGTTGCAGTGAGCCGAGATCACACCACTGCACTCCAGCCTGGGTGACACAGTGAGACTCCATCTCAATTTAAAAAATAAAATAAAATGAAAGCCTGTCCAGGAAGCAGTGGAGGTTAGAAGTCCTGGTCTGGTGGTTCAGATCCCTCCTGAGGCACTTCCTGGTTTGAGGCAAATCTCTTCTGGCTTCACTCCACTTTTCTCATCTATAAAAACAGGACTAAGTCAGGTGCAGCGGGTGCGAGCCTCTAGTCCCAGCTACTCAGGAGGCTGAGGTGAGAGGATGGCTTGAGTCCAGGAGTTGAAGGCTGCAGTGAGCTGTGATCGTGCCACCGCAGTCCAGCCAGGGCAACAGAATGAGACTCTGTCTCTAAAATAAATAAATAGGCTGAGTGCAGTGGCTCATGCCTATAATCCCAGCACTTTGGGAGGCCGAGGCAGGAGGATCATGTGAGCCCAGAAGTTTGGGACCAGCCTGTGCAACGTAGTGGGATTACCGGCATGAGCCACCATGCCCGGCCAATTTTTTAAAATATAGAAATTCACACCCACAGGCCAGGTGGCTCACGCCTGTAATCCCAGTACTTAGTGGGGCCAAGGCGGATGGATCTCTTGAGGTCAGGAGTTCGAGACCAGTCTGGCCAACATGGTGAAACCCCGTCTCTACTAAAAATACAAAAAGCCATGCGTGGTGTTGCCCACCTGTAATCCCAGCTACTCAGGGGGCTGAGGCAGGAGAATTGCTTGAACCTGGGAGGCAGAGGTTGCAGTGAGCCGAGATCGCACCACTGCACTGCAGTCTGGGTGAAAAAGCGAGGCTCCATCTCAAATAAATACATAAATAAATAAATGAAATAATAAAACGAGGACATTGGACAAGGTTATCTCTAAACAGCACACTCTGGCTTAACTTTGACAACATTTCAGGATAAGTGAGTTTCTCAGGAAACAGACCTATAAATAAAGCTCAGTAGTTTCCTTCCAGGACCCCCAGATAGCAGTGTAGAAAATGCACTCCATCTTAACGCAAAAAATAAAAAGTCAAAACATTAGCCAGGCATGGTGGTGCATGCATGTAGTCCTAGATATTTGAGAGGCTGAGGCAGGAGGAGGGAGGATCTTTTGAGCCCAGGAGTTGGAGTCTCCAGTGAGCTAAGATGGCAACACTGCACTCCAGCCCGAGTGACAAAGGGAGACCCTGTCTCGAAGAAAAAAAAAAAAGGGCGGGGCGGGTTGGTGGTGGGCATGGTGGCTCGCCCCTATAATCCCAGCACTTTGGGAGGCCAAGGCGGGCGGATCACCTGAGGTCAGAAGTTCAAGACCAACCTGGCCAACATGGTGAAACCCCATCTCTACTAAAAATATTTAAAAATTTAGCTGGGTGTGGTGGTGAGCACCAGTAATCCCAGCTACTCGGGAGGCTGAGGCAGGAGAATCACTTGAACCCGGGAGATGGAGGTTGCAGTGAGCCAAGACTGCGCCATTGCACTCCAGCCTGGGCAACAGGAACGAAACTCCGTCAAAAAAATAAAAGAAGGCCGGGCGCGGTGGCTCACGCCTGTAATCCCAGCACTTTGGGAGGCCGAGGCAGGCGGATCATGAGGTCAGGAGATCGAGACCATCCTGGCTAACACGGTGAAACCCCGTCTGTACTAAAAATACAAATAAAATTAGCCGGGCGTGGTGGCGGGCACCTGTAGTCCCAGCTACTCAGGAGGCTGAGGCAGGAGAATGGCGTGAACCCGGGAGGGAGGGGAGGGAAGAGGAGAGGAGAGGAGAGGAGAGGAGAAGGGAAAAGCAAAGTCTCCCTCCCAAATCACCTTGACCGGCCAAATTAAAATTTCCTCCAAATACCACGCGGGAGGCGACAGCAACCGAAACATTAAACTGCCTCTGGTTCCACCAGCTGTCGGGGGTTTCTTTCCTTCTTGGCTCGGCCTAGAAACTCATATTTTATTCATGAAAATTGAGGCCCTGGGAGGCCTGGGCATAAACAGGATGTAAATATTTGCGAGTGGTGGCGGGGGAGAGGTGGTATTTGGGCAGGGGCGGGCTAAAGTCGGGACACCCGGGACAATGCTTACCTGGGGACCCGCCCACCTCCGTGCCTGCTATAGGCTGGGGTGGGGTCATAGGCAGGCTGTGCCGCTGATGGGCGATGAGTCCGGGCTCCGGTGCCCTTGAAGTGAGTCAGGGGATATTGATTGCTTAACCTTCCCGGTGCATTCCATTTTCCCAATCATTGAGGTCCCTTCTTTTTTTTTCAAGACAGAGTCTTGCTCTGTCGCCTAGGCTGGAATGCAGTGGCTCGATCTCGGCTCACTGTCCAGGCTGGAATGCAGTGGCTCGATCTCGGCTCACTGCATCCTCTGCCTCCGGGGTTCAAGTGATTCTGCTGCCTCAGTCTCCGGAGTAGCTGGAACTACAGGCGCCCACCAGCACACCTGGCCGGCCTGCCTGCTCGCTCGCTTTCTTTCTTTCTTTCTTCCTTCCTTTCTTTCTTTCTTTCTTTCTTCCTTCCTTCCTTTCTTTCTTTCTTTCTTTCTTTCTTTCTTTCTTTCTTTCTTTCTTTCTTTCTTTCTTTCTTTCTTTCTTTCTTTTTCTTTCTTTCTTTCTTTCCTTCTTTCTCTCTCTCTCTCTCTCTTCCTTCCTTTTATTATTTTTATTTATTTATTTATTTTGAGACAGGGTTTCGCTCTGTCAACCAGGCTGGAGTCCAGTGGCGTGATCTCGGCTCACTGCAACCTCCGCCTCCTGCATTTAGGTGATTCTCCTGCCTAAGCCTCCCAAGTAGCTGGGATTACAGGCGCCCGCCACCATGCCTGGCTAATTTTTGTATTTTTAGTAGAGACGAGGTTTCTGCATGTTAGTCAGGCTGGTCTCAAACTCCTGGCCTCAGGTGATCCACCCGCCTCAGCCTCTCAAAGTGCAGGGATTGCAGGTGTGAGCCACCGCACCCAGCCTTGTTTCTTGATGGTATCTCGTCCCACCCTCTCACCCCACAGCCTGCACAGTGCATCCCTGCACCTAGGATAGTCCCTGGAGCATAAGTTGTAGTCTTGGTTGGAATCTCAAAGATTCAGAATTTTCCTTTTTTTTTTTTTGAACCGCTTGAAGCTTGGAGGGTGAGTTTCAAGCGTTTCTCCTGCCTCAGCCTTCTAAGTAGCTGGGACTACAGGCACCCGCTACCATGCCCAGCTAATTTTTGTGTTCTTAGTAAGAGACAGGGTTTTCATCATGTTGGTCAGGCTGGTCTTGAACTCCTGACCTTGTGATCCGCCCACCTTGGCCTCCCAAAGTGCTAGGATTACAGGCATGAGCCACCGTGCCTGGCCTTTTTTTGTTTTGTTTTGTTTTGATTTTGAGAAGGGCCGTGCTGGCTCACCCAGGCTGGAGTGCAGTGGTGCTATCAGAGCTCATTGCAACCTCGAACTCCTGGGCTCAAGCAATACCCCCCACCCCCTATCTCAGCCTCCCAAGTAGCTGGGACTGTGGGTGTATGCTGCCCAGCCTGGTTTAGGATTTTCAGAATGACACCCTGCATCCAACAGCCTCAGGTACGAGGAAAACATTTCTACCTGTGAGATACAACCTTCTTGGAATAGACACCCTTGGGGCTTCCCGAAGAATGTGGTGAGCGTGTCTGCACAGAAGCAGGCACGCTAAAACAAAGCATGGTTTAAAATGCCCACGGCGCCTTTTACAGGTAATGAGACCCACACTTGTAGAGTTCTGGGGTTAGGAACATAAAATACACCCCTCAAATTGGAGCACCAGCTGGCCAGATTAGACCGAGGTGCACTGCTCTATTTCCAGTGGATGTGGTGTTGGAATGGTGGATATAACCTTGTTTTGAGAATAATGAGATTGCAGTTGAAAAGGAATGTCAAACTACTTAGGTGAGGTGTCATCTTTTCTTATATGCAGTTAATCACTCCCTAACTGATCCTGTGTGGACATGTAGATTTTTTTTTTTTTTTTCAGTATACAACTTCTTAGCTTAAAGTGGGCTCACTGTCAAAATATCTCATGTCACAGATAACCCATCAGGAAGAAGAAGAAAAAAACCCCGACCTGCTAAACAGCCTAAAAAGGGCGTGCTGGGGCACTCAGATTTCTGGTAGGAAAGTCCTGAATCCCTGCTCACAGCCCGCTAACCCTGCATTTTTTTTTTTTTTTTCTTAAGATATGCTCTCATTCTGTTGCCCAGGCTCTGGAATGTAGTGGTGCAATTATGGCTTACTGCAGCCTTGACCTCTTGGGGTCAAGAAATCCTCCCACTTCAGCCTCCCAAGTCGCTGGGACCACAGGCACATGCTACCATGCTCAGCTAATTTTTGTTGTTGTTGTTGTTGTTGTTGTTGTTAGAGATGGGGTCTTGTCATATTGCCCAGGCTGGTCTTGAACTCCTGGGCTCCAACAATCCTCCTGCCTCAGCCTCCCAGGTAGCTGGGACTACAGGCACACACCACCACACCTAATTTTTTTTTTTTTTTTTTTAATACAGAGTCTCACTCTGTCACCAGACTAGAGTGCAGTGGCATGATCTCGGCTCACTGCAACCTCTGCCTCCTAGGTTCAAGCAATTCTCATGCCTCAGCCTGGCTAATTTTTGTATTTTAGTAGAAACAGGGTTTCGCCATGTTGGCCAGGCTGGTCTCAAACTCCTGACCTCAAGTGATCTGCTGACCTCAAGTGATCTGCCCGCCTCAGCCTCCCAAAGTGCGGGGATTATGGGCATGAGCCACCACACCTGGCCTAATAATTTTTTTAAAATTATTTTTTATAGAGACAAGAGTCTTGCTATGTTGCCCAGGCTACTCTGGAACTCCTGGGCTCAAGTGGTCCTCCCCCTCAGCCTCCCAAAGAAACATTAAAAAAAAAAAAAAAGCGGCCGGGCATGGTTGTTCACCCCTGTAATCCCAGCACTTTAGGAGGCCTAGGCCGGCGGATCACGAGGTCAGGAGTTCAAGACTAGCCTGGCCAACATGGTGAAACCCTGTCTCTACTAAAAATACAAAAAATTACCCCAGCCTGGTGGTGGTGGGCGCCTGTAATCCCAGCTACTCGGGAGGCTGAGGCAGGAGAATTGCTTGAACCCAGGAGGCGGAGGTTGCAGCGAGCCAAGATCGCACCACTGCACTCCAGCCTGGGCAACAGAGCGAGACTCTGTCTTGAGGGAAACACACACACACACACACACACACACACACACACACACACACACACACACACATGATTCTATCAGGATTCTATGCTTCTTTTTCTGGACTGTATTTTTTTAGGGGTCACAGAGACCCCTTTCCCTGTCAGTACAGGCAGACAGCCTTCATTTTTCAGTGACTGTATAGTATGAATGTACCATAATTTACCTATGCATTCTGACACTGATGGGCATTTATCTCATTTCCTTCCCCTCTTCCCCCATTCTAAGCTGCTGCAATGAACATCCTAGTACATATACATCTTTGTGCACATGTGTAAGCATTTATGTAAGACAAGTTTCTAAAAGTGGGATTCTGGGTCAAAGAGTGTATACTTCTAAAGCATTGCTAGAAACTGACAAATTTTCTGTACGATTTGTACAGAAAAGAAAAATGGGCAGACAAGTCACAGAAAAGGAACTACAAAAGGTCGACACACATAGTAAAATATTCTACAAGACAATGAAAATTGAAACAGGCTGGGCACGGTGGCTCACGCCTACAATCCAAGCACTTTGGGAGGCCGAGGCATGCGGATCCCTTGAGTCCAGGAGTTCAAGACCAGCCTGGGCAACATAGCAAGACCCTATCTCTACAGACAATACAGGCATGGTGACGTGTGCCTGTGGACCTGGCTACTGGGGAGGCTGAGATGGGAGGATCCCCTGAGCCCAGGAGGTTGATGCTGAATTGAACTGTGATTGCACCACTGCACTCCAGCAGGTGACAGAGTAAAACCCTGTCTCCAAAAAAAGCAAATTGAAATAGCACTCATATATATACACATGTAATATCTATTGCATGTAATATATTTATATATATGTAATATGTATTACTGTAATATATTTACATGTATATATTTGCACAGGAGATTAGTAAACAAAAAAAATGCATTCTTGGCTCTCATCCACCATTGGTGGAGGGATAAATTGGATAAAATGAACTGAGCTTGGTGCTCGCTAGTCCCCCACCCCTCATCAGATTTAAAAGGGGCCACAGGTGACCGGGCATGGTGGTTCATGCCTATAATCCCAGCACTGTGGGAGGCCAAGGTAGGCGGATCACTTGAGTTCAGGAGTTCGAGACCAGCCTGGCCAACATGGTGAAATCCCATTTCTACTAAAAATACAAAAATTAGGCTGGGTGCGATGGCTCACGCCTGTAATCCCAGCACTTTGGGAGGCCGAGGCGGGCAGATCATGAGGTCAAGAGATCGAGACCATCCTGGCCAACATGGGGAAACCCCGTCTCTACTAAAAGTACAAAAATTAGCTGCGCGTGGTGCCACGTGCCTGTAATCCCTACTCAGGAGGCTGAGGCAGGAGAATCGCTGGAACCCGGGAGTCAAAGGTTGCAGTGAGCTGAGATCGCACCGTTGCACTCTAGCCTGGCGACAGAGCGAGACTCCGTCTCCAAAAAAAAAAAAATACAAAAATTAGCTGGGCATGGTAGCAGGCGCCTGTAATCCCAGCTACTCAGGAGGCTGAGGCAGGAAAATCGCTTGAAACCAGGAGGCAGTGGTTGCAGTGAGCAGATATTGGACCACTGCACCCCAGCCTGGGTAAGAGAGTGAGACTCTGTCTCAAAAAAAAAAAAAGTGGTTGCAGGAAGGTCAGGGCTGATGTGCTCACTGAGGACAAGAAGGAGGGAATGCTTAGATGAGTAAACAGACTAAAATTAGAAGTAAAGAATCCAAACAGCCTATGACCTAGGCCGTATAGTGTGGGGGAACAGCCTGTCTCCCATCCATCGTCTCTGGGGTCAGCCCACATCATGACGCATAAACATTTGACCTCTATACCATCAGGAAAAGTCCTGTATCCTTTTTGTTTTCAAAGAAGGCAAGAGGCCAGGCCAGTGGCTCACGCCTGGGATTCCAACACTTTGGGAGGCCAAAGCAGGAGGATCACTTGAACCCAGGAGTTCGAGATCAGCCTGGGCAATATAGGGAGACCTTATCGCTACAAAAAAAAAAAAAAAAATAGCTGGGCATGGTGGCGTGTGCCTGTAGTCCCAGGTATCAGGGAGTCTGAGGTGGGAGGATCTGTTTGACCCCAGGAAGTCGAGGCTGCAGTGAACCGTGATTACACCACTGCACTCCGGCTTGGGCAACAGAACTAGACTCTGTCTCCAAAAAAAGTTGGCAAGGAAGTGCGTAAAGCAATTTTCAAAGTTTCCAAATTGTTAAAGTTTAACAAAATAGTTAACATGAAAAACTTTGCATACAGTGGGCACTTAACCGGAACATGTATTTATGTAGAGTAGTTTCTGGGACAGTTATTAAAGTACTACTCTTTAGGATTTGCTTAAAATGTAGGGCAGGAGCCTTTGAAATCATGAGGCTTATCCACTTTAAAACACCACCTTGTGAGAAAGAGGTCTTTTAAAAGGTGTATCTCGGCTGGGTGCAATGTCTCATGCCTGTAATCCCAGCACTTTGGAAGGCTGAGGTGGGTAGATCACTTGAGGTCAGGAGTTCGAGACCAGCCTGGTCAACATGGTGAAACCTCGTCTCTACTAAAAATACAAAAATTAGCTGGGCATGGTGGCGGGTGCCTGTAATCCCAGCTACTTGGGAGGCTGAGGCAGGAGGATCACTTGAACCTGGGAGGCAGAGGTTGCAGTGAGCTGAGATGGCACCACTGCACTTCGGCCTGGATGACTGAGCGAGACTCTGTCTCAATAAATTAAAAAAAAAAAAATTTTAAAAATATGTAAAAGATGCATCTTAGAGTCATGGGTAGACATCTTCTCCTGCCCCTAAAAACGTAAAAATGGAGCTGTCCAGGGTGATAAAGGGTTGTGAGGGGTGTAAAAACGTAAAAGACACGTCCTCTTTGGACACGTTTGCTCAGGGACACCAGATTTGAATGTGAGCTTGCTTCCTTTGAAGGCCCAGCTCAAAGGTCATACCTCGGGGTGCCCGGGCCCTGCAGACATGGTGACTTTTCCCTCCCAGTGCCCTCTAGCTCCTACCCAGCAGAGAGGCGTGGACACCCGTGCGCCTGCCAGGACGCTCAGATGGGGCACTTTTCGTCTAACTCATTTTTGCATCTCCCACTGTGGTGAACCCAGAACTGTCCTCCCGTGGGCCAGTCCTTTGCAGACTGGCTGTGTCTGAGTCCCATCCCGGCTCTATAGCCAGGGCTGTCCTTGTCAAATGGCTGCCTTCTCTTGGATGCTTGTGGAGAGAGCCCGATCAGAGGTCGCCCTGTGACCTAGTTAAGTGTAGCGCGGGAGAAAGCCTGTACACACTCAGCGACACACACTAGATGCAGAGAGAGATTCAGGCAGAGATGGAGACAGGCATGGAGGGAGGATCTTTCGGGTGGTGGACGTGCCTTCTTTGCAGATAGAGTGGTCTTAACCCCGGCCCACCAAGGCGCCCAGGAAGCTCTCGGCGAGGCCAAGATGACCTCAGAGAGGTGGACGGGAGAGTGGCTGGTTGGACACAGTGAGGAGCACGGGCTCTGGGTTAGACCATCCAGGCTTTGCTTCCTACCCACCAAGTCACTCTGGGTACCACGTGCCTCAATTTCCACACCTGTAATGGGATAATAACAACCTCCAGTGGGGATTGCAAGGAGTCAATGTCAACCCCTTCTACCCAAGACAATTGCTAGTTACTAAGCCTCAGCGGGGCCTGAAGACTGTCACCAGCTGCAGACTCATTAAGGGGACACCAGGGACAGCTGGCAGATAGGCAGCTGCCCAACGTTCGGAGCCGGGAGGCGGAGATCCAGGCTGACTCAGTGCGGCACTGGCCACCCGGCCTCACAGCATTTCCATAGTTAGTTCTCAGTTTTCTCATTGGTAATAACAGTATTGGAGCATTTGACTAGCCTTTGAACAGAATTACCTCCTGTGTGCGGCTGGCAGGGGTGTGCCATACGACAACTCTTCAGAATACAATGTGGCAACACCCCCAGGAATGTGGGGTTTCTGGTGTGCTCTAGGATGACTTCTGTGCACTGAAAACTTAATTCAAAAAATGACTTAAGGGCCGGGCGCCGTGGCTGACGCCTGTAATCCCAGCACTTTGGGAGGCCGAGGTGGACGGATCACCTGAGGTCAGGAGTTCGAGACCAGCCTGACTAACATGGTGAAACCCCACCTCTACTAAAAACACAAAATTAGCCAGGCGTGTTGGCGCATGCCTGTAATCCTAGCTACTTGGGAGGCTGAGGCAGGAGAATCACTTTAACCTGGGGAGGCAGAGGTTGCAGTGAGCCAAGACCACGCCACTGCACTCCAGCCTGGGCAACAAGAGCGAGACTTCGTCTCAAAAAAAAAAAATTACTTAAGTTTTTGTTTAACTCATGAAAGTTACAAATTTAAAAAACATTTGCCAGGCGCAGTGGCTCATGCCTGTAATCCCAGCACTTTGGGAGGCCGAGGCGGGCAGATCACAAGGTCAGGAGTTCAAGACCAGTCTGGCCAGTATGGTGAAACCCCATCTCTACTAAAAATACAAAAATTAGCCCGGTGTGGTGGTGGGCTCCTGTAGTCCCAGCTACTCAGGAGGCTGAGGCAGGAGAATCCCTTGAACCCGGGAGGCAGAGTTTCAGTGAGCCGAGATCGCACCACTGCACTCCAGCCTGGGCGACAGAGCGAGACTCCGTCTCAAAAAAACAAAACAAAACCTTTTTGGGTACAATATAATTAAATTCTTTTTTCTTTTTTAGAGACAGGGTCTTCTTGCTCTGTCTCTAGGCTGGAGTGCAGTGGTGCGATCATAGCTCACAGATGCCTCTAACTCCTGGACTCAAGTGATCCTCCCACCTCAGCCTCCCCGAGAAGACATGCATCACCACACCCAGATAATTTAAAACATTTTTTTTGTAGATGTGGGATCTTACTTCATTGTCCAGGCTGGTCTCAAACTCCTAGTGATTAAGTTCTTTTAAACATTTTCAATTACTTTTACAAATTAAATATATTTGATTGATTTCTGTTTTGAGTATCTTGGTTATCTGACAAATCTTCCAAGTACTCAAATGTATCTTTTGTCGTTGTTTTTTTTTTTGAGATAGAGTTTCACTCTGTCGCCTAGGCTGGAGTGCAGTGGCGCAATCCTGGCTCACTGCAACCTCTGAATCCAGGTTCAAACGATTCTCCTGCCTCGGCCTCCCGAGTAGCTGGGACTACAGGTATGTGCCACCACACCCAGCTAATATTTTTATATTTTTATTAGAGATGGGGTTTCGCCCTGTTGGCCAGGCTAGTCTCGAACTCTGACCTCAAGTGATCCGCCCACCTCAGCCTCCCAAAGTGCTGGGATTACAGGCGTGAACCACTGCACCCAGTTCAAATATATCTAATAAATCTAATAAACTAAGCTTGTAGTATTTTATTTTTTATTTTTGAGACAGGGTCTTGCTCTGTTGCCTAGGCTGGAGTGCAGTGGTGCAATCACTGTTGACTGCAGCCTTGACCTCCTGGGCTCAATCAGTCCTCCCATCTCAGCTTCCCAAGCAGCTGGGACTATAGGCACACGCCACTACACCTGGCTAAAAAACTATAATATGTTGAACCTCAAGTTCTCTTAAATATCCTAATAATATTTATACAGCTAGTGAGATTTCAATCTAAAATCACAAGTTTAACTTAATTGATTCAACTTTACATTTTAAATTAGAATCATAAATTTCCCATTGGACACTAATATGAGAAGTTGTCATAAGGATTTCAAATCCGTAATATATCAAATCTATAAAGATTATGTATGAATTCTACATAAAAAGACTAATATAAAATTTTAATTTATCTCATCATGTCTGTATTTCTGAAACCCCCTAGGATCATTCATTCATTCAACAATTTTTTAAATTTAATTAATTAATTTATTTATTTGAGACAGAGTCTCACTCTGTCACCAGGCTGGATGCAATGGCACAATCTCGGCTTACTGCAACCTCCACCTCCCAGGTTCAAGCGATTCTCCTGCCTCAACCTCCCAAGTAGCTGGGACTACAGGCGCATGCCACCACGCCCAGCTAATTTTTTGTATTTTAAGTAGAGAGGGGGTTTCACCATGTTGGCCAGGGTGGTCTCCATCTCTTGACCTTGTGATCTGCCTGCCTTGGCCTCCCAAAGTGCTGGGATTATAGGCATGAGCCACTGAGTCCGGCCTGAATTGTTCTATAATTTAATAATTAAATCCAAAAATTAGCTGAGCATGGTGGTGGGCACCTGTAATCCCAGCTACTCAGGAGGCTGAGGCAGGAGAATTGTTTGAACCTGGGAGGCAGAGGTTGTAGTGAGCTGAGATGGCACCACGGCACTCCAGCCTGGGTGATAGAGCAAGACTCCGTCTCAAAAAATAAAAAACAAAAGCCGGGCGCGGTGGCTCACGCCTGTAATCCCGGCACTTTGGGAGGCTGAGATGGGCGGATCACGAGGTCAGGAGATTGAGACCCTTCTGGCTAACACGGTGAAACCCCGTCTCTACTAAAAATACAAAAAAATTAGCTGGGCGTAGTGGCGGGCGCCTGTAGTCCCAGCTACTCGGGAGGCTGAGGCAGGAGAATGGCATGAACCCGGGAGGCAGAGCTTGCAGTGAGCCGAGAGAGCGCCACTGTGCTCCAGCCTGGGCAATAGAGCAAGCCTCCGTCTCAAAATAAATAAATAAATAAATAAAAATAAAAAATAAAAAGAGCAAAGCCCAATACTTCCACACATATTTCTTTCACACCCTGCCTTTGGCAACCAGAATGATCTAAAACCCAAACTGGGTCATGTCACTTTGCCCCACCTCCTCCGGCGCTTCTCACCACTCCTAATTAGCCTTCACCCTGCATGATCTGGCCCCTGCAGGCTCCATCTCTCTCCCACCCCCACTCCCACCCGTCCCAGGCTGATCATCTCTCTCCCGCCCCCACTCCCACCCGTCCCAGGCTGATCAGACCACCGTGTGCCCCAGCTCTGCTGTCACTCATCCCTTCGTGCCTTCAGGAAATGTGGGGCCTCTCTCCGGGCCACTACAGGCAATGAGGATACAATGGGAACAGGACAGAGAAAGTTCCTTTTCTCAAAGAATTTTCATTTTAGTGGGGAAACAAACAATAAACAAGGCAACAAATCCAGCTAAATATAGATTGTGGGTAAGAAAAATAATAAACAAACAGGGGCTGGGCTCAGTGGCTCACACCTGTAATCCCAGCACTTTGGGAGGCTGAGGCAGGAGGATCGCTGGAGCCCAGGAGTTGAAGACCAGCTTGAGCAACAAGGTGAGACCACGTCTCCACAAAAAATTAACAGATTGGCCAGGCATGGTGGCATATGCCTATAGTCCCAGCTACTCAGGAGGCTGAGGTGGGAGGATCACTTGAGCCCAGGAGGTCAAGGCTGCAGTGAGCTATGATCACGCCACTGCACTCCAGCCTGGGCAATACAAAAATACCAACTCAAAAAAGAAAAAAAAGAGAGAGAGAGAGAAAGAAATAAACATGGTGTTAGTGTAGGAAGCAATGAGAGGCAGGGCAGGGTATTAGGTGGCCCTTCCAGGCAAAGCCAATAGGCATTCAAATCTCAGATTGGGGGTTCACATCTCAGGCCAAATGCCCCTCCTCATCAAAGCCCTTCTTGACCTCCCAAGTGAGGTGTTGGCCTATTGCTGATATCCTAACAACCCACCAGTCCCTTTTCTGACACTGATCATAATTGTTTTTTATTTATTTTATTTTATTTGTGAGACTGAGTTTTGTTCTCATCGCCCAGGCTAGAGTGCAGTGGCACAATCTCAGCTCACTGCAACCTCCGCCTCCCAGGTTCAAACAATTCTCCTGCCTCAGCCTCCCAAGTAGCTGGGATTACAGGTATGCGCCACCACACCCCGCTAATTTGATGTTTGTAATAGAGACGGGGTTTCTCCACGTTGGGTGGGCTGGTCTCGAACTCCCGACCTCAGGTGATCTGGCTGCCTCAGCCTCCCAAAGTGCTGGGATTACAGGCGTGAGCCACCGCACCCGGCCCATAATTACATTGAAATAAACGTAACATTGGCCGCTTGCTGTCAGTTTCCCTCCCTACAATGGAAGCTCCTGTGCCCCTCGCAGCGGCTCTAGGCACTCAGTCAATATTTGTTAAAGGCAGAAAATGTGCTGGTTACATGATTTCCAACCAGCTTCCGAATTCCATAAATCTAATCAGAACAATACCCGGGGACAAATTTTACCCAGATGAGACATCCTTATACTGTAGATATATCTAGGAAATGTTTTTTCCGTACACACTGTGCCTCTCAATATTGAAAATGCTACAAAGTGCTCGCTTCGGTAGTGCATAGACTAAAACTGGAACGACACAGAGAAGATGAGCAGGGCACCTAATTTTAAAAATGCTAACGAAAATGTTAGAAAAACTATAAATGGGGCTGGGCGCAGTGGCTCACGCCTGTAATCCCAGCACTTTGGGAGGCCGAGGCGGGCAGATCACGAGGTCAGGAGATTAAGACCATCCTGGGTAACATGGTGAAACCCCATCTCTACTAAAAATACAAAAAAAAAAAAAATTAGCCAGTCGTAGTGGCAGGCGCCTGTAGTCCCAGCTACTTAGGAAGCTGAGGCATGAGAATGGCATGAACCCGGGAGGTGGAGCTTGCAGTGAGCCGAGATCGCACCACTGCACTCCACGCTGGGTGACAGAGCAAGACTCCGTCTCAAAAAAAAAAAAAAAAAGAAAAACTATAAATGGGATGGAACACCGCAGTGCCTGAGAGGAAACACTTATTTAAATGATAGCATCACCATTTAAAAACAAAAATTAGTCGGGTGCAATGGCTCACACCTGTAATCCCAGCACTATGGGAGGCAGAGGTGGGTGGATTACTTGAGCCTACGAGTTAGAGACCAGCCTGGCCAACATGGTGAAACCCTGTCTCTACTAAAAATACAAAAATTAGCCGGGCATGGTGGCGTGCACCTGTAATCCCAGCTACTCCGGAGACTGAGGCAGGAAAATCTACTGAACCCAGGAGGCAGAAGTTGCAGTGAGCCGAGATCATGCCACTGTGCTCCAGCCTGGGTGACAGAGTGAGACCCCATCTCAAAAAATAAATAAAGGCTAGGCATGGTGGCTCACGCCTGTAATCCCATCACTTTGGGAGGCTGAGGTGGGCAGATCACCTGAGGTTGGGAGTTTGAGACCAGCCTGACCAACATGGTGAAACACCGTCTCTACTAAAAATACAAAATTAGCTGGGTGTGGTGGCACGTGCCTGTAATCCCAGCTACAGGGGTGGCTGAGCCAGAAGAATTGCTTGAGCCCGGGAGGCAAAGTTGCAGTGAGCCAAGATCGTGCCATTGTACTCCAGCCTGGGTAACAAGATCGAAACTCCATCTCAAAATAAATAAAAATAAAAACAAAAACAAAAAATAGCTTAAAATCACAAATAAATCCACTTGAAAACAAATAATAAATTTTCTTTTTTTTTTTTTGAGATGGAGTTTCGCTCTTGTTGCCCAGCTAATTTTTGTATTTTTAGTACAGACGGGGTTTTACCATGCTGGCCAGGCTGGTCTTGAACTCCCAACCTCGTGATCCTCCCGCCTCAGCCTCCCAAAGTGCTGGGATTACAGGCGTGAGCCACCACACCCGGCCTAAATTTTCTTTTTTTATAGAGATGGGAGTCTTGCTACATTGCCCAGGTTGGGCTCAAACACCTGGTCTCAAGTGATCCTCCCGCCTGGGCCTCCCAAAGTGCTGAGATTACTGGCATGAGCCACCAGGCCCAGCCTAAGATAATGAACTTTTAAAATTCAATGTAAACAAGGCAAACAGCATCAAGTGTGTATGACATTCTGGGCCAATGGAGGCTGGAGTGGGCAGAGAGAAAACCAGGCTATCCTGTAGTCCTGATCTTGGCACGCCAGCAGATTTTCAGCCTTACATCCTGCAACATAACTCAGGAAGTAAGCTAACGGTGAAAGTCAAGGTGTCATTCAAACCAAGATGTGTTGCCTGACCTCTCTGACAATCTGATTGGAAGCCTCTGGATTTGGGGAAAGAGGATTTTGGTTTCAATTTTATTTCCTTTCTACATGCTTCCTCTTGGTGTATAACTGCCTTGCCCTCTTGTGATGACAGTCTGGGAGCTTAGCCTCAGTGTGTATTTAATTTCCTGAGATTTCACGGATTTGCTGGGCGGAATTCTCTGTGGCTACTCTATGCCCTTTGACAAGAGCCCGTGGTTTCCCCAGCACTCCCTGGTTCCCCAACATTGCTGTTTTTCAGTCCCAGGGGAGCCGTTGGAGTTTTTAAGCTCTGAGCTCTGTTTGGGCACAAGTCCAATAGGTCACAAAAGGCTCAGTCTAAAAAAAAGAAAAATGTCCTGACAGTGCAGCTTTGCCCTAAGAGTCACCTCCGTCTCTGGTTCTCCTGGCATTCCATCAGTTAGAGGAGAGTCCTAGCAGCGCCAAAAGGCCTCCTGTAGAGTGGGGGTTTTTGGAGAATCATGAAAGGAACCGTGTTCTGTACTTATTAAAAATTAGTTTAGTTTCTAAACTGTGTTATGTGATGGGAGGGATGTGTGTCATAGTGATTACAAGGAAAACATGAAGATTAACACAAAGGAACAATCCTATGGAAAAACCGCGGAGACATTTCAAGAAAAGTGTGTATTTCAAGAGGGGTGTGTGTTTTCTCCTCCGGAAAAATAAAAGACCTGTGAATAATGATTGAAAAAACAGACAAGACCGCTCCATCAGTTTAAAGGGGGAATAGGGGAGAGATGACCAATTCAAGCATTTTTTCCAAATTACACGGAAAGAAAAACACTGTTAAGTTGTGAATCTGTATATGTTAATATTATCATTAAAACAAACTGCTTGGCCAGGCGTGGTGGCTCACACCTGTAATCCCAGCACTTTGGGAGGCTAAGGCAAGCGGATCACTTGAAGTCACGAGTTTGAGACCAGCCTGGTCAACGTGGCGAAACCACATCTCTACTGAAAATACAAATATTAGCCAGGTGTGGTGGCACACGCCTGTAGTCCCAGCTACTCGGGAGGTTGAGGCAGGAGAATCACTTGAACCTGGGAGCCCGACATTGCAGTGAGCTGAGATCACATCACTGTACTCCAGTCTGGGTGACAGAGTGAGACTCCATCTCAAAAACAAAACAAAACAAGAAACAAAACAAAGAATGGTCAAAGCACTTGTGAATCTGAAGTACCTACTTTCTTTTCTTCTTATTTTTTTAGAAACAGGATTTTACTCTGTCCCCCGGGGCTGGAGTGCATTGACTTGATCATGGTCCACTGTAGCTTCAACCTCATGGGCTCAACCGATTCTCCTGCCTCAGCCTCCCGAGTAGCTAGGACTACTGTCGCGTACCACCACAACTGGATAATTTAAAAAAATTTTTTTGTAGAGATGGGGTCTCACTATCTTGCCCAGGCTGGTCTCAAACTCCTGGGCTTGAGGGATCCTCCCACCTCAGCCTCCCAAAGTTCTGGGATCATTATTGAATATTATGACAATTTAGGCTATGAGAGGAAAGATTGGGTAGAAAAACAGCCCATAAGAATGCTCAAAACCCTTGCGAGGTTGAAGTATTTACTTTTCTTTTCTTTTTTTGAGACAGGGTCTTGCTGCAGACCAGGTTGGAGTGCAGTGGTGTGATCAGAGCTCACTGCAGCCTGCACCTCCTGGGCTCAAGCACTCCTCCGCCTCAGCCTCCTGAGTAGTTGGAACTGCAGGTGCGCGCCACCACGCCCGGTTAATTTTTTTATTTTTATTTTTGTAGAGATGGGGTCTCACTATGTTGCCCAGGCTGGTCTCAAACTCCTGGGCTTAATCGCTCTTCCGGTCTCTGTCCCCCAAAGTGCTGGGATTAGAGGGGTGAGCCACCGCACCGGCCTTGAGTCCCTATTTTCCTGGAATGAACATTGCATTTCATCTGACAAAAGGACGGTTTCAGTTTCCTCCTCTGCAAAATGGGGTGGGGGTGGAATTCCCATCTTGCAGCCGAGAATTCCGATAATAAACGTCAAGTACCGAGCGCGGTTGAGGCGCAGGAGCCCACCCAACGGGAGGAGCTCACTGGGACATTCAGAGCAATCTGGAAAAGTCGGCACGGGCAGACCCAGACGTCATCCCCGGACCCCGCTGCCCAGCAGCGCCTGGACGCCAGCGTTGTCCGTGTCCCCGCACCGAAGCCCGCGTTTGGCCGCAACGCCCCCAGGTCCTGCTCCTCCCACGCCGCCGCGGAGCTGATCTTCCACAGAAACCACACACAAACGTCCGTTCCGAGAGCGACCTGCTTTCTCGGAAGGCGTCGCGGCCAGAGCTCGCCCTCCTGTCGCTCCTAGGCCGGACGCCAGGTCTCCCATAGCAACCGCGGCCTCTAGCGATGGCCGCCAGGGCACCACCGGAACCGTCTTCGCAGGAACGGAGAGGCGGTGGTACGTGACTTCCGCTAGCGCCCGGCGGAAGCCAGGGGGCGGGGCTTGCGTGGCGGCGTCACGGGGTGGTGTCTCGGGTGGCGGGAAGAGGAGGCGCGAGAATGGAGGTGGAGGCAGTCTGTGGTGGCCCGGGCGAGGTGGAGGCCCAGGACCCTGACCCTGCCCCTGCCTCTACCAAGGCCCCCGGCAGCGCTGGCCACTACGAGCTGCCGTGGTGAGGTCCCAGGCCGTAAAGAATGGGCGCGTTTGGACGTGAGGGTGGGCGAGTGGCGGGCCGTGCTCCGGAGAAACTCGGGGGGCAGGGGCACGTTTTAGGGGATCCCGAGGGAGGAGGAGGCCCCGAGTGGCATCCAGATGATTTCAAGAAGACGACGGACATGGATCGAGAGTGGCCGGTCTAAACTCTGCGAGCGGAGTCTCGCTCACAACAATGCTTATGACAATTAGGGCTACCCCGGGTGGCCACCTACTCTGACCTAGTTGGTTTTTCAAAAGTTTTTGTGTATAGTAGTGTATGACCTAGTGTTTTCAAAAACTTAAGTCTTTTAAAAAAAATATGGATTACATGTTGAAAATAATATTTTGACTGCTAGGTTCAATAACATTTACATTTGAAATTTTTTAAAAAAAATCATGACGGGGGTTTTGCTGTGTTGCCCAGGCTGGTGTCCAACTCCTTGGCTCAAGTGATCCCCCTGCCTCAGCCTCCTAAGTAGATGGGACTACAGGCACGCACCACCATGCCCAGCTAATTTTTTTATTTTTTAGATGGAGTCACACTTTGTCACACAGGCTGGAGTGCAATGGTGTGATTTCGGCTCACTGCAACCTGCATCTCCCTGGTTCAATCAATTCTCCTGCCTCAGCCTTCCTAGTAGCTGGGATTACAGGCATGTACCACCACACCCTGCTAATTTTGTATTTTTAGTAGAGGCTGGGTTTCACCATGTTGGCCAGGCTGGTCTCGAAGTCCTGATCTCAAGACATCCGTCCGCCTCGTCCTCCCAAAGTGCTGGGATTACAGGCATGAGCCACTGTGCCCAGCCTAGGCTTACGGTGTCTAGCCAGCCGTGCTTGTGTATTTGGCACACGTCTGCGGAAACTGGCAGGTAATCCTTGCCTGGCATGATGGCTCATGCCTGTAATCCCAGCACTTTGGGAGGCTGAGGTGGGCGGATCACCTGAGGTTGGTAGTGAGCCAAGATCGTGCCATTGCACTCCAGCCTGGGCAACAAGAGCAAAACTCTGTCTCAAAAAAAAAAAAAAAAAAAGAAAAGAAACTGGCAGGTAAGGGATGAGAAGGGAGCTCAGTTGCACCCATGTTGTCACACCAAATGATGTCAGTGCTGTGTGTGCTGGGCCTCTTGTGATGGGCAGAGAGGGTTGCAGCACAGTGTCACATTGCTCCAGATGGCCTGTGCTGGCCCTGCTCCAGCAGCAACAGGTGTTTCTCTGCTGTGGCAGGTTTGAAGCCTATGCTGTACAATTCTCATGCCCTTAACTTTTCAAATGGCACTTGGGCATCTTATTACATTTTATTTATTTATTATTTATTTTTGAAACAGAGTCTCACTCTGTAGCCCAGGCTGGAGTATAGTGGCACGATCTCAGCTCACTGCAACTTCTGCCTCCCGGGTTCGAGCTATTCTTGTGCCTCAGCCTCCCAAGTAGCCGGGATTACAGACGCACACCACCACATCCAGCTAATTTTTGTATTTTAAGTAGAGATGGGGTTTCACCATGTTGGCCAGACTGGGCTCAAACTCCTGACCTCAAGTGATCCACCCGCCTCAGCCTCTCAAAAGTGCTAGGATTACAGGCGTGAGCCACTGCGCCTGGCTGGCATCTTATTACATTTAAAACCTGCAACCATTTGGCATAGTTGTACTGAATGTGTGTAATTTTCTAAGAAAGCTCTCAGGATGACCCCTAAGTGCTTTTTGTGGGGTAGTGTGAAGATAACCATGTCAACATTTTTATGCATTTTCTTAACAGGGTTGAAAAATATAGGCCAGTAAAGCTGAATGAAATTGTCGGGAATGAAGACACCGTGAGCAGGCTAGAGGTAAGTGGCTTTTTTTTTTTTTTTTTTTTTTTGAGACAGAGTCTCACTCCCAGGCTGGAGTGCAGTGGCGCGATCTCCGCTCACTGCAAGCTCCGCCTCCCGGGTTCACGCCATTCTGCCTCAGCCTCCCAAGTAGCTGGGATTACAGGCGCCCACCACCACGCCCGGCTAATTTTTTGTATTTTTAGTAGAGACGGGGTTTCACCATGTTAGCCAGGATGGTCTCAATCTCCTGACCTCATGATATTCCCGCCTCGGCCTCCCAAAGTGCTGGGATTACAGGCGTAAGCCACCACACCCGGCCTTTTTATTTTTTTGAGACGGAGTCTCCCTCTGTCGCCCAGGCTGGAGCGCATTGGCATGATCTGGCCTCTCTGCAAGCTCCGCCTGCAAGCTCCGCCTGCTGGGTTCACGCCATTCTCTTGCCTCAGCCTCCCGAATAGCTGGGACTACAGGCGCCTGCCACCACGCCTGGCTAATTTTTTTTTGTATTTTTAGTAGAGGCGGGGTTTCACCATGTTAGCCAGGATAGTCTCAATCTCCTGACCTTGTGATCTGCCCTCCCAAAG
This sequence comes from Pongo abelii, assembly GCF_028885655.2. Lineage (NCBI taxonomy): Eukaryota > Metazoa > Chordata > Mammalia > Primates > Hominidae > Pongo > Pongo abelii. The sequence continues at coordinate 14,269,381 of NC_071991.2, forward strand.
TGCTGGGATTATAGGCGTGAACCACCGCGCCCGGCCTTTTTTGTTTGTTTGTTTTTGAGATGGAGTCTCGCTCTGTCACCCAGGCTGGAGTGCAATGGCGCCATCTCAGCTCACTGCAAGCTCTGCCTCCTGGGTTCAAGCAATTCTTCTGCCTTAGCCTCCCCAGTAGCTGGGACTACAGGCACACGCCACCACGCCTGGCTAATTTTTGTATTTTTAGTAGAGATGGGGTTTCACCATGTTGGCCAGTCTGGTCTCGAACTCCTGACCTCGTGATCCGCCTCCCAAAGTGCTGGGATTACAGGCGTGAGCCACCACAAGTGGCCTTGAGTAGCTTTTTAAAAGATGACCTAAGGCTGGGCACAGTGGCTCACACCTGTAATCCCAGCACCTTGGGAGGCTAAGGCGGGCAGATCACTTGAGGCCAGGTGTTTGAGATCAGCCTGGGCAACGTGGTGAAACCAGTCTCTGAAAAAATTTAAAAATGAGCTGGGTGTGGTGGCGCATGCCTGTAGAGCCTGAGGTTCAAACTGGGCATGGTGACAAGTGCCTATAATCCCAGCTACTCAAAAGGCCAAGGCAGGAGGATCCCTTGAGCCCAGGAGTTTGACGCTGCAGTGAGCTATGATCACGCCACTGCACTCTAGCCTAGGTGACAGAGTGACACCCTTACTTTGAGAAACAAAAAGAGTTTGGGCTTCATAGTGAGGGCAGGGAGGAGTCAAGGATTTCAGTTAGGTAAAAATGTTTTAATAGGGCTGGGTGCGGTGGCTCACACCTGTAATCCCAGCACTTTGGGAGGCCAAGATGAGTGGATCACCTAAGGTCAGGAGTTCACAACCAGCCTGGCCAACATGGCGAAACCCTGTCTCTACTAAAAATAAAAATTAGGCAGGCATGGTGGTGGGCATCTGTAATCCCAGCTACTCAGGAGGCTGAGGCAGGAGAATCACTTGAACCCGGGAGGCGGAGGTTGCAGTGAGCCGAGATTGGGCCATTATACTCCAGCCTGGGCAACAAGAGCAAAACTCCATCTCAAAAAAAAAAGATGTTTTAATAGGTGTGTACTTTAGGAAAGTGATTGTGGTTACAGGATGGGAAATGGATTTGAATGGGAGCATGGAGACCACTTAATGGCCCATTGATAGCAATCAGACGAGATAATGGGCTTAAGAAAGTGGTAGCTGGGATGGAGAGAAGTAAAGGACGCTGGAGACGAAGGAGGAGGATGGTGAAGCCCTGGTTATTGAAGTACTCAGGGTGAGGATGAAGCCAAACCAAGATGATGGCGACCTCAGCTTCGGGGCATAGACAGTCCATGGTGGGAAACATGGGTGGGGCCTCAGGTTTGTACAGGAGAATGAAGTGTTCAGTTTTGAAGATGCTGAGGTGAGTAACTGTAGTCCCAGCTACTCGGGAGGCCAAAGCAGGAGGATCACTTGAGCCTGGGGATTGGAGGCTGCAGTGAGCCTTGATCACACCACTGCACTCCAGCCTGGGTGACAGAGCCAGAGTGCATCTCTAAAAGAATAAAAAGAACTTGAGGTGAGAGTTCCATGGGGCATCCAGTCCATGTGGATAAATTTGTAGCCACGTTTACTACACAGACTGTGTGGCTGGGGAGATTCAGCTCCTAAAGCTTACAAATTAACCAGGTTTTGTGTTTTTTTTTTTTTCAGGGTCCCACTCTTGCCCAGGCTGGAGTGCAGTGGTGCAGTCACAGCTCACTGCGGCCTCCACTTCTCAGGCTCAACTGATCCTCCTATTTCAGCCTCCTGAGTAGCTGGGAGTACAGGTGCACACCACCACACCTGGCTAATTTTGTTTATTTTTTGAGGAGACAGAGTCTCACTGTGTTGCCCAGGCTGGCCTCAGGCCTCAAGTGATTGTCCTGCCTTGGCCTCCCAAACTGCTAGGATTACAGGCCTGAGCCATTGTGCTCAGCTGAGTTTTAACCTGCTTGATTGTTCTTTTTTCTTTTTTATGTAGTCATCCAGAAGCAAGTTTTAACCGGTTTTAATGATCATTTTCGCTGTAGGTCTTTGCAAGGGAAGGAAATGTGCCCAACATCATCATTGCGGTGAGTACCCAGCCCTGGGCCTATTGAGTGTCTCCATGTCTCATCCCACTGCCCGCTGAACTGCTTTCTTGTGCACAGCACTGCCTCCCTGGAGAGCCCCTTCCCATTCCCCCGGCAAAGGGAAGCGTTTCACTCTAGTTAGTTGGGAGGCCTGGGGTTGGTTGCTGTTTTTTTTTTGTTTTGTTTTGTTTTTTTCTGAAACGGAGTCTCACTCTGTCACCCAGGCTAGAGTGCAGTGGTGCAATCTCTGCTCACCACAACCTCTCCCTCCTGGGTTCAAGCGATTGTTGTACCTCAGCCTCCCGACTAGCTGGGATTACAGGCGCCTGCCACCACGCCTGGCTAAGTTTTGTATTTTTAGTAGAGACAGGGTTTTGCCATGTTGGCCAGGCTGGTCTCGAACTCCTGACTTCAGGTGATCTGCCCTCCTCGGCCTCCCAAAGTGCTGGGATTGTAGGTGTGAGCCACTGCCTCCGGCCAGCTGTATTGATCTGTGTGTGCTGTGGGTGGAATGCGGGGGTCAGAGGTGACGGAGATGCAAACAGCAGTGAACATAACTCAAGAGCTACCTGAGGTCCTTCTGGTGGTTTGAAGTCTTTACTGGAGATCTCATTCACAGGGCCCTCCAGGAACCGGCAAGACCACAAGCATTCTGTGCTTGGCCCGGGCCCTGCTGGGCCCAGCACTCAAAGATGCCGTGTTGGAACTCAATGCTTCAAATGACAGGTAGGTCTTAGAGTCAGACCTGTAGAGGGGGCGGGTGCTCTGCATTGAGAGTTGTTACAGAAACAACCTTTGTCAGCATTGGGTTGTATTCGAAGCCTTGCCAGCTATGTGATTTCCCCCACCCCTTCCCAGTGAAAGAGCGTTGCTCACTTGTCAACTTGCCAGTTTATTTTTTTTGTTTCCATGGAAATTTTCAAAAACTGTTCTTCTCAGCCGGGCATGGTGGCTCATACCTGTAATTCCAGCACTTTGGGAGGCCAAGGCAGGTGGATCACCTGAGATCAGGAATTCGAGACCATCCTAGCCAACATGGTGAAACCCCGTCTCTACTAAAAATACAAAAATTAGCTGGGCGTGGTGCTGGGCGCCTGTAATCCCAGCTACTCAGGAGGTTGAGGCAGGAGAATTGCTTGAACCCGGGAGAAGGAGGTTGCAGTGAGCCGAGATTGCACCATTGGGCACTCCAGCCTGGGTGACGAGCAAAACTCCATCTCAAAAAAAAAAAAAACAAAAAAAACAAAAAAAACAACCAGTTTTTCTCTTTTTTCAAGTTTAAAAATTTTTGTAGAGATGGGATTTCACTATGTTGCCCAGGCTGATCTCAAACCCTTAGCCTCAAGCAGTCCTCCTGCCTCGGCCTGCTAAGTTGCTAGGACTATAGACACATGCCACCGTGCCAGCTTTTTCTTGTGGAGACGGGATCTCACTATGTTGCCCAGTCTGGTCTCGAACTCCGGGACTCAAGCAATCCTCTTGCTTCAGTGCTTGGATTACAGCACTCCCAGAGTGCTTGGATTACAGACGTGAGCCACTACACTGGGATGTTCAACCAGTAAATATAATGCAAAATTCCAAAATGTGAAAAAAAACCCAGGTCTGAAATATTTCTGGTCCCAAGCATTAGGGATAAGGGATACTCAGCCTGTATATTTAAAGTGTATGGAAGGCCAGCCAGGCATGTTGGTTCATGCCTATAATCCCAGCACTTTGGGAGGCTGAGGCAGGTGGATTGCTTGAGTCCAGGAGTTTGAGACCAGCCTAGGTGACATAACGAAACCCCATCTCTGTATAAAAGTAAAAATAAAGTCTTCTGGAGGATGTGTATAATGTGCAAATACTATACCATTTCATATAAGGGACTTGAGCAAAAGTGAATTTTGGTGTCTGAGGAAGGGCCTAGCACCAGTCCCCAGGAACACCAAGGGACAGCTGCATATTGTTCACTCCTTGATTCTTCAGTTTGGGAAAATGTGTGGAGGATATTGGCATCTGAAGATTCATAGTCTGAGATTTTGCTTATTGATCAATTTCACCATCAGTAGCATTTAGAATGTTGCTGTTGGTGTCTCTGCAATTCTGTACTGTTCTGTTCTGTTCTTTTCTTTCTTTCTTTTTCTTTTTTTTGAGACAGTCTTGCTCTGTCACCCAGGCTGGAGTGCAGTGGTACGATCTTGACTCACCATAACCTCCGCTTTCTGGGTTCAAGCGATTCTTGTGCCTCAGCCTCCCAAGTAGCCAGGACTACAGGTGTGCGTGGGCACGCCCGGGTAATTTTTGTATTTTTAGTAAAGATGGATTTTCGCTGTGTTGGCCAGGTTGTTCTTAAACTGGCCTGGAGTGGTCTGCCCACCTCGGCCTCCTAAAGTGTTGGGATTACAGGTGTGAGCCACCATGCTTGGCCTACATTGCAGTTATTTTCTGATTCACCTAATAATTAGGAAGAGTCCTCCTCTCAATTTTTTTCTCTTTCCTGTTGTGGGTAGAGAATGAAAAATTTTCAATTCTTGGCTGTGGTTAGTGAAAGCTTATAAGATAACAAAGGTGGTATATCTGCACTTCTATTACATCTTTTGAAAGATAATATGGTATCTCAAGCAATGCAGTTAAAAAACTGAAGGATGAGGCTTTTTTTTTTTTGAGACAGAGTCTTGAATTATCGCCAGGCTGGAGTGCAGTGGCGTGATCCCGGCTCACTGAACCTGGGAGGCAGAGGTTGCAGTGAGCCGAGAGGGCCACTGCACTCCAGCCTGGATGACACAGCGAGACCCTGTCTGGAAAAAAAAAAAAAGTATATATTTTCTTTGTTCTTTGAAAGACCTCCAAGAAAGAACAAATGCCATAAAAATCTCAATCCTTATAAATAGTTAAAATTGCCCCCCCCAAAAAAACTCAAAAATGGAAATTGGGCCTCACAGTCCCTGATATACCGATTGTTTAAAAGTCCTCGTGAAGGCAACTGAATTTGTCTCAGAAGGTGCCAGTAAAAACCTGTCATTCTTTCAGGGGCATTGACGTTGTGAGGAATAAAATTAAAATGTTTGCTCAACAAAAAGTCACTCTTCCCAAAGGCCGACATAAGATCATCATTCTGGATGAAGCAGACAGGTAGAGTGCTTTGCCAAATGTATTTTGACCTTGATCTCTAAATCTCTTTTGGGGCTTTATTCAATCAGGATAAAAAGCACTTTTACAGTAGATTTGCTTATCATATCTTCAACAAGCAATTTAATAGGGGCCTGCACCTTAAATCTTATCTTTGTTAAGTAACTTACAAACATTTGTCTAAGATAGTCATTTTAATGTGCTGGTTTCAGCATCTCGTACGTTAATAATTTAAATGAGGTTTTTTTTTCTTTTTTTTTTTTTTTTGAGATGGAGTTTCTCTCTGTCACCCAGGCTGGAGTACAGTGGTGCGATCTCTGCTCACTGCAACCTCCGCCTGCCAGGTTCAGGCGGTTCCCCGGCCTCAGCCTCCCAAGTAGCTGGGACTACAGGCACCCGCCACCACGCCCAGCTAATTTTTATATTTGTATTTGTATTTATTTATTTATTTATTTATTTTTTGAGACAGAGTCTCGCTCTGTCGCCCATGCTGGAGTGCAGTGGTGTGATTTCAGCTCACTGCAACCGCCGCCTCCTGGGTTCACGTGATTCTCCTGCCTCAGCCTCCCAAGTAGCTGAGACTACAGGCATGCACCACCACGCCCAGCTGATTTTTTGTATTTTTAGTAGAGAAGGGGTTTCGCCATGTTAGCCAGGGTAGTCTCAATCTCCTGACCTCGTGATCCGCCCGCCTCAGCCTCCCAAAGTGCTGGGATTACAGGCGTGAGCCACCGAGCCTGGCCTAATTTTTGTATTTTTAGTAGAGATGGGGTTTCGCCACGTTGGCCAGGCTGGTCTCGAACTCCTGACTTCAGGTGATCTACCCACCTTGGCCTCCCAAAATGCTGGGATTATAGGTGTGAGCCACCGTGCCTGGCCTGTAAAATTTTTTATTGTGGTTATATGGACATAATTAACCATAAATTTTTTTTTTTTTTTTTTTTTTTTTTTTTTTTTGTGAGACAGAGTCTCGCTCTGTCGCCCAGGCTGGAGTGCAGTGGCGCAATCTCAGCTCACTGCAAGCTCTGCCTTCCGGGTTCATGCCATTCTCCTGCCTCAGCCTCTCGAGTAGCTGGGACTACAGGTGCCCACCACCACGCCCGGCTAATTTTTTTGTATTTTTAGTAGAGACGGGGTTTCACTGTCTTAGCCAGGATGGTCTTGATCTCCTGGCCTCATGATCCGCCCGCCTCGGCCTCCCAAAGTGCTGGGATTACAGGCGTGAGCCACTGCGCCTGGCCCAAAATTTACCATTTTAACTATTTTGAAGTATACAGTTCAGTGGCATTTAGTACATTTGCAATGTTGTGCAACCATCACAACACTTCAGTTGGTATAAATGAAGAATCTGAGTCCAGGCTCGGTGGCTCATGCCTGTAATCCCAGCACTTTGGGAGGCCGAGGCAGGCGGATCACCTGAGGTCGGGAGATCGAGACCAACATGGAGAAACTTCGTCTCTACTAAAAATACAAAATTAGCCAGGTGTGGTGGCACATACCTGTAATCCCAGCTACTCGGGAGGCTGAGGCAGGAGAATTGCTTGAACCTGGGAGGTGGAGGTTGTGGTGAGCTGAGATCACGCCATTTGCACTGCAACCTGGGCAACAAGAGCGAAACTCCATCTCAAAAAAAAAAAAAAAAAATTGAAATGACACTAAAAAAAGAATATAGAACCCTAACCCTATAACATTGTTTTTTGTTGTTGTTTTTGAGACAGGGTCTCACTATATCACTCAGACTAGAGTACAATGGCACAATCATAGCTCACTGCAGCCTTGAACTCCTCGGCTCTAATGATCCTCCACCTCAGCCTCCCAAGTAGGGGAGACTACAGGCTTGTGCAACTGCAACCAGCTATTTTTTTTTTTTTCCTAGGGGTAGGGTCTCACTATGTTACCCAGGCTGGTCTCAAACTCCTGGCCTCAAGTGATCTGTCTGCCTTGGCCTCCCAAAGTGCTAGGATTGCAGGCATGGGGTGCTGTGCCTGGCGAAATAAATTTTTTTTAGGGCCAGGCGCGGTGGCTCACGCCTGTAATCCCAGCATTTTGGGAGGCCGAGGCGGGCAGATCGCTTGAGGTCAGGAGGTCGAAACCAGCCTGGCCAACATGGAAACCCCGTCTCTACTAAAAGTATAAAAATTAGCCGGACGTGGTGGCACCCAGGCTGGAGTGCAATGGTGCTTGTAATCCCAGGTACTAAGGAGTCTGAGGCAGGAGAATTGCTTGTACCCGGGAGGCAGAGGTTGCAGTGAGCCGAGATGGTGCCAGTGCACACCAGCCTGGGCAACAGAGCAAGACTCTGTCTCAAAAAAAAAAAATTTTTTTTTTTAATGTAGCAGTAATTCATGTTCTTTGAAGAAAATTTAGAATATATTAATAGTTTGCTGTCTTTTTATTTATTTATTTTTTTGAGGTGGAGCCTCACTCTGTTGCCCAGGCTGGAGTGCAGTGGCATGATCTTGGCTCACTGCAACCTCTGCCTCCTGGATTGAAGTGATTCTCCTGCCTCAGCCTCACAAGTAGTTGGGACTACAGACATGCGCCACCACGCCCAGACAATTTTTTTTTTTTTTTTTTGTATTTTTAGTAGAATTGACATTTTGCCATGTTGGCCAGGCTGGTCTTGAACTCCTGACCTCAAGAGAGCCACCTGCCTCGGCGTCACAATGTGCTGGGATTACAGGCGTGAGCCACTATGCCTGGCCATTAATAGCTTGCTTTTTTTCTTCTCTTTTTATACACTATCAATGTTTACATAGTTGAGATCATAATATATATAATTTTTGTATCCTGGTTTTTCGTTTTAATGTTATAGGCATTGCTCTACATTATGATAATCTGGTAAACAGGCTTTTTTGTATCTTTTAAAATTTTTTATAGAAATAGAGGTCTCACTATGTTGCCCAGGCTGATCTCGAACTCCTGGTCTCAAGTGGTCCTCCCGCATCAGCCTCTTGAGATGGGAGGATTGCTTGAGCCTAGGAGTTCGAGGCTGCAGTGAGCTATGATTCCACCATTGCACTGCAGCCTGGGTGACGGCAAGAACCTGTCTCTTTAAGAAAAAAAAAAGGAAAGAAAAAGGAAGAAAGAAAAGTTGGCAGCTGGTGTCATGACTGTTCTTCTGAATTTGTGTCATGAAGGGCTGGAGAGAGAACCAATTCCCACAAGTGTGATGGCAGCCCCTGTAGATGGTGGTTTTCGTGAGTTTCACTTGAGGGTTGTTCTGATGCTGTAGGTACCAAATGCTGTTTGCACAGTCTTTGCGAGAGCGGCCTGCAGGTTTTAGCGTTAGAGGGATGGCCTGCGTACTTGCAATGAGACCTTCATTTAGGACATTGGACGTGTCTTATGTCTTGGGTTTTTGTATAGGAAACGATTTGTGTCACATGGTCTCTGGGTCCCACTTGCAAACTTGTGTTTTTCTTCTCAGTATGACCGACGGAGCCCAGCAAGCGTTGAGGAGAACCATGGAAATCTACTCTAAAACCACTCGCTTCGCCCTTGCTTGTAACGCTTCGGATAAGATCATCGGTGAGTGGGAGCTTTCGGTGTCTGGGGGGCCATGTGGTGCTCAACTGTGCTTTTTTCTTTTTTTATAGATGTGGTCTCCCTCTTCGCCCAGGCTGGAGTGCAATGGTGCCATCATGGCTCACTGCAGCCTCAAACTCCTGTGCTCAAGTGATCTTCCTGCCTCAGCCTCCCAGTAGCTGAGACCACAGGCCTGTGCCACCACACCTGGATTTTTTTTTTTTTTTGAGACAAAGTCTCACTCTGTCACCTAGGCTGGAGTGCAATGGCACGATCTCAGGTCACTGCAACCTTCACCTCCAAAGTTCAAGCAATTCTTGTGCTTCAGCCTCCTGAGTAGCTGGGATTACAGGCTCGCACTACCACACCAAGCTTTTTTTTTTTTTTTTTTTAATTAGAGTTGGGGTTTCACCATGTTGGCCAGGCTGGTCTCAAACGTCTGACCTCGTTATCGCCTGCCTCGGCCTCCCAAAGTGCTGGAATTACAGGTGTGAGCCACTGCACCTGGCCTCGCCTTGGGTCTTTAGCACTGGAAGAGTAGGGATTTTTTTATTGCGTAGCATGGGCCAAGCACTGTATAATCAAGTTTTTAAATTTATATTTTTTTAATTGACAAGGAGAAATTGTATCTATTATGCACAACATGTTTCCCATTGTAATCAACTTTTAAATTTAATCTTATATAATCCTATGAGGAGGTATTATTAGCTTCAGTTTAGAGATGAGAAAACTGGAGCTTATCCTGATGTTTAGGATCTAAAGAAAAAAGGGAAAGAAAACAAGCTTGGAGAGGTTGAGTAGTTTGCCCAAAGTCAGAGCAAGTGCAAGAGCAGCTGGGATTGGAGCCCCAGGTCTATCTCCCTCTTGCACTCTTGGAGGCACACAGGACGTTGTTGATGTCCCCTGCACAGTGTCACGATCACAGTCGCTCTCCAGATACCTTCTTGTGCTATTCATTTGCTCTGAGCACTTGATATAGGCAGTATCTGTATATTGGAATTTGTTGCCTCCAGGAAGCTCCTCTTTGAAATCCTGCAGTCTGTCTTCTCTCTAACCTTACTGTTTGCCCTTCCACCTCCCTCCCTGCAGCCTGTCTGCTTCTGCATGGGTTTGTCCCGCCCCAGGTCCCAAGAGTGCTCTAGTCTGTCAACTTCCTGCTGGTTTCACATCCCTCTCTTTCTTTTTTTTTTAGAGAGAGTCTCGCTCTGTCGCCCAGGCTGGAGTGCAGTGGTGCGATTTCAGCTCACTGTTATCTCCGCTGCCTGGATTCAAGTGATTCTCCTACCTCAGCCTCCTCAGTAGCTGGGATTACAGGCATGTGCCACCATGCCTGGCTAATTTTTGTATTTTTGGTAGAGACGGGGTTTCACCATGTTGCCCAGGCTGGTCTAGAACGCCTGGCCTCAAGTGGTCCACCCGCCTCGGCCTCTCAAAGTGCTCGGATTATAGGCATGAGCCACCGCAGCTGGCCCATCCTTCTCTTTCTGACACAGGCTGCCTGCACAGCCCAGCTGTCCTCTTTCCTCATTTCTCATTGCTCTCTCAGCAGCTTTTTTTGCCTCACTTCTGCCCTGCTGAACCCCAACCATATGAGCTTATCCATCTGACAACCCCCTTGCCACCGAGGCCTCTGTTGCCGACAAGCGCATTACCAAATATGGCACCCACAAAGTCATGGCTACCAGCCCTGGCGGGGCTCTCAGCAGTGTCAGGAATCCTTTACATTCTTTTCCCTTCCCCAAATCACACTGATTTGTGCATTGATTCATTCACCCATTCACCGAACACTTAACTCTGGTTCTTAGTAGCTGCCAGGCACCATGCTAGTGGAGAGCTCACAGAGTTTAATGAGGAGAAGTATTCTCCGCTTTCCAGATGCCAGTGATGAAACGGAGAAAAATGCATTCCTAGTTCTTGATTTGGCAGGGCACAGTGGCTCATGCCTGTAATCCCAGCACTTTGGGAGGCCGAGGCAGGTGGATCACCTGAGGTCAGGAGTTTGAGACCAACCTGGCCAACATGGTGAAACCCCGCTTCTACTAAAAATACAACAGTTAGCTGGGTGTGATAGCGTGCGCCTGTAATCCCAGCTACTCAGGAGGCTGAGACAGGAGAATCACTTGAACCTGGGAGGTGGAGGCTGCAGTGAGCCTAGATCACAACACTGCACTCCAGCCTGGGCAACAGAGAGACTTGGTCTCAGAAAAAAAAAGAAAGAAACTGGCCAGGCATGGTGGCTTACACCTGTAATCCCTGCACTTTGGGAGGCTGAGGCAGGAAGACCACTTGAGGCCAGGAGTTCGAGAGCAGCCTGGGCAACATAGCAAAACCCTGTCTATGAAAAAAAAGAGAGAAACTGGGGTGGCCCATTCAGATTGAATTGTCATGTGCCCAGAAGGGCCAATGTCCAGCACACGCCAATTCCACAGTCCATCTGGGCCAGGGCTGACTCATCTAACGGCTTGTGGCACATGGATGTGTTTCTACTGGAGGATCCTTTCCCCATCTGGAAGCCGTGGCTAGCCAAGGCCATGCCGGGCAGTGCCAGCTGAGGCCTTTGTCTTATTGGTTGACACCTTGACATATCACCCTGTGTTTACCAAGTCTCTCTCTCTCTCTTTTTTTTTTTTTTTTTTTGAGACACAGCCTTGCTCTGTTGTCCAGGCTGGAGTGCAGTAGTGTGATCTTGGCTCACTTCAGCCTCCGCCTCTCGGGCTCAAGCGAGTCTCCTGCCTCAGCCTCCCGAGTAGCTAGGATTACAGACGTGCGACACCACACCCAGCTAATTTTTGTATTTTTAGTAGAGATGGGGTTTCACCATGTTGTCCAGGCTGGTCTCAAACTCCTGACCTCAAGTGATCCTCCCGCCTCAGCCTCCCAAAGTGCTGGGATTCAAGCGTGAGCCCTCGCGTCCGGCCTACCAAGTCTCTATTGAGTGCCTGAGGCTGTGTGGATTGTGCAGCTGCAGCCTTATGACCAAAGAGCTAGCAGGATGATGCCGGCCTCTGCAGGGAGGGACCTCACTACTGTCCCGTCTCTGTTCAGAGCCCATTCAGTCCCGCTGTGCAGTCCTCCGGTACACAAAGCTGACCGACGCCCAGATCCTCACGAGGCTGATGAATGTTATCGAGAAGGAGAGGGTACCCTACACTGATGATGGCCTGGAAGCCATCATCTTCACCGCCCAGGGAGACATGAGGCAGGTATGTGGGCTGCTACCATTCAGGCGTGGGCATCCTGTGCCTGCCATGCCCCTTCCATGGAGAAGGGGAGGGAAGTGACAGCTGCGCAAGGTACAACAAGAGAAAGAGACGGAGACCTGGCACCCTCCTGGGACAGTGGGCTGTCTAGCTCGGACTCCAAGAAGAGAGGCAGGGAAGGTCAGAGCTTTAAAAGTCACCCTGGAGGCTGAGGCAGGGGGATCACCTGAGGTCAGGAATTCAAGACAGCCTGGCCAACATGGTGAAATCCCGTCTCTACTAAAAAAAATTTAAAAATTAGCCAGGTGTGGCCGGGCACGGTGGCTCACGCCTATAATCTCAACACTTTGGAAGGCCAAGGCGGGTGGATCACGAGGTCAGGAGTTCACGACCAGCCTGGCTAACACGGTGAAACCCCATTTCTACTAAAAATACAAAAAATTAGCCAGGCGTGGTGGTGGGTGCCTGTAGTCCCAGCTACTCGGGAGGCTAAGGCAGGAGAATGGCATTAACCTGGGAGGCGGATCTTGCAGTGAGCTGAGATAGCGCCACTGCACTCCAGCCTGGGTGACAGAGTGAGACTCTGTCTCAAAAAAAAAAAAAAAAAAAAGCCAGGCATGGTGGTGGGTGCCTGTAATCCCAGCTACTCAGGAGGCCGAGGCAGGAGAATTGCTTGAACCTGGGATGCGGAGATTGCAGTGACTTGAGATTGTGCCACTACACTCCATGCTGAGTGACAGAGTGAGACTGTGTCTCAAAAAAAAAAAAGTCACCCTTGGCCCGGTGCAGTGGCTCACGCCTGTAATCTCAGCACTTGGGAGGCAGAGGTGGGAGGATCGCTTAAGCCCAGGAGTTCTAGACCAACCTGGGCAACATAGTGAGATTCCTGTCTCTACCCAAAAAGAAATAAATATAAAAATCACCCTTGACATGTGTTTGCTCCTGAACAGGCGCTGAACAACCTGCAGTCCACCTTCTCAGGATTTGGCTTCATTAACAGTGAGAACGTGTTCAAGGTACAAGTGCTGGTGTGGGTGGTACTGTCAGCAGAAGCTGTGCTTCCCTGCGGGGGCCAGTGGGGCTGAAGGGCTGGGCTGGCAGTGGGGACGGACATCCAGCTGCTCTCGTGGGTGCCAGGGAGCCCACCCCACTCCCGTCTGTCCTCTCCCTATTGCTGCTTTGCTGTACAAGCTGGAGAGTTTCGGGGGACCTGGAACGTCACTTGTGTGTGGTAGGTGAGGAAGGACCAATGATGCATCAGACCCAAGGCCGAGCAATTTCTAATGCGTCTTATTTGATGCCAGCGACTTCCCTGCATGGAGGTTCTTACCACCACATTGTGGGTGATAACGTGGGCCCAGGGGATCCCCTGGCACCTAAAGGGCAGGCAGGAGCACTGTGCTGTTCCCCAGCAGCCTTCAGACCCCACACCCTGGGTTTTTTCTGCAATGCTGTGCCCTGCTCCCCACTCCTGCCCCTGGAGGGTAGGTAGTCACCCTCAAAGCCAGGCTGAGGAAAAGGATTCTCACTTACTCTCCCAAGTCGGCAAAACATTTTTCTCTTGGGAATTCTTTTGAAAACTGCTTCCGTATCCTGATAACTCAGCGTCTAAATGCCATTTGAGAGACTCACTTCCCCCTTATTTGGGGGAAGAAACTGGGAAGGGCTGTCCAAGCTTTCAGCCTATAGCTGTTTCTTACCAGGTTTGTGGACAACAGACAAGCGATTTTTGAAGCATCTGGGTAGACCTGGGCAGTGAACGCATTTTCAAGGCCACTTAGGAAAGGGAGGCCCGCTCAGAAACGGGGGTGATGGTTCGGGCCCTGTTTTGTCTTGGAGGGTCATTGAGGGCTCAGGAAACCATGGCTTCCACTGGGAAAAGGCAAGGGCAGGTGTGGGTGACCTCTGGAGCCGTCAGGAGGCTTTCATTGGGAAGATTTAGGGGTCGACATTGTACCAGAGGCAGAGCCTCATGCCACTGTGGAGAATGCTGCAGGGAGGACGGAGTCCCCAGCGCCATGCACCTGCCTGCTGGAGTAGCGGGACCCCTCGTTTAGGGTGTCCGGCTGAGGCTGGGGGACCCTTTGTAGGGAAGGCCAGTTCCTGCTCCGGGGTGGAGATGGGAATTGGCCCAAAAGACCTCCCAGTTCTAAAGTGAATTCCAAGTGGTTCTGGGCAAATGACCCCCCAAGTGATCTAAGACAGTTGACTTGTGACTTTAAAGCTGTCCCCGAGTGAGCATCTTTCACAGGCCCTTGGTGAAGGGCCTGTGTTCACCCTTCACCAAGGGTGCTCTCTTGTTCATCTGTCTTGTGTTTGGGAAATTTATCTTCCTGGTGCCGGAAGCACTTCTCTTTGGTGGTGAGAGGAGCATTCCCCAAACTCATTCTGGTTGCTGGAGAATTTGATGAAAACAACAGGTTGAGAAGTTTTACCTGTAGGTTGCCTGGAAGTCGGTCTGTCGGGGCCTCCCCGCTCACGTTGTCCCTTCCAGCCCCTGACCACCTTTCCTTTCCCTTTGGCCAGGTCTGTGACGAGCCCCACCCACTGCTGGTAAAGGAAATGATCCAGCACTGTGTGAACGCCAACATCGACGAAGCCTACAAGGTTGGCTGCCTTCCCCCCGTCCTGGCAGAGGAACCGCTCACTTCTTGGGCAGAGGAGAGAGGGAGCCCTTCTGGTGCCAGGGACATTATACACATTAATCCATTCATTCTTGAAATCTTACTTGGGAGACTGAGGCAGGAGGATTTGTTGAGCCCTGGAGGTCAAGGCTGCAGTGAGCTGTGATTGCGCCACTGCACCCCAGCCTGGGTGACAGAGTGAGACCCTGTCCCAGGAAAAAAAAAAAAAATTATTAATATCATGCTATGTGTTAATCTGTCTAGGAACTGGGAAAAAAATCATGCTAGGAGTTGGGTGCACTTTACTGATGAGAAAACTGATTCAGAGGCTGAATTCCTTGTCCGAAATTAGGACAAGGAATTTTTATTTATTTATTTATTTTTTATTTATTTATTTTTAGAAACAGGGTCTTACTCTGTTGCCCAGGCTGGAATGCAGTGGCGCAGTTACAGCTCACTGCAGCCTCAACCTCTCAGGCTCAGGCGATCCTCCCACCTCAGCCTCCCAAGTAGCTGGGACTACAGGCACACGTCACTATACCCAGCCCTAAGTCATACGGTTTAAAAGCAGTAGAACTAGAATTCAAAATGGTGTTTTTCTCCTGTAATTATATCCTCTGCAGGAGAAATTTGTCAGCCAAAGTCAGGAGGAAAGACCAGCCTAGTTCCTTCTCCAGGGAAGCCATCTTCTTTCCGGTTAAGGGGAGGTGTCCCCATCCATTCTCATAGGCACAGGCATTCTGGGACCCAGCAGCCCCCAGCTAGCCAGGAGAGGAGGGAGCAGGAAGATTCTAGCCTGACAGTGGGACGGGGTGCTGTGAGCAGATTCCAGCAGGTGTGGCTGGGGCTCAGGCGACCTCAAGCCACATGGGTGTGGTGTGGTTGGTGTGGTTCAAGATCATTGATCCAATCATAGTTTCCCTCTGCCTACCCCCTAACAAACTAGGCTGGAAGTTGACTGGGTTTAGGGCAGAGTTCCACCCATTGTGAAACTGGAGTGCAAGGCGGGGAGACTGAGCAGAGACCCAGGCCTGAGTAGACCTAAAGAAAGCCTTCAGATTTGTGGGCACAGAGCTTCTCTGCCCCCTGAATTCACCCCAAGATGCCAAAGCAAAGGCAAAAAGGCCTGCCTCCAGACCCTGCAGCCTGGGCGGGGCTGGGTGGGTGGGAAGCAGGAGGCTGGGATTACCCAGTCAGGGTGTGCTTCAGGCTCGTCCTGCAGAGATTGCACTGGGACTGCAGCTGGGTGAAGCCAGCAGATGAATGGTCTGCTTTTTCCACTCTGCTGTACCTAGTCATCAGATTAATAAAGCGTTTTAAGAGCTGTGGATCAAGAGATTACATGGGTGTAGTAGTAGACCATTTTGCAACACAGCTTAAAACATTTGCAATAGGCTGGGCTCAGTGGCTCATGCCTGTAATCCCAGCACTTTCGAAGGTCATGGCAGGAGGATTGCTTGAGGCTGGGAACTTGGGACCAGCCTGGGCAACATAGCAAGACTCCATCTTTATATTACTGAAAAAAAAATATTTAAGCAAAACAAAAATAACATTTGTAATGTTATCTATCTGCCACGAAAATCAGTTAAGGTACCCCCATGTGACCTGAAGGGTGGGCCCCACCAGCTGTGGTGAGTCTCAAAATCACATGTCTTCTTACAGTTTAAAGTGGTAAGCAGCCTTTTCTGTCTCCTTTGTCTAGATTCTTGCTCACTTGTGGCATCTGGGCTACTCACCAGAAGATATCATTGGCAACATCTTTCGAGTGTGTAAAACTTTCCAAATGGCAGAATACCTGAAACTGGAGTTCATCAAGGTCAGTGAGAGTGTAGAAATGCCTCTGTCCTCAAGAGTGTGGGCCATAGTGGCCGGGTGCTGTGGGCCACACCTGTAATCCCAGCACTTTGGGAGGCCAAGGTGGGCAGATCACCTGAGATCAGGAGTTCGAGACCAGCCTGGCCAACGTGGTGAAACCCCCTCTCTACTAAAAATACAAAAATTAGCTGGGCGCGGCCAGGAGCGGTGGCTCACGCCTGTAATCCCAGCACTTTGGGAGGCCAAGGCGGGCGGATCACCTGAGGTCAGGAGTTTGAGACCAGCCTGGCCAACATGGCGAAACCCCATCTCTACTAAAAATACAAAAATTAGCTGGGTGTGGTGGCAAGCGCCTATAATCCCAGCTACTTGGGAGGCTGAGGTGGGAGAATCGCTTGAACCTGGAAGGTGGTGGTTGCAGTGAGCCAAGATCGTGCCACTGCACTCCAGCCTGGGCGATGGAGGCGAGACTCCGTTCCAAAAAAAGAACATTAGCTGGGCGCAGTGGCGGGCGCCTGTAATCCCAGCTACTTGGGAGGCTGAGGGAGGAGGATCGCTTGAACCTGGGAGGTGGAGGTTGCAGTGAGCCAGGATCGTGCCACTGCACTCCAGCCTGGGCAGCAGAGCGAGACTCTGTCTCAAAACAAAAAAAAAGACTGTGGGCCCTGGCTTTGCTTTCTGTTTGCTCACAGACCCGGCATCTGGAAGGTTCTCACTGTTTCCCAACTGCAGTGGGAGGGAGGGTGTGTCTTAGTCCCTTTGAGTTACCATAAAGGAATACCAGAGACTGGGTAATGTAGAAAGAAAAGAGGTTGATTTGGCTCACAGTTCTTCAGGCTGTACATGTAGTATGATGCCAGCATCTGCTTCTAGGGAGGGGTTCAGGCTGCTTCCGCTCATGTTGGAAAGGGAAGGGGGAGCCTGTGGGTGCAGAGATCACCTGTCGAGAGCGGAGGGAGGTGCCAGGCTCATTTGAACAGCCAGCTCTCCAGGGACCTAACTGATCCAGAACTCACTTACTACCTTGGGGCGGGCACCAAGCCATTCACGTGGGATCTTCCTTGTGACCCAAACATCCCCACATTGGGGACCAAATTCCAAATGAGATTGGAAGGGGACAGATGTCCAAACTAGATCAACGTGGCTGATTGTCCTGAGGACCAAGTTTGTTTCACACAGTTCTGATTTTCTTCATTCAAGGCTCTCTTGTCTATTGACTGATTGATTGATTTTCAAGGTCAGATTAATTGAGGTTTAATTTACATAGAGTAAAATTCAGCCTGTTAGGTACAGGATACACGCAGTCAGTCACGCAAACACTATCACCATCAGGATGCAGAATCTGTCATCCCAGAACAACTCATGTGTCCCTTTGAAGCCAGCCCCCTCCCCGACTACCACTTGGAAACTACCGATGTAGTTTCTGTTTCGTGGGATACAGTTTTCCAGAATATCATATAAATGGGATCATGTAGAACTTAGCCTTGTGAGTCTGGCTTCTTTCTTTCACTGTAGCAGAAATGCCTTTCAGATGTGTCCACGTTGGTACTTCTATCCATGCGTCAGTCTGTGTTGTCACTGAGAAGTAATCCATCGTGTGCATGTACCACAGTTTGCTTATCTGTCCATCAGCTGGAGGACATTTGGGTTTACAGATTGTGGTGACTGTGAATAAAGCCAGTGTAAACATTTGCACATATGGATTAGTGTGAATGCAAATGTTAAGTTTTTCTTTTTCCCAAGTAAGTTCCCAGGGGTGAGATTGCCTGGGAAAATGATAAGTGTATGTTTTATCGATAAGGAACTGCCAAACAGTTTTCCAAAGTGGCTGCAGCACGTGCATTCCCACCAGCATTCCGGAGGATCCTCAACCTAGCCACCAGGTGGAGTGCTCAGTTTGGTTTTTAAGCCATTCTAATAGGTGTGTAATGACCGGATGCAGTGGCTCACTGTAATCCCAGCTACTCGGGCGGCTGAGGGAGGAGGATCGCTTGAACCCAGGAGGTGGAGGTTGCAGTGAGCTGAGACCACACCACTGCACTACAGCTTGGGCAACAAGAGTGAGACTCCATCTTAAAAAAAAAAAAAAACAGTAACAACAACAACAAAATAACCTAATAGGCATGTGATGAGATCTCACTGTGGCTTTAATTTGCATTTCCCTAATTAATATGCTGAGCATTTAATCATGTGCTCGTTTGCCATCCAAAATCTTCTTTGATGAAACATCTGTTCATATGTACCCATTTTTTTAAATTTTTAAATTTTTAATTTTAATTGTACTCTATTTATTTGTTTAGAGATCATGTTAAGACCGGCCAATTTTTATATTTTTGGTAGAGACGGGGTGTCCCCGTGTTGCTAAGGCTGGTCTTGAACTCCCAGGCTCAAGTGATCCTCCCACCTCGGCCTCCCAAAGTGCTAGAATTACACGTGTGAGCCACTGCGCCTGGCCTACATTTTTTGTTTTTGAGAGACAGGGTCTTGCTCTGTCACCCAGGCTGGAGTGCAGTGGTGCGATCATAGTTCACTGCAGCCTCAACCTTCCAGGCTCAAGCAATCCTCCCACCTCAGGCTCCCGAGTAGCTGGGACTGCAGGCATGTGCCACTACACTTGGGTCGTTTTTATTTTCTTTTTTTTGTAGAGTTTGGGTGTTGCTATGTCGCCCAGGCCCAACTCTGGGCAAGTGATCCTCCTGCCTCAGCCTCCCAGAGTGCTGGGATTACAGGTGTGAGCTACTGCTCCAGGTCTAAATCTACCCATTTTTTAATTGGGTTGTTTGTTTTTTATTACTGAATTTATTTATTTCCTTATTTATTTTTGAGATGGAGTCTTGCTCTGTTGCCCAGGCTGGAGTGCAGTGGCACTATCTCAGCTCACTGCAACCTCTGCCTCCCAGGTTTAAGTGATTCTCCTGCCTCAGCCTCCCGAGTAGCTGGGATTATAGGCGTGCGCCACCATGCCTGGCTAATTTTTGTATTTTTGGTAGAGATGGGGTTTCACCATGTTGGTCAGGCTGATCTCGAACTCCTGGGCTCGTGATCTACCCACCTTGGCCTCCCAAAGTGCTGGGATTACAGGCATGAGCCACCGCGCCTGGACTTTATTACTGAATTTTTGAGACGACTTTATACAGTCTGGATGCAAGTTCTTTATCAGATATATAAATATTTTCCTCTAGCCTGGCTTTCCGTGCCACCCGCCCCCCCCCCCGGCCCCACCCATTTTCTTAACAGTGTCTTTGAAAGAACTATCAGCATCCTTTTAAGAAATAAATTGAACTTTAGGTAAACATAATCCATTGCATCTTAGCATTCATTTTCCGGCTGGAGTTGGAATTCCTCATGCTGATTTTGAACAAACCATTAGTTAAGTTTGTTTCTGTTTTTATTTTTATTTTTTTCAGTTCAGATTTTAAAAAAGAACTCCCCCACTTATTAACCAGATTTGAATTTGGTTTGTTTTTCAGGAAATTGGATACACTCACATGAAAATAGCGGAAGGAGTGAACTCCCTTTTGCAGATGGCAGGCCTCCTGGCAAGGCTGTGTCAGAAGACAATGGCCCCAGTGGCCAGTTAGAGCAGAGACTTCGCTGAATGACTTACAGGTGCCCTATTCTGAGGTACAGGACCCGCGGCTTTCTGATAGAGGAAAATGCCACCTTAGGCCGGAGCCAGCATGACTGTCCTTTAAACTCCAGTGGCTGGCCAGGTGCGGTGGCTCACGCCTGTAATCCCAACACTTGGGGAGGCCGAGGCAGGTGGATCACCTGAGGTCAGAAGTTCAAGACCAGCCTGGCCAACGTGGGGAAACCCTGTCTTTACTAAAAATATAAAAATTAGCTGGGTGTGGTGGCGGGCACCTGTAATCCCAGCTACTCGGGAGGCTGTGGCAGGAGAATCGCTTGAACCCAGGAGGTGGAGGTTGCAGTGAGCCAAGATCACACCATTGCACTCCAGCCTGGGCGACAGAGACTCTGTCTGGGGAAAAAAAGAATTAAATAAATAAACTCCCGTGGCTTTCATGTTTGCTTCTGGGACGTCTGTGCCCCACAAGTGTTTGAGTTTGGCCTCCGCCCCATTGATGCGGTGACGGGGTGGAAAGGCGCAGAGAAGCTGAGGGCGGTCTCTGATCTGTGTGTGGGTTGACATTTTAGCTAATAAAGCCTTGCAGTGTTTGTTGACAATAAGGTGACCATGTGAAGCCTCGAGAAAAACCAGCTTCCTGTCTTTACTGGCCTTGGCAGCCTACAAGTAGAAAAGGCGATTAGGTAGTAGACCCACAAGCTCATCTCGGTTCTTCTAGAAGCCTGAAGGCGCCACTTCCCCAGGGCGAGGGCAGGGTTTGCTGTCTTTCCTATTTAGACTGATTTCTCAGAATGGCCAGGTGGCGAGCCTTTCAGAGAGGGCGGCAGAGTGGAGAGACGCAGCCCAGCCCTCAGGAAAACACCGTGACGCTCTTCCTGTGTTCTAGACCATACTCTGCGCTTGCTTTAGAATTCCCCAGAGAATTTCCTACTAATTTGTAGAATTGCCATTTTTTTTTTTTTTTTTTTTTTTTGGTAAGATACTATTTTTTTCCCTATTTGTTTTGTTTTAATTTTTGAGATTGGGTCTCGCTCTGTCGCCCAGGCTAGAGTGTAGTGGGCCAGTCTTGGCTCACTGCAGCCTCAACCTCTTGGGCTCAAGTGATCCTCCTACCTCAGCCTCCCGAGTAGCTGGGACCACAGGCATGTACCACGATGCCCAGCTAATTTTTAAATTTTTTGTAGAAATGAGGTCTCACTATATTGCTGGGACTGGTCTCGAACTCCTGGCCTCAAGTGATCCTCCCACCTCAGCCGCCTAAGTGCTGGCATTACCGGTGTGAGCCACCATGCCTGGCCCCTTTGGGCACGGTGGCTCACGCCTGTAATCCCATCACTTTGGGAGGCCAAGGCGGGTGGATCATATGAGGTCAGGGGGTTCGAGGCCAGCCTGGCCAACACGGAGAAATCCCATCTCTACTAAAATACGAAATTAGCTGGGCATGGTGGCGCACGCCTGTAATCCCAGCTACTCAGGAGGCTGAGGCAGGAGAATTGCTTGAACCCAGGAGGCGGAGATTGTAGTGAGGCAAGATGGTGCCATTACACTCCAGCCTGGGTGACAGCGAGACTCTTACAAAGAAAAGGAAGAGAAAATTGTCCCTGAGGTTGTACAGTCAGGACTTCAGGGTGTGAAGTAACAGGCGGGCGGCAGTTGGGTTCTAGATGTTTCTTCTGATTTCCTATTTTTTTTTTTTTTTTTTTTTTTGAGACGGAATCTCGCTCTGTCCAGGCTAGAGTGCAGTGGCGCGATCTCAGCTCGCGGCAAGCTCCGCCTCCCGGGTCCACGCCATTCTCCTGCCTCAGCCTCCCGAGTAGCTGGGACTACAGGCAACCGCCACCACGCCCGTCTAATTTTTTTTTGTATTTTAGTAGAGACAGGGTTTCACCGTGTTAGCCAAGATGGTCTCGATCTCCTGACCTCATGATCCGCCCGCCTCAGCCTCCCAAAGTGCTGGGATTACAGGCATGAGCCACCACGCCCGGCAAAAATCTGTGAACCTGATTTCCTAACTTGTCGCATTAATTTCTTCTCATGGGAAGAGTCCCTGGGCCATCCCAGAAAGACGGCTGGACTTGGGAACTAAGATCCCATCCGCAGCCCTGACGCTCTCAGGGTCCCTTTTTATTAAACAAGAGCTGTGGCCGCCATTCCCTTAAGGCTTTTTGTGTTTGGTTATGTTTTTTGAGACAAGGTCTCCCTCTTTCCTCCAGGCTGGAGTGCAGTGGCGCGATCTCGGCTCACTGAAAGCTCCGCCTCCCGGGTTCACGCCATTCTCCTGCCTCAGCCTCCCGAGTAGCTGGGACTACAGGCGCCCGCCATCATTCCCGGCTAATTTTTTTGTATTTTTAATAGAGAGGAGGTTTCACCGTGTTAGTCAGGATGGTCTCGATCTCCTGACCTCGTGATCCACCCACCTCAGCCTCCCAAAGTGCTGGGATTACAGGCGTGAGCCACCGCGCCCGTCTGTGTTTTGTTATGTTTTTTGAGACAAGGTCTCCCTCTTTTGCCCAGGCTGGAATGCAGTGGTGCAATCATAGTTCACTGCAACCTTCTGGGTTCAAGCGATTTTCCTGCCTCAGCCTCCCAGGTAGTTGAGACTACAGGCATGCACCACCAGGCCCAGCTAATTTTTGTATTTTTATAAAAGGTTTTTTACCTGAAGCAGGGGAAAGGAGACACAGGATAATCACTGCTTTTCAACTAAAATGGTTTTATTGAGATGTTTTGGTTGGAGGAGATAACTTTTTCTGGCAGCATTTCTGACTCAAGTTCCCTCCGGGCCCCAGCTCTTCCCATGAGACAGTCACAACACTGTCTAATCAGCTCTGCAGAGGCCAGCCCTGGAGCAGAGGAGGATCCAGGGCCATGGAGGGGACCTACTCTGCCCTGTTCTGGTCACTACTTCTCTAGACTCTCACGCACTATTGTCCATAGCAAGTGACATTTCCACTGGAAGCGCATAAAGATGGCGACAGCCTCATTTCTTCCTGAGTGAACTGAAGCCCAAAGAAAGGGGAGGTCCCACCAAAGGGGAGGAGAGCCAGGGCCCCACCCAACCAGGATGCTGAAATAAACTACATGTAATGCTTTCTTGGAGACAACACAGAAATCTCTACTCTGAAATCCAGAATATTAAATATGGCTCCCCCTCTATAAGTTAACTGTACAAGCTTATCAATCATTTAAAACCCCAGCAATCACCAATAGCAATTAGGAATCCAAATTCTTAGCACAAAAGGACACAGGTACCAGTGTTGGACAGTGGTTTTGGTATGGGGACTGGGTGACAGCTTATCCTAAATCCTGCGCATCCGTCCATACCAGGAGCCAGGTTACCCTCGGTACCAGGTGCCTGCCCCACAAAGCCCAGGTCGGGAGAGGGCTTGGTGACGGGGCTGCAGCCCCCGTGAGTAACTGTCCTTTCCCGGGCTGTGCGCGCATGGCCAGGTGGTCCTCAGGGTGGCTGGTTCTCTTTCCAGGAGCAACCATGGCAGGGGCTGAAAAGTTGAGTAGCTCTGGGAAATGGTCCTTGGAAGGCAGCGACAGGTCCGTGAGCACAGTGATCCTCTTCGCCTTGGCTCCTGAAATGAAGAGGAAAGTTTGTAGAAGGAGGTTTGCTTTGATCAGTATTTTGTTCCTGAGAACCATAACCACTGGTTTGGGGACAGCATTGAGCCTGCCTCCTGGCTGAGAACAGAAGCCATACATCAATAACTGGGTTTCTTTTCTTTTTCTTTTTTTCTTTTTTTTTTTTTTGAGACTGAGTCTCGCTCTGTCACCCAGGCTGGAGTGTGGTGGCGTGATCTCAGCTCACTGCAAGCTCCGCCTCCCAGATTCACGCCATTCTCCTGCCTCAGCCTCCGAAATAGCTGGGACTACAGGTGCCCGCCACAACGCCCAGCTAATTTTTTGTATTTTTAGTAGAGATGGGGTTTCACTGTGTTAGCCAGGATGGTCTCGATCTCCTGACCTTGTGATCCGCCCGCCTCGGCTTCCCAAAGTGCTGGGATTACAGGCGTGAGCCACTGTGCCCGGCTTTTTTTTTTAAAGACGTAGTTGCCTAGGCTGGAGTGCAATGGTGCGATCTTAGCTCACTGCAACCTCCTCCTTCCAGGTTCAAGTGATTCTCATGCCTCAACCTCCCGAGTAGCTGGGATTACAGGCACACACCACACCTGGCTAATTTTTGTATTTTTTGTAGAGACGGGGTTTCCCCATGTTGCCCAGGATGGTCTCAAATCTGACCTCAGGTGATCAGCCCGCCTCAGCCTCCCAAAGTGCTGGGATTACAGGCGTGAGCCACTGCACCTGGCCTCTTCTTTTTGTTTTGTTTTGAGACAGCGTCTTGCTCTGTGGCCCAGGCTGGAGTGCAGTGGTGCAATCACAGCTCACACAGCAGCTCAACATCCTAGACTCAAGCTATCCTCCCACCTCAGCCTCCGAGTAGCTGGGACTACACATGTGCGCCACTACACCTGGCAAATTTTTGTATATTATGTAGAGACGGCGTTTCACCATGTTGCCCACCCCTGTCTCCACTGCTGCCACCCCTGGCCCAGATGGCACCAGTGCCTGGGTCCTTCCTGGGCTTCCTGTACCCACTATCCCAGTACCCATTTGTTGCCCAACAGCCAGAGAAATTGAATTAGAAACATCCAGCCAGTCTTTTGTCCAAAACCTTCCCATTAGCCAGGCATGGTGGCTCATGCCTGTAGCCCTAGCACTTGGGGAGGCTGAGGTGGGCCGATCACCTGAGGTCAGGAGTTTGAGACCAGCCTGGCCAACATGGTGAAACCCCATCTCTACTAAAACTACAAAAATTAGCCAGGTGGGGTGGCGTGTGCCTGTAATCCCAGCTACTTGGGAGGCTGAGGCAGGAGAAACCTGAACCCAGGAGGCAGAGGTTGCAGTGAGCTGAGATCACGCCACTGCACTCCAGCCTGGGTGACAGAGCGAGACTCCCTCTCAAAAAACAAAATAAAATAAAATAAATACAAATTAGCCGGGTGTGGTGGCAGACACCTGTAATCCCAGCTACTCAGGAGGCTGAGGCAGGAGCATCGTTTGAACTCAGGAGGCGGAGTTTGCAGTGAGCCAAGATTATGCTATTAAACTTCAGCCTGGGCAACAGGAACGAAAAAAAAAAAGAAAAAACAACCTTTCTATCTCCCTCCCTCCCTCCTATCTCATGCAGTGAAACCCCAAGTGCTGGCCCTGCCTGGTCAGCCTCCCCACCTCCGGCCTCGACCTCCGCTACTTTCCCCTCACGCGCTCCTCCCTGGCCCCTGGCTTTGCTCAGACCTGTGGGGTTCACTCCATCCTGGGGCCTCCGTTGTCCCCTCTGCCTGGATGTCCTTCCCCCGGATGGGGTGAGGAAGGGAGCTCTGAAAGGCTTCCCTAGCCTCCTTCCTTAAATTGCAACACCCCGTCTTGCCCACAACCCCACACTACTTCCTGCCCCGCTTCCCTGTTTTGTTTCTCTCTGCCAGACTTAACCACCAGTGAACATGCCATGTCTTTTTATCTGTTTTCTTTTTTTTTGTTTGTTTTTGCTTTTTTTTTGTTTTGTTTTGTTTTGACAGGGTCTCACTCTGTCATCCTGGCTGGAGTACAGTGGTACAATCATAGCTCACTGTAGCCTTGAACTCCTGGGCTCAAGCGATCCTCCTGCCTCAGCCTCCCAAGTAGCTGGGACTACAGGTGCACACCACTATGCCCAGCTAATTTTTAAATTTTTTGTTTTTTTGAGACAGGGTCTTGCTCTGTTGCCCAGGCTTGAGTACAGTGGCGCGACCACAGCTCACTGCAGTGACCATGGCTCATTGCAACCTCCCAGGCTCAAGTGATCTTCCCACCTCGGCCTCCCGAGTCAGCGGGACTCTAGGGCACCCACCACCATGCGTGGCTAATTTTAAATGTTTTTGTAGAGGCTGGACATGGTGGCATGTGCCTGTAATCCCAGCTACTTGGAAGGCTGAGGCACGAGAATCGCTTGAACCCAGGAGGCGGAGGTTGAGTGAGCCGAGATTGCGCCACTGCACTCCGGCCTGAGTGACAGTGATACTCTGTCTCAAAAAAAAAAAAAAGTTTTTGTAGAGACAGAGGTCTTGTTATGTTGCCCAGGCTGGCCTCAAACTCAGAGGCTCAAAGGGTCCTCCCGCCTCAGCCTCCCAAAGTGCTGGGATTTATAGGCATGACCACTGTGTCCAGCCCTATCTGTTTTCTCTCTCCCACCAGAATGTAAGTTCTAAGGGGTCAGGAGTTTCCTGTTCTTTATGTTGGTGTTCCCAGCACCTAGAGCAGGACTTGCCCATAGCAGGGGCCCAGTGGATACTGGTTGAATGAATGACGTGGGGCTCTGCACACTTGGCTCAAACTCCTGCATCTGCCTCTGGGGCTGACTGTTGACCGCCCAGGTTCACTGTGGTTTCCACCCTCCAGCTTGCTCGCTGAGATGACGGCCTGGGTCTCCCAGATGGGGACTTTGGGCAGCCTTCAAGGCCCTCTGGGGGTCCATCCTGCTTCCCAAGCTGTAGACTCAGCCTGGGCTTTGATGTCTGTTGTCTGACCACTGGGGCTTCCATCTCCTCCTCCCCTTACTTCAAGATGTGACCTTGGGCAGGTGACTTAACTGCTCTGTGGCTTTGGGTGCTAAGAGATGGTGCACGTGTGAGCGCTTAGCATCACACCATCTCACTGGCCTGCGGTGGCTCCTCAGTGCGTCTCAATCACTTATATTTCCCAATGTCCCTGCCTCCTGTCTGTTTCCAGCATTGACCGAGTGCTTGCTGGGCTGAGGCTTTGTGTGTGATGTCTGTTTTTTTATTTATTTATTGAGACGGAGTCTTGCTCTGTTGCCCAGGGTGGAGTGCATGTGATCTCAACTCACTGCAACCTCCGCCTCCGGGGTTCAAATGATTCTCCTGCCTCAGCCTCCCAAGTAACTGGGACTACAGGCGCCCACCACCATGCCTGGCTAATTTTTTGTTTTTAGTAGAGATGAAGTTTCACCATGTTGGCCAGGCTGGTCTCGAACTCATGACCTCAGGTGATCTGCCTGCCTCGGCCTCCCAAAGTGCTGGGATTACAGGCGTGAGCCTGTGTCATGTGTGCGGTGTCTTGTCTGAGAGGTGGGTACCAAGTGAGGAACTAAGTTCTGGGAAGTTGTCACTTGGTCCAAGGTCGCAGCCAGGAGGATGCAGTGGAGTTGGGAGACCCACCCGGTGCCCACTCCTTTGCCCCTGAAGTCACCAGAATTCCCTGCCTGACGCCCCTGGCCAGAACAGAGGAACAGAGTCGCCAGGCTGCCCTCTTGGAGCACCCATGGGTGCACCCTGCAGCCCCCCACCATGGCCCCTCCACCCACACTCTCAGCTGTTCCCTTGGATTGGGGGTCCTGCAGCCTGGCAAGACCTCCAATCCTTGGCCCATGGTAGCTGGAGAGTAGGGGCTGTACCTTTCTTCTTGGTCTGCCCTAGGCTTCTGTGGCCGCCACCTCCCCATTCACGTAATCCGGTTCCCCATCCTCCTCCTCGTCTGGGCTTCCCACCGGGCCAGGGGGTGCTTCTCTCTGGAGTTGCCCTGCGGACCAGCGGGCAGACAGGTCATCGAGTGGTTCACATGGAGACACCCATGACTGCTACCCCAGACTCAGACCCCCAGACTCCACAAAACAGCCTGCGGGAAATGCTACGCCTGACAGGTCCTGGCGGTGTGTGTCTGTCCCGTCTCTGGGATTTGCCGGAGATCATCCTGCCGTGAGAGCAGGTGAATGCGTTACTCTGTGCATGCAGCTGGAAGGGGCAGCCTGCCCGGGAGGACCTGACCCCACCCTGGAGGCTGGGCGGCTGCCGAGGGCCGTCCTGTGTGGTTCAAGTCTCTGCAGCTGCTCCTGCACCCAGGCATCACTGCGGGGTTAGCTGGACTGGCTGGAGGGAAGCCCACTTTCAGCCCGCCCTTCCAGGCCAGTCCCTCAAGCCTGTGCTAAGTGGATCACCCTGCCTCTTCTCCCGGCCACCTACCCATGACCTTCCTGGACTCGCGCCACTGATGGATGGATGCTGAGTTCTGATAATCCTCAGATTCCTCATCTTCTTCCGGGGAGGCAGAGGGACAGAGACCGGAAGTGGGGCCAGTCTTCAGGGCCAGCGACAGGCTGTGGTCCCCTCTGCAGAGGCCACCTATGCCCTCCTGCTGGGCACCTGCAGAGGGAGAATAGGCCCCCCTTGGCTCAGTCCCACAGAGGTGCCAGGAGCCAACAGAGCCGCCTCTGAGGATAGTAGGGGCAAGGCTCTACCCATAGGTACCCGGGGATCCGAGAGCCTTCGGGCTTCAAAGTGGGGGCGGCCTTTGAGCAGTGAGGAGTGCAGGGGCACCTGGCCAAGGAGGCCTGCCGCTCCCAGCCCCAGCCTGCCTCTGGCTGGGCAGCCTCACCTGTCTGTGTGGTTTTCTGTTTGCAAATGAGCACATTCTCGTAGGAATTGGTATCATCATCTGCAGGAGAGAGAGGAGCGGGCACGGGGGTGTGGGCAGACCCTGCAAGGCCTGGCTCGTCCTCCCGCTCTGTCCTGCCTTCCCTTTGCAGGGGACCTCTTCCGCCAAGCCCTAGCCCTCTGGGTCCCCTGGGACCTCAAGCCTTTTTCTGGATGAGCTTCCTAATGGGCGCTGGCCTGGCACCCCTGCAGGCTCTTCCCTGAGCCCTGAGCCCCTTCTCTGTCTTCTTTGTTTCTTGTTGAGACAGTCTCGCCCTGTCACCCAGGCTGGAGAGCACTGGCAAAGTCAGCTCACTGCAGCCTCCAACGCCTGGCTCAAGTGATCCTCCTACCCCGCAGCCTCCTGAGTAGCTGGAACTACAGGCGTGCACCACCACGCCCAGCTAACTTTTAAAATTGTTTGTAGAGAGGATCTCGCTGTGTTGCGCAGGCTGGTCTTGAACCCCTAAGCTTAGGCGATCTTCCCAAAATGCTGGGATTACAGGCGTGAGTCACTGTGTCCAGCCTCCTTCTCTGTCTTCTGAGATCCCCTCCAAATGCACTCTGGAGGGGCTACTCTGGGGGGGGCTGCAATTCAGGCCCACGATGGGTAGCTGGAGGGAGGGAGGGGGGCAGGAGCAGCCTCAGGGGCTCATCTTTATAATCAGGAGCTCTCCCTAGAGCCACTATCGGGAGGGGGCTGGACTCTTCCAGATAGGGCAGGGCAGGCTGGGGACGCTTTGCTCGGGGACCCAGGCTGAGTGTGGCACCTCAGCGCCTGGCACCCCATCTTGGCCCTGTAATGGGGAAGCTGGGCTCTGACCGATGCCCCACCCAAAATCCATCAGTGATGTTGGGGGTCCTAAGAAATGAGCACTGCCAGCCTGGCGGGGTGGGTCACGCCTGTAATCCCAGCACTTTGGGAGGCCAAGGCGGGTAGATCACCTGAGGTCAGGAGTTCAAGACCAGCCTGGGCAATATGGTGAAACCTTGTCTCTACTAAAAATACAAAAAATTAGCCAGGCGTGGTGGCAGGTGCCTGTAATCTCAGCTACTCGGGAGGCTGAGGCAGGAAAATTGCTTGAACCCGGGAGGCGGAGGTTGCAGTGAACCAAGATTGTGCCATTGCATTCAACCTGGGTGACAGAGCAAGGCTCTGTCTCAAAAAAAAAAAAAAAATGGAGATGGCAGTGGTGGGGGGCAGAAGAGGACCCCTGAACACCATGGTCCTACCCAGTATGGTCCAGGCAGGAGCCAGGTCATGGAGCTGGATTCAAACCCCAGGCCCATGCACCTCTCAGCAGGCACTGCCCACCCTGAGTCCTCAGTTGCCCTTTTTTGGGGGGATTTTGTTTTTGTTTTTGTTTTTGTTTTGAGATGGAGTCTCGCTCTGTTGCCCAGGCTGGAGCGCAATGGCACGATCTCGGCTCACTGCAGCCTCCGCCTCCTGGGTTCAAGCAATTCTCCTGTCTCAGCCTCCCAAGTAGCTGGGATTACAGGCATGTGCCACCATGCCTGGCTAATTTTTTTTTTTTTTTTTTTTTGTATTTTTGTAGAGACGAGGTTTCACCATGTTGGCCACACTGGTCTTGAACTCCTGACCTCAGGTGATCCACCCACCTTAGCCTCCCAAAGTGCTGGGATTACAGGGGTGAGCCACCACACTTGGCCTCTCAGTTGCTCTTTCTATAAAGCAAAGGCATTCAGGGACCAAGGTTCTGGTGGCCTCAGAGCCTGCAGGGACCACCATCCCAGGTACCTTCTGGGGTCAGGAGAAGATGCTCAGTCCTCGTTGACAAGGACCTGGCCTCCCCCGACCTCCCCAAGCCAGCCCTCTAGTTCCCTGCCCTGTGGCCCACTCCTCTCTCCCACGCCCTGTGCCCAGAGCTCTCCCGCGCTGACCTGCCCGCCCCCATCCCTCCTTGGCCCCCGCCTGCAGCACAAGCCTCCTTCTGCCCACCCAACCAGCTCTGCCAATTTACCTGAACCCAGGCCCAGCCTCCTCTCCTGCCTGGAGGTATGGCTTCTGCCCCGAGCTCCCACACCACTTCCTCCCCCGCCATCGGCTTTGTCCTTCGCCTCACCTTCCGGGGGCTTCGAGAACCGCCCCCAGTTGTAATACTCCATGGCAATGGGGTCTCTGGCCAAGAAAACATACACAACACAGGTTTCAGGGCAGGCTGGAGGTCAGGTTGGGGGCTCCATAAGGGGGCGGTGAGGCCAGGGCTGCTCCCACCATTGCTCCTCTTGGGGGCCATGGGGGTCTGCCAGGATCTCCTCTCTGATTCCCCCACCCCCACTTCCTGGGACCCCCTGAGCCACCGGGGGCTGGAGCCACTCTTTTTTTTGAGACAGTCTCTGTCGCCCAGGCTGGAGTGCAGTGGCACGATCTCGGCTCACTGCAACCTCAGCCTCCCAGGTTCAAGCGATTCTCCTGTATCAGCCTCCCGAGTAGCTGGGACTACAGGCACGCACCACCATGCCTGGCTAATGTTTTTATTTTTAGTAGAGATGAGGTTTCACCATGTTGGCCAGGCTGGTCTCGAACTCCTGGCCTCAGGTGATCTGCCTGCCTTGGCCTCCCAAAGTCCTGGGATTACAGGCATGAGCCACCGCACCTGGTGAGCCACCTTGCTATGTGACCTTAGGCCATTCCCCATCGTTTGCCCATCTGTGAGATGATGCAACACCCCCAAGGGATTCTGGGGGTCCTGTAGCTTGTCTTTGACTGGGTGATGCTGAATGAGTCTCTACCCCCGCCCCTGACACTCTCTGTCCCAGAGCAGGGCAAAGTCCAGTCCCCCAAAGCCAGGGTTACCTAAGAGACAACAGTGTCGCCCAATGCCTGCCTGCCAGGAGAAGGAGGGGAACCTGGATGCCTCGTTCCAGTGCAAGAGGTGGTTCCTGGACCAGGACGCCCAGGGCTGTGGCAGGCAGGTGGGGCAGGGGGAGAGGCGGGGCAGGGGGAGAGGACCAAGGTCACTCACATGTAGGCTTCCTCCGACCCGTGTCTGCTTCCTGCGGGAGGAGGTGAGAATTGGGCCTGAGCCCCTGGGCTGTGGCCCCCACCATAGCCTCCCCCTTTCTCCAGGAGCCCACCTACCTTTGCTGAAGTTCTGGTACCTGGAAGATGCTGGACCTGGAAGAAAGACCCAGCTCATTGCTCTCTCCCCTGGACCCTGCTTTCCACCCAGCTCGGGTGCTGCAGCCCAAGGCAGGGCCAGCTATTTCCCGTGTCTGAGCCTTTGCAGTGCTCCCTGTCCCCTCAGTGGGGCATGTGCGAGTGTGCACCCTCCCCCTGCCAGGACGATTCCAGGAGCCCGCCCTGCCCCAGCCTGTGTGTCTTTCCTGGGGAGGCCTCGCCTGGCCCCACAGCCCCCACTGCACGATGCCTGTCCCACGGGGTTTTCGCCTGTCTTAGTCCCAGCTTGGCTACGCCTGTCCCTGTCCCTGCCCTGTGCCACTCACCCTCCAGGCTGGGGGAGAATTGCAACAGCTTGTCCTTCCTGCAGGGAGGGGAAGGAGGGAGTTAAAGGAGGGGCGGTAGGGGAGAGGGCCCCCAGGACACATCCCCCCCATCCCCCTTGTGGGGCCTTCATAGCTGAGCCCTGGAGCTCTGGGACCCGGGGAGGGAGGGAGGTCTTGACCTGGGCTCACCAGGTGGGGACCTCCAGGACTTTCCTTCTTGTCACTTCCTGGGGGGTTGTGACCTACCTTGTGGGTGCCACGTCTGCCAGGGGTCCTGGCCATGCCTGCCCGACCACTGCAAAGGGCAAGAAGTGGGGTGTTGGCTGGGCCCCCAGGCTAGCCCAGCCCCCTCACCCCATCATCCCCCCACATCAGGCCTGGCCACGGTCTCAGGGCAATGGGGACCGAGATAACTTGATAGGGACACCCCCAACCCAGACCCCAACCCGGGGACCCTTGGAGACTCACAGGAGTAGGTCCGGGACCCCGTAAAGCTCTGTTGGTCCTCACGCCTGGAAATGCATGGGGCTGTGCTGAGCCTGGGCCTGGTCTCCCACAGCCCAAGAACACAGGGACAGGAGAGAGGGACAGGCAGGGACGAGGAGGGAAAGCAGAGGGATGGACCGGGGCGACAGTGGGGAGGAACTGCTGCCCTTTCAGGCCTCATTCTCACGGCTCCCCCTGCTACCCACCCCTTCTCTGGCCCCTCCATGCACTGGGTGCCCACCCCTCACACAGCCCTGGGCTGGAGCCCGGCTCTCAGCCAGACCCATCCCAACATGGCCTCAACAGGGCCACATCCTGCCGGGGGGGGGGTCCCAGGCCCCTGGAGACGGGTCAGGAGGGGTCTGTGGACAGGGCTATGGAGGCAGCCCTGAGATTCTGGGGCATGAGGGTGAATGAAGGCAGGTGCTGAGGGAACCAGCAGTGATTTGGGGTAAATTATTTCAGCCAGGAGTGACAATGAGGCTGCCTCCCACCTGCCGGTCCCAGGGAGTGTTTGCAATTCCTTAAAAAAGCACACACTCTAGGCCCGGCGTGGTGGCTCACACCTGTAATCCCAGGGCTTTGGGAGGCCGAGGCAGGCAGATCACCTGAGGTTGGGAGTTCAAGACCAGCCTGACCAACATGGAGAAACCCTGTCTCTACTAAAAATACAAAAATTAGCTGGGCATGGTGGTGCATGCCTGTAATCCCAGCTACTCAGGAGGCTGAGGCAGGAGAATCACTTGAAGCCGGGAGGCAGAGGTTGCAGTGAGCCAAGATCATTCTACTGCACTCCAGCCTGAACAAGAGTAAATGTGGCTCCACCTCTAAATAAATAAATTAATAAATAAATAAAAGACTATTCCTAGCCTTCCTTGCACCAAAGTGTGGCCATGGATTAAGCTCTGGCCTATGAGATTCAAGCCAAGGTTGTTGATATTTCCAATAAATCTTTTTAAATGGGGGCACTGGCAACTGGGAGACACCCTTTGTGTCCTTGTTCATTCTTTCTTCCTGCTGCTGGGAATGCAGAGATGAGGGCCGGCACCCCAGCTGCCATCTTGGACCATGAGGTGCTCTTGAAAATGGAAGCTGCCATTACAGATGATGGAGTAGATTAGCTCGTTATTAAAGCAGGTTTGGGGGCTCCTCCTCTGAAACAGAATGGGTACCTGACCCAGCCTTCCAAGCTGCTGGAGGACTGGGGCTCGGGGTGACCTGATTTAGGAGAGATACCCTAAATCTACAGGAGAGAGTCAGACGTGGCTTCCTGGGAGAAGCAACAGAGGAACGGAGCCTGTGCTCACAGCAGTCACTTCATGCAGGCTGGTGGGACTGAGCCCAACTGAGGTGACAGATGGAGAGGCAGGCACAGGCATTCCAGGGAGAGGACCGAACAGCTCCCCTCCACCTCCCACATGGGGACGCTGAGTCTGGCCTTGACCATCTATAGCTCTAAGATCAATCAGGGGGCCGGGGGTGGGCAGGGCCTGAGGGAAGAGGGGAGAGGGGAAGTGTCCGAGGAGCCAAGCGTGTGGGGGGCATCGGGGGAGGTTGCAGGCAGGCCAGAAAGCCACGTGGCCAGAAAGACCCAGAAAGGTCTAACCCCGGCCCACGATGAGCAAGGATGGGAAGATTCTATTTTCAAATCTCACTGTGGTTTTTCAGTTGCAAAAGGAAATGAGGAAGGATGTGTGTGCGGGTGTGCGTGTGTGGGTCATGAGTCACTGCTCGGGGGTGCACGTGGACCTCCAAGGTCTCCTGGGCCCACAACCATTATCTTAATCAAAGGACAGCCGTGGCCACTGCCCATGTGCCCGGGTTGTTCTGGGTTTCAGCCCCAGTCTGCAGTGTCGAATCCACTGCCCTTCCCTGGGTTTTTCTCACAGTCCTTCCCTGGTCCCCCGAGGGACTTGCCCACATCCTCCCCTGAGCTCCGGCAGCTTTTTCCAGGGGAGTCTCTGACAACGTTCACATTTCACCCTGTGCCGGGGTCTCTGTCTCTTGCATTGCAGGGGGAGAGCAGACTAGCCCCGGGGTATTGGGGTCAAAGGGAGGCTGAGGACACAGGTGCCTGGTGGACTTCTATTTTTTTTTTTCTTTTCTGAGACGAAATCTCTCTTTTTTGCCCAGGCTGGAGTGCAGTGGCACAATCTCGGCTCTCTGCAACCTTCACCTACCGGGTTCAAGTGATCCTCCTGCCTCAGCCTCCAGAGTAGCTGGGAGTACAGGGACCCACCATCACGCCCGGCTCATTTTTGTATTTTAGTAGAAATGGGGTTTCACCATGTTGGCCAGGCTGGTCTCAAGCTCCTGACCTCAGGTGATCCACCTGCCATGGCCTCCCAAAGTGCTGGGATTACAGGCGTGAACCATTGTGCCTGGACTTCTGGAGGGGTTCACAGGCAAGCTGAAGAGTAGCTAGCCCCACAGCCCAGGCATCCCCGCCTCCCAAAGCCCTCCCTAACCCAAGCTGCAGCAGGGCCGGGACAGCCCCTGGACACTTCCTCTCCCTTCTCTGATGGCTAGGGACCCGCTAGAGCTTGGCACGGAGGAGGTGTGAGTGAAGGGGTGAAGGACGGGGTGCCAGGAATTCCCTTGGGGACGCCCATGCCCAGGGCACATGAATACACCAGGCTAGGGACATCGAGGCAACTCACAGACTTCTCTGCTGGTAGATTTTCTCTGACCTCTTTGCACCTGCAAGAACAGGCCAGGATTAGCAAAGGGTCTGGGAGCAGCTGCGAACTGAGGTCAGACACCCTCCGCCATGTCTTGTCTCCCAGCAGGACTCAGACAGGACTTGGGGGCCAAACTGTCAATCATCACCGGCCACCTGATATTAAAGAATATTTGGGACCAGGTGTCATGGCTCCCTCCTGTAATTCCAGCACTTTGGGAGGCCGAGGCAGGAGGATCACCTGAGGTCAGCAGTTCGTGACCAGCCTGGCCAACATGGGGAAACCCCGTCTCTACTAAAAACACAAAAATTAGCCAGGCGTGGTGGCAGGCACCTGTAGTCCCAGCTACGCAGGGGGTTGAGGCAGGAGAATCGCTTCAACCCGAGAGTTGGAGGTTGCAGTGAGCCAAGATTGCACCACTGCCCTCCAGCCTGGGAGACCAGAGCGAGACTCTGTCAAAAAAAAAAAAAAAAAAAAAAAAAAAAAAAAAAAAAAGGGTATTTGCTCACCCTTTTTTAGAAGAGGAGAGGCTAGAAAAGTGGATGCCACAGGCAGCCTTGCCTCCCCTCCCTCGTCTGGGGCAATTTCTCTGGCCCAAGATATCACAGTTGACCCAGCAAAGCCAAAGCCCTTGGGTGCACCTGACCATTGTCTTCAGGGGGCAGTTTAGGGGTTCAGGGGTCACATCACGAGGTTCATCTGACCGCCCCTTCTGAACACAGCCACGTCTGGACCTGAGAGGGTCTCTGAGATGCACCGTCCACAGCTTCTCCCCATCACGTCCCCAAGACCCCCACTTACCTGGGCGTGAGCAGCGCACACACAGGCTGGCCGCCACCCCCAACAGCACCAGCAGCGCTGCTCCGGGCCACAGCAGTTCAGTCCCCGAGCTCATGTTGGCTCCTGGTATTGCCTCCTGTGATGCTGAAATGGGAGGTGCCCGTAAGCAAGGGGCCCCTTTTTCAGGAATCCCACCCCACACCCCCACTGTGCTCGGACAGCCCCATACCTAAGCCCAGGCTGCGGAAACACCACTTCCCCTCCCCGCGCCTGCACTGGGCAAGGACAGGACCAGTCCTGTTTGTCCCATGTGACCCCAAACCAACACCTCTGCCCTGTGGGCCATCTTCACCCTTGATAAGTGCTGGAAGGTTCTGGGGGCCCACAAGACAGCCCCATGTGCACGCACACAGCCCTACACACAGCCTCGCTTAATCCAGACAGCTGCCCTTTGAAGACGAGGTTCACTGCATTTCACAAATCGAGAAACTGAGGCCACAGAGCTCATGTCTGCTAAGTGGAAAGATGGGATTCAGGCCCCAGTGTCCTGCCCCTAACCCTGGCTCTGCCCATCAACCCACAGTGGGTTGCCTCCAGTAAACCCACCCTGGCTCCTGGAGGTGACAGTCTGTGGCCACCACTCACGCAGAAGCACCCGGAAGCCCTCGCCCACCCCAGAGCAACTCAGGGCTCCTCTATGCTTCCCAGGACCCCTCTCAGCCCACCTCCTGCCTTGGGGTCCCCCCAGGACAGGACCTGGGAATGGGGCTTCCATTCCTGAAACAACTGCAAGCCCAGATTCTGCCTGTGGTGGGAGCTGGGAGGAGGGAGGTCAGGGAACCCTTCTTGGAAGAGGTGGCCCAAGAGCATGAGGTGGAAAAAGGTGATCCGCAGAGGGATGGGGCCCTAGGGCACTGCTGCAGGTGGCTGGGATGACATGAGCTGGGATGCCAAGGATGGGCTAAAGACAGGATGTTCGGCGGGAGGGAGCCCTGAATCTCTAGCTGGCACCTGACTGGCTTCTTGGTCTGTGGCTGGTCCCAGCCTTGGAGCCACGGCGTGATGACCAGGCCTCAGCAAAACACATGCACACCACCCACCATGGCCTGGTGAATGGAGGCGTGGCCCTGTCGAGTGGGCTTCCAAGAACTGTTGCAACTAGAAACAGACCCAGGCCAGGCGCGGTGGCTCACGCCTGTAATCCCAGCACTTTGGGAGGCCAAGGCAGGGAGGATCGCTTGAGGTCAAGAGCTCGAGACCAGCCTAGGTAACACGGTGAAATTCCGTCTCTACAAAAAAAAGACAACAACAACAACAAAAAAAAATATATATATATGTGTGTGTGTGTGTGTGTGTGTATATATGTGTGTTGTATATATATATATATACACGTATATATGTATATATATACGTGTATATATATATCTCCAGGCATGGTGGTGCATGCCTGTGGTCCCAGCTACTTGGGAGGCTGAGGCAGGAGGATTGCTTGAGCCCAGGGAGATCAAGACTGCAGTGAGCTGTGATCATGTCACTGCACTCCAGCCTGGGCAACAGAGTGAGACTCCGTTTCAAAAAATAATAATAAGGAGACCTGGCCCCCTGGAGATGGCTGGGGACAGAGTTGAGGGTGGTGGGGTCTCTGAAGGGGTGGGGCATGGCAGGCATTTGTGGAGCCAACACTCCCGAGTGTCCACTCTCCCCCACCTGCCGTGTCCTTCCCACCCTGGCCACCAGTGAGGAGGGCTTCTCCCCATCCCACAGCTGGGGAAGGTGAGGCTTGGAGCAGTAAACAGGACTTAAAAGGAGGAGCTCCAGCTGGGCGAGGTGGCTCATGCCTGTGATCCCAGCACTTTGGGAGGCCAAGGCGGGCAGATCATGAGGTCAGGAGTTCGAGACTAGCCTGACCAACATGGTGAAACCCCGTCTCTACTAAAAATACAAAAATTAGCTGGGTGTGGTGGCGCACGCCTGTAATCCCAGCTACTCAGGAGTCTGAGGCAAGAGAATCGCTTGAACCTAGGAGGTGGAGGTTGCAGTGAGCGGAGATCACGCCACTGCACTCCAGCCTGGGCAACAGAGAGAGACTCCATCTCAAAAAAAAAAAAAAAAAAAAATGGCTGGGCGCGGTGGCTCACGCCTGTAATCTCAACACTTTGGGAGGCTGAGGCGGGTGGATCATGAGGTCAGGAATTCAAGACCAGCCTGGCCAAGATGGTGAAACCCTGTCTCTACTAAAAAAAAATACAAAAAATTATCCGGGTGTGGTGTTGGGCGCCTGTAATCCCAGCTACTCAGGAGGCTGAGGCAGAGAATTACTTGAACCCAGGAGGTGCAGGTTGCAGTGAGCCGAGATTGCGCCACTGCTCTCCATCCAGCCTGGGCAACAGGAGCGAAACTCTATCTTAATAATAATAATAATAACAATAATAATAATAATAATAATGGAGGAGCTCCAGGCTGCCTACCTCCTGCCTTGGGATCCCCCTGAGGTCCACCAGGACCTGGGCTGTCCCCCTTGAAAGCTGCGTGGCTTTGGACAAGTCTCAGGACCTCTCTGGACTTCCCAAATCCCTGCGGTAAGATGACAGGGAATCTCCATGAGGCCCTAAGCCACCGTCAGAGGCGCATCACAGAGAAGCCACCAGGCCTCTCCCCAAAAGCCAAGTGAATCAGTGGGAACAAGTGAATTTCTGAGCCGTGTGACTGGCACGACCCGCGTCACCCCGGGAGGTTGTCCAAGGAAAGCTCTGCTCTCTGCTTCCCATGGCCCGCCTGGGCACTGCCCTTCTCCTTCCTCGAAACTCACCTTGCCTCAGTGCCCCCAGCCCCTCCAGCATGGCCCAAGTTCATCTCAGGCTTGTGAGGTTGGAGCACCTTGTCTTGGGGGAGGGCTCATGGGACCAAATCTAGCCTCTGCCTGAGAGCCCCCCGCCTGTTTTCTCATCTATAAAATGAGGTCGGGCTGGGTACAGGGACTCACACCTGTAATCCCAATACTTTGGGAGGCTGAGACGGGAGGATCACTTGAGTTTGAGACCAGCTTGGCCAACATGGTGAAACCCTGTTTCTACTAGAAATACAAAAATTAGCCAGGCGTGGTGGTGCAAGCCTATAATTCCAGCTACTTGGGAGGCTGAGGCATGAGAATCACTTGAACCGGGGAGGCAGTGAGTTGCAGTGAGCTGAGATCACGCCAGTGCGCTCCAGCATGGGAGACAGAGTGAGACACCATCTCAAAAAATAATAATAATAATACATTAAATAAATAAATAAATAAATAAATAAAATGGGATCAGGCTGGGCGTGGTGGCTGTAATCACAACACTGGGAGGCCAAGACAGGAGGATCGCTTGAAGCCAGGAGTTGGAGACCAGCCTGGACAATGTAACAAGGCCCTGTCTCTACAAAAAGATGAAAAAATTAGGCAGGCGCAGTGGCACATGACT
This sequence comes from Pongo abelii, assembly GCF_028885655.2. NCBI lineage: Eukaryota > Metazoa > Chordata > Mammalia > Primates > Hominidae > Pongo > Pongo abelii. The sequence continues at coordinate 14,308,663 of NC_071991.2, forward strand.
GTGGTTCCAGCTACTCGGGACACTGAGGCAAGAGAATTGCTTGAGCCCAGGAGTTGGAGGCTGCAGTGAGCCAAGATCACACCACTGAACTCCAGCCTGGGTGACAGAGCAAGACCCCGTCTCTAAAAACAAAAAATAAAATTTAACAAACAGTCGTGTGTCTGCCCCCAGACTGAATACATCCTGTGCTGTTGGCAGGGTGTGGTGGTTCACGCCTGTAATCCTAACACTTGGGGAGGCTGAGGCGGGCAAATCATCTGAGGTCAGGAGTTCAAGACCAGCCTGGCCAACATGGTGAAACCCTGTCTCTACTAAAAATAAAAAATTAGACCAGGCACGGTGGCTCACACCTGTAATCCCAGCACTTTGGGAGGCTGAGGCGGGCAGATCACGAGGTCAGGAGATTGAGACCATCCTGGCTAACATGGCGAAACCCCGTCTCTACTAAAAATACAAAAAATTAGCCGGGCGCGGTGGCGGGCGCCTGTAGTCCCAGGTACTCGGGAGGCTGAGGCAGGAGAATGACATGAACCTGGGAGGCAGAGCTTGCAGTGAGCCGAGATCGCGCCACTGCACTCCAGCCTGGGTGACAGAGTGAGACTCTGTCTCAAAAAAAATAAAAAAAAAATTAGCCAGGTGTGTTAGCACGTGCCTGTAGTCCCCAGCTACTTGGAAGGGTAAGGCAGGAGCACTGCTTGAACCTGGGAGGTGGAGGTTGCAGTGAGCCGAGATCATGCCACTGCACTCCAGCCTGGACGACAGAGTGAGACTCCGTTTAAAAAAAAAAAAAAAATTCTGTGCTCTCTCTGTGTCTGTCTCCCTCTGTCTCTGTCTCCCTTTGTGTGTCTCTGTCTCTCTCTCACTTTCACTCTCCCATCCAGGTTCTGAAAGCAGGTGGGCTGAGGTGGAGGGAGCGGAGGGTGGGCCCTTTGAGGCCCCCAGGGGCTGGCAGGGCTGGGCGGGGTGGGGAGTGGGGGCTGCCACAGACCACGGTTCTGCAGAGGCCAAAATAGCACTAAAGGGAAGTGGGCAGTTTTCATATGAACAAAGATTGCCAAGAGCTGGCTTCGGGGAAGTTCTCGGGGCTGGGCTGGAGGAGCTACAGTGTCTGAATCCCGCCCAGAAGGACGCTCGAGACCACCCTGTCTGTTCTCCCAGCCGCTCCCGAGCCGAGCTGCAGTTGGGGACACTGGGGTTGGGGAGGGGGCAGCCTGGCTTGAAGCCCTGGATGGCTTTATCCACTAGACTCTGCTCTGGGGTCTGTTGGTTTTTTCATTTAGTTTTTAATTTTATTTTTTTATTTTTATTTTTTAAAGGGATGGGAGTCTCACTATGTTGCCCAGGCTGGTCTCCAGCTTCTGACTTCAAATGATCCTCCCGCCTTGGCTTCCCCAACTGCTGGGATTACAGGTGTGAGCCACCGTGCCTGGCTGGTCCTGTTGCTTTTTCCAAATAAGTCTGGGCTTCAAACGAGGCTAGCTGGGAGGGAGAGAGGGAGGCGGGCGGGTGCGGCAGGGGCCTGAGCAGCCCTGGTCCCAGGGACAGAGCTGAGGACCAGGTAGGGGGCTGGGCAGGGAGGCGGTGGGGGTTCTCCACCTGACCTGGGGCAGGACCTGGGCGCTGGCCTGTAATCTCACCGCTTTCCCCTGACCTGTGTAGGTGATTACAGTCCCATTTCACGGATGAGGAAACCGAGGCTCCCAGGCCAGGGCAGCCACTGTTTTGGCTCTCGGCCACCCTTCACCAGTCTCTGGCAATGATGGGACCACCCTGGGATGTCCCAAGGCTACGCAGGCTGGACAGGGGAAGGCGAGGGCAAAGAGTTGTCAGAAGCCCAGAAACAAACTGATCCCTGAAGTGCCACAGGGCCTGGTGCCAGGGTGGGGTGGGGCCGCGGGAGGGGGCGCCAGGCATCCAGGCCTCTTCCCACCCCACCCAGTGGGGCCAGGAGCTCCTGGGGGATGGGGGACAGCCTGAGGACCGAGGCACCCCTGGGAAAGGCTTACCTGAGAGTCCAGGGTTCCTCACCGCGGCCACCCCATCCTGAGACCGCACACCTGCCCGAGCTGATGCCAACACCACTGACACTGGCGGGCGGGCAGGGCGGGCTTCCTGCCAGCCACTGAATCATCCGTACATCCGTCGCTCTGCCGGACAGGCTCAGCTATGAAGGGGGGCGGGGGGGGAGGGAGGGGAGATGGGGGAAGGAGGCGGGAGAGAGAGAGAGAGAAGAGAAACAAAGTGAGAGGGAGAAAGAGAAGAAAGAGAGATAGGGCCGGGCGAGGTGGCTCACGCCTGTAATCCAAGCACTTTGGGAGGCCGAGGCGGGTGGATCACATAAGGTCAGGAGTTCAAGACCAGCCTGGCCAACATGGTGAAACCCCGTCTCTATTAAAAATACAAAATTAGCTGGGCATGGTGGCATGTGTCTGTAATTCCAGCTACTTGGGAGGCTGAGGCAGGAGAATCCTTTGAACCTCGGAAGCAGAGGTTGCAGTGAGCCAAGATCGCACCACTGCACTCCAGCCTGGGTGACAGAGGGAGACTCCGTCTCAAAAAACAGAAGGAAAAAGAGAGAGACACAGAAAGCAGAGAGACACAAAGAGAACAGGAAAATATGGACACACACTAAACACACACATAAACACAAAAAGTCACACAGAGAGGAAGAGAGATACACTCCAATACACAGGGAGCAAGATAATGAAACTGAGGTGCTCCTGCAGATGGCAGATATGGAGACACACATACGCTAAAAAGACACACACAGGCAGAAATTCACACCCATGGGCCGGGCGTGGTGGCTCATGCCTGTAATCCCAGCACTTTGGGAGGCCAAGGCAGGCAGATCATGAGGTCAGGAGTTTGAAACCAGCCTGACCAACATGGTGAAACCCCATATCTACCAAAAATACAAAAATTAGCTGGGTGTGGTGGCAGGCGCCTGTAATCCCAGCTACTCGGGAGGCTGAGGCAGGAGAATTGCTTGAACCCGGGAGGTGGAGGTTGCAGTGAGCCAAGATAGCACCATTGCACTCCAGCCTGGGTGACAGAGCAAGAGTTCATCTCAAAAAAAAAACAAAAACAAAAACAAAAACAAAAAACACACACACACAGGCAGAAATTCACACCCATGGGCCAGGCGCGGTGGCTCATGCCTGTAATCCCAACACTTTGGGAGGCCGAAGCAGGAGAATCATCTGAGGTCTGGAGTTCAAGACCAGCCTGGCCAACATGGTGAAACCCCATCTCTACAAAAAATTTAAAAATTAGTTGGGCATGAGATGGACCAAGAGACACAGAGAGAGACACACAGAAAGATACAGAGAGCCACAGACTGTCAGAGATACACACAGACGGGGAGAGAGTAAGAAACAGGGAGATAGAGGCCAGGTGCAGTGGCCTGCACCTGCAATCCTAACATTTTTGGAGGCCAAGGCAGGAGGATCGCTTGAGAACAGGAGTTTGAGACCAGCCTGGACAACAGAACGAGACCCCATATCTAAAAAAATTTTTTTAATTAGCTGGGTGTGGTGGCACACACCTGTAGCCCCAGTGTTTTGGGAGGCCAAAACGGGAGGATTTCTTGAGCCCAAGAGTTGGAGGCTGCAGTGAGCCGTGATCATGCCACTGCACTCCAGCCTGGGGGACAGCAAGACCCTGTCTGTAAAAACAATAAATAGGCCGGGCGTGGTGGCTCACATCTGTAATCCCAGCACTTTGGGAGGCCAAGGCGGGTGGATCACCTTACTTAGGTCAGGAGTTTGAGACCAGCCTGGCCAAAATGGTGAAACCCCATCTCTACTAAAAATACAAAAATTTGCCGGGTGTGATGGTGGGTGCCTGTAATCCCAGCTACTCAGGAGGCTGAGGCAGGAGAATCGCTTGAGCCCAGAAGGCAGAGTTTGCAGTGAGCCAAGATCGTACCACTGCACTCCAGCCTGGACAACAGAGTGAGACTCCATCTCAAAAAAAAAAAAAAACCCAAAAAACAAAACAAAAAATTAAAATAATAATAATTATTATTATTTAATTAATAGCTCGATGGCCTTGGGCAGCTGTTTAATGGTCAATAGCCCAAGGCAGTCCACCCACTTGTGAGATGTGGCTTTATTGACCTCAGGTGCCAGAGCATCCTGGACTCCACAGGGAACTGTCTCACTCAGTCCCCACGTCTGTGTGGATGGCAGCCGCAGTATCCACCCCAGGACTGGGCACAGGAGCAGCGCTGGGCAGTAGTGGGCTGTGGTCCCTTTGCCTGTGCTATGAGCCGTTCTCTGCACCCCTTGATGCCAGGAGCCTCATCTGTGCAGTGGGGTGATGAGACCCCCAGGGCTGGGGCGGAGCAGGGCTCTCCTTCCTTCTCCCACCCTTTAGCACCCTCTCCGTCCGCAGCCTCTGACACTCATGCCGTCCACTCCTCCACCTGTTTTTGGTCACTTGTTCCATCTGCCCTGCCCTAGTGGCCTCTGCAGGGGTCTCTCTGTCCCTGCCCTGCCCACCCATGTCCCGCGTCCTTTGCCTCTGTGTCCATCTGTCTCATCCTCTGGGACTCTTGCCGTCTGACCCTCTGTCTCTATTCCTCACTCAGTTCTTTTTTTTTTTTTTTGAGACAGGGTCTCACTCAGTCCAGAGGTGAAGCTGGATTTGAACCCAGACCCCAAAGCCTGGCTTCCTTGCTGGGACCCCCTGCCTGGCTCCTCCTCACAATGGGAACAAATCTACATCTGTTTCCCTCCAGCCCCAGACTCTGCACCTGGATAGGGGTTACCTGCTGTTCTTTCCCCCAATCTTTTTTTTTTATTTTTTTGAGACAGGGTCTCACCCGATCACCCAGGCTGGAGTGCAGTGGTGCAATCTCAGCTCACTGCAACCTCTGCCTCCCAGGCTCAAACGATCCTCCCACCTCAGCCTCCGGAGTTAGCTGGAACCCCAGGTGCGTGCCACCACGCCCAGCTAATCTTTGTGATTTTTTTTGTAGAGACACGGTCTCACTATGTTGCCCAGGCTGGTCTTGAACTCCTGGCCTTAAGCGATCCTCCATCCTCAGCCTCCCAAAGTGCAGGGATTACAGGCGTGAGGCCACCGCGCCTGGTCCCATTGAACCCGGTGTCTCTCCCACCTGCTGGAGACACCAGGGAAAAGCGTGACGGTCCCCCACCTCCTATATATGTCTGGCATTTCAGAACCTGGGCCCCCAGTCCTGGACACCTCTAGGCCTGGGACCCTGGCTCTGGGATCCTACTCTCAGCTTGGGGCTAGGTTTCTCTTTAAACTTGGCAGCGGTGTCCCGGCCAGGCCAGGAGAGGTGGCCGCGGAGACGAGAGGCTGGGCCCGCTGCTGCCACCTCGTGGACAAGGAGGGTAGCACATGCTCCTGGGGCTGGTTCTGAGAGATCCTGCAGGCGTCCGTTCGTGTCAAGGGCTCACTCTGCCTCCCTCTGTGGCGGGACTAGGACTGAAGCTAGGGCCATCAGACGCCCAGACCTGTGCCTGTGCAAGCAACCGCCACCCTCCCTTGTTCCATCCAGCAATGCCAAGTGCACTGGATTCAGGACCACGTTTCCTTCCCACGGTAACCGGTAAGAAGACAGAGGCTCACAGAGGTGAAGCTGGATTTGAACCCAGACGCCAAAGCCTGGCTTCCTCGCTGGGACCCCCTGCCTGGCTCCTCCTCACACAATGGGAACAAGCCTGCATCCGTTTCCCTCCAGCCCCAGACAATGCACCTGGACAGGAGTTACCTGCTGTTCTTTTTCTTTCTTTTTTTCTCATTTTTTTTTAGATGGGGCCTTGCTTGGTCACCCAGGCTGGAGTGCAGTGGGGTGATCTCGGCTCACTGCAACCTCTGCCTCCCAGGTTCAAGCAATTCTCCTGCCTCAGCCTCCTGAGTGGTTGGGATTACATACACCTGCCACCACGCTCGGCTAATTTTTTGTACTTTTAGTAGAGACGGGGTTTCACTATGTTGGCCAGGCTTGTCTCAAACTCCTGGATTCAAGTAAGCTGTCTGCTCGGCCTCCCAAAGTGTTGGGATTATACTGCACCCAGTCTGTTCCGGTTTTTGTTTTTGTTTTTGTTTGTTTGTTTTGACAGGGTCTTGCTCTGTCATCTATGCTGGAGTGCAGCGGCAAGATCATAGCTCACTGCAGCCTCCAACTCTCGGGCTCAAGTGATCCTTCCACCTCTGCCTCGCCTGTAGGTGGGACTACAGGTGCACACCACTATGCTTGGCTCATTTTAAAACTTTGTAGTGATGGGGTCTCACTGTGTTGCCCAGGCTGGTCTTGAATGCCTGGGCTCAAGCGATCCTCCCACCTTAGCCTCCCAAAGTGCTGGGATTACAGGCATGAGCCATCGCACCCAGCCTACCTGCTCTGTTCTAGCTCCCTGCTTCCTTCACGGGCCTGGGCACTGGTAGGTGCTGGAGGGAAATGGTCTGTGAAAGGGCCTCATATGCAAAACGATCTTACAGACAGAAGCGTGGTCTTTTTTTTTTTCTGGAGATGGAGTCTCATTCTGTCACCCGGGCTGGAGTGCAGTAGCGTGATCTTGGCTCACCTCTGCCTCTGCCTCCTGGGTTCCAGCGATTCTCCTGCCTCAGCCTTCCTAGTAGCTGGGATCACAGGCACCTACCACCACACCCAGCTAATATTTGTATTTTTAGTGGAGACTGGGTTTCACTATGTTGGCCAGGCTGGTCTCGAACTCCTGACCTTAGGTGAGCCACCTGCCTCAGTTTCCCAAAGTGTTGGGATTACAGGCATGAGCTATGGCACCCAGCCAATAAGTCTGGTCTTGCACAGCTGGGAGAGGGGTAGATCTCTGCACTGTTTTGTCCAGACCCAGGGCTTGCCCGTCACAGGGAAAGAGGATGCATGTTCCAGCAAGACAATGAGAGGCAGCCCTCCAGAACAGGCAAGAACGCTATATGCATCTCAGTCTATAATTTGTGTGATAGCATCAAGGTTGACATGCTCTTACCCTAGGGACAATAAATAAAGTAGGGGCCCGGCAGGGTGGCTCACACCTGTAATCCCAGCACTTTGGGAGGCTGAGGCAGGAGGATCGAGCCCAGGAGTTCAAGACCAGCCTGGCCAACATGGCAAGACCCGGTCTCTACAAAAAAATTGTAAAAATTAGCCGGGCATGGTGGTGCACCAGGAGCTATGATCACGCCACTGCACTCCAGCCTGGGGTGACAGAGCAAGCCCATACGCAGGATGTTTTCTGGAATAGATGAGAAAAAGGCAGTGGAGCAATCGAGGGGACTCGCCCCATAACCAAAAAGGAGAGGAGTTTCACTTCCCATGGGAAGGGATCTAAACTGGTGACGGGGGGTCAGGTCTTTCCAAAGGCCACCAATAACGCATTGGGTTGGTGGCCTATTTTCTCTTTGTTCACTCCAGCTGGGATCAGATCATTGCACATTTGTCTCCAGGTAACAATAACTAGGTGTTGTAGGCCTCCCTTCTTGAGCCCTACAGAATTGCTTCGCCCTTTTCCCTTTGGTTAACAGCTGGCCCTGGTCTTTATCTCTTCCCTTCCCTCCCTCCCTCCCTCCTGCCCTCCTTGCTTCCCTCCCTCCCTCCCTCCTTCCTTCCCTTCCTCTTTCCCTTTCTCCCTCCCTCCTTCCTTCCCCCTCCTCCTTCCTTCCCTCCCTCTTTCCTTCCCTCCCTCTTTCCCTTTCTCTCTCCCTCCTTCCTTCCCTCCCTCTTTCCCTTTCTCCCTCCCTTCCTCCTTCCTTCCCTCCCTTTCCCTCCCTCCCTTCCTCTTAACCTCCCTCCCTTCCTCTTAACCTCCCTCCTTCCTTCCCTCTCTCCCTCTGCCTCCCTCCTTCCTTCCCTCCCTGCCTCCTTCCCTCCTCTCCTTCCCTTATTCTCTCCTTCCCTTCCCTCCCTCCCTTCCCTCCCTGCCTCCTTCCCTCCCTCCCTTCCTTCCCTCCCTCCGTCTTTACCTTCCTCCCTCCTTCCTTCCCTCCCTCCCTCTTTCCTTCCTTCTGTTTATTTTTCTTCTTTTTCTTTTTCTTTTCTTTCTCTTTCTCCTTCCTTTCCTTCCTTTTCTCTCTCTCTCTCCCTCCCTCTCTCTCTCTCTCTCTCTTTCTCTCTTTTCCCTCCCCACCCTCCTTTACTTTCTTTCTTTTTAGAGACAGGGTCTCACTCTGTCACCCAGGCTGCAGTGCACTGCTGTCATCTCAGCTCACTGCAGCCTCAGCCTTCTGGGCTCAAGCAATTCTCCCACTTCAGCCTCCAGAGTAGCTGGGGCTATGGGTACGCACCACTGTGCCCAGCTAATTTTATTTATTTTTTTGCAGAGATAGGGGGTCTCACTCCATTGCCCAGGCTGGTCTTGAACTCCTGGACCCAAGTGATCCTCAGGCCTCAGCCTCCCAAAGTGCTGAGATTACAGAGCTAATGCACCTAAGCCTTCCCTTAAAAAAATTTTTTTTTTAACCCATATCCCTAAAGTTGCCTGGGACATCCTTCCCTTTTCAGAGCAGAACTGCTCCTGCCACAGAAAACAGAAGCCCAATGCTTGCAGCCATCAGCAGAATTATCTGAGAGAGGAAAAACTTTTAAACAGCTGCCGAAAGTTTAACCACAAGGGGGGTGCGACTGTGGGACACTGGTGGGATGGTATTAGGTTGGCGCAAAAGTAATTGTGGTTTTTACCATTACTTTCAATGCATGGCTGCGCCTGTAAATCCCAGCTACTCGGGAGGCTGACGCTTGAATCCGGGAGGTGGAGGTTGCAGTGAGCCGAGATAATGCCACTGAACTGCAGCCTGGGCAACAGAATGACACCCTGTCTCAAAAAAAAAAAAAAAAAAGAGACAACAAACTGGATAGTTCCTGTTCAGTTGCATAAATGCTAGTGCACTTATGTTGTTTTTTTTCCCCCACAACTCAATCGTTTTTGGTATATTACATTATTTTTTTAAACTGTGATATAAATAACAAACACTGGCAAGGATGTGAAGAAAAGGGAACCCTTGTACCCTATTGGTGGGAACATAAATTACTACACCCACTATGGAAAACGGTTTGGAGGTTCCTCACAAAACTAAAAATTGAGCTACCATATGATCCAGCAATCCCACTGCCGGGTATATACCCCAAAGAAAGGAAATTTGTACCTCGAAGAGATACCTGCACTGCCATATTTATTGCGCCACTGTTCACAATAGCCAAGATTTGGAAGAAATCTAAGTGTCCATCAACAGAAGAATGGAAAAAGAAAATGTGGTATTTATACACAAAGGAGTACTATTCAGCCATCCAAAAAGAATGAGATCCTGCCATTTGCAACGACATGGATGGAACTGGAGATTATGTTAAGCGAAATAAACAAGGCACAAAAACACAAACATCGGCCGGGCGCGGTGGCTCACGCCTGTAATCCGAGCACTTTGGGAGGCCGAGGCGGGCGGATCACAAGGTCAGGAGATCGAGACCATCCTGGCTAACGCGGTGAAACCCCGTCTCTACTAAAAATACAAAAAATTAGCTGGGCGTGGTGGCGCGCATTTGTAGTCCCAGCTACTCGGGAGGCTGAGGCAGGAGAATGGCGTGAACCCGGGAGGCGGAGCTTGCAGTAAGCCGAGATGGCGCCACTGCACTCCAGCCTGGGTGACAGAGCGAGACTCCATCTCAAAAAGAAAAAAAACAAAACAAACACAAACATCGCATGTTCTTACTTATTTGTGGGATCTAAAAGTCAAAATAAGTGAACTCATGGACTTAGAGACTAGGAGGATGGTTACCGGAGGCTGGTAGTAGAGGCTTGTTGGGGGCGGTGGGGATAGTTAATGGGTTTAAAAAAAAGTAGAGCCGGCCGGGTGCGGTGGCTCAAGCCTGTAATCCCAGCACTTTGGGAGGCTGAGGTGGGTGGATCACGAGGTCAGGAGTTTGAGATCAGCCTGGCCAACATAGTGAAACCCTGTCTCTACTAAAAATACCAAAATTAGCCGGGCATGGTGGCACGTGCCTGTAGTCCCAGCTACTCGGGAGACTGAGGCAGGAGAATTGCTTGTACCCGGGAGGAGGAGGTTGTGGTGAGCCGAGTTGGCGCCACTGCACTCCTGCCTGGGCAACAAGATCCAAACTCTGTCTCAAAAAAAAAAAAAAAGTAGAATGGGCTGGTGGTGGCTCACCTCTATAATCCCAGCACTTTGGGAGGGGGAGGCGGGTGGATCACCTGAGGTCAGGAGTTTGAGACCAGCCTGGCCAACATGGCGAAACCCCATCTCTACTAAAAATACAAAAAAATTAGCCAGGCGTGGTGGTGCGCACCTGTAGTCCCAGTTACTCAGGAGGCTGAGGCAGGAGAATCATTTGAACCCGGGAGGTGGAGACTGCAGTGACCTGAGATGGCACCACTGCACTCCAGCCTGGGCAACAAGATCGAAACTCTGTCTCAAAAAAAAAAAAAAAGAAAAGAAAAGAAAATGAATAAGTGAATAAGACCTACTATTTCATAGCACAACAGGGTGACTATAGTCAATCATATCTTAATTGTATATTTTAAAAATAATGTAATCAGTTTGTAACTCAAAGAATAAATGCCTGGGGGGATGGATGCCCGTTCTCCATAATGAGCTTATTTCATATTACATGCCTGTATCGAAACATTACATGTAGCCCATAAATATATACATCTACTATGCACACACACACACACACACACATTTTTGTTTTTTAGACCGTGTCTGCTCTGGAGTGCTATGGCACGATCTCGGTTCACCGCAACCTCCACTTCCCAGGTTCAAGCGATTCCCCTGCCTCAGCCTCCTGAGTAGCTGGGATTACAGGCGCCCGCCGCCACGCCCAGCTAACTTTTGTATTTTTAGTAGAGATGAGGTTTCACCACGCTGGCCAGGCTGGTCTCAAACTCCTGACCTCAAGTGATCCACTCGCCTCGGCAAAGTGCTGGGACAGGCATGAGCCACCGTGCCTGTCTTCACAAAATTTTTTTAATTTTAATGTTTAAATTTAAAAATCTATTATTATTATTTTTTGAGACAGAATCTCGCTCTTGTTGCCCAGGCTGGAGTGCAGTGGTGCAATCTTGGCTCACTGCATCCTCCACCTCCTGGGTTCAAGTGATTCTCCTGCTTCAGCCTCCCAAGTAGCTGGGATGACAGGCAGGAGCCACCACGCCTGGTTAATTTTTGTATTTTTAGTTGAGACGGAGTTTCGCCATGTTGGCCAGGCTGGTCTCAAACTCCTGACCTCAGGTGATCTGCCCGCCTCGGCCTCCCAAAGTACTGGGATTACAGGCGTGAGCCACCACACCCAGGCCTGTTATATTGTATATATTTTATCACCGGTTTTTAAAAAAAATCTTACGCTAGGCGCAGGCTGGTCTTAAACTCCTGACCTCAAGCCATCTCCCCACCTTGGCCTCCCCAAGTGCTGGGATTACAGGCGTGACCACGGTACCCAGCCTCATACGTTCCTTAAAGCTGATTAAAGCTATCATTTTTTTTTTGAGACGGAATCTCACTCAGGCTGGGGTGCAGTGGCGGAATCTCAGCTCACCACAACCTCCGTGTCCTGGGTTCAAGTGATTCTCCTGCCTCAGCCTCCCTAGTAGCTGGAACTGTGAGCCACCATGCCTGGCTAATTTTTGTGTTTTTAGCAGAGATGGGGTTTTGTCGTGTTGGCCAGGCTAGTCTCAAACTGCTGACCTCAAGTGATGCATCTGCCTCAACCTCCCAAAGTGCTGGGATTATAGGCATGAGTCACCTCGCCAAGCCTCTGGTGAGCATTTTCTTAACTTCAGAGTATAATGCATGAGAAAGACTTCTACCAATTCGAAGGAATCTAGGTGCAATTTAAATAAATTTCTGGGCTACCTGAAACGCTCCTCTGACACCCCCACCATCCCAATCTTGTGTAGAAGGACAAGCTCAGGCGCTTACCTCGTCTCCCACGGTGAAGGAAAGAACAGGATATAGGTTATCTGCAGTGTCCAAACCGAGTACCGAAGAACCTGCCGCAGTGAAATAGTGTGCTTTGATTTGTATATTTAGTATTTTACAGAGTTACAGGGTGTTTACAGATGGGTAACAGTAGGTTATAATTTTAAGTATGTAGTATTCATTATTTTTCTTTCATGACCAAAACATGCAAAGGGAAGACTTTTTTTTTTTTTTTTTTTGACTGAGTCTTGCTCTGTCTCCCAGGCAGGAGTGCAGTGGCGCGATCTCGGCTCACTGCAAGCTCCCCCTCTAGGGTTCACGCGATTCTCCTGCCTCAGCCTCCGGAGTAGCTGGGACTACAGGCACCCGCCACTACGCCCAGCTAATTTTTTTGTATTTTTAGTAGAGACGGGGTTTCACCATGTTGGCCAGGATGGTCTTGATCTCCTGACCTCGTGATCGGCCCACCTCGGCCTCCCAAAGTGCTGAGATTACAGGCGTGAGCCACTGCACCCAGTCCAGGAAAACTCTTAAGACTGGAAGTGTTCATGAGTCTGTCAACCTCACAAATGAGAAAGTGACTTGAAACATCTCAACATTGGCCTGGCGTGGTAGCTCATTCTTGTAATCCTAGCACTTTTGGAGGCCAAGGTGGGAAGATCTCCTGAGCTTAGGAGTTTGAGAACAGTCTGGGCAACACGGTGAAACCTCTACAAAAATTGAAATAGGCCAGGCGCAGTGGCTCACGCCTGTAATCCCAGCACTTTGGGAGGCTGAGGTGGGTGGATCACCTGAGGTCGGGAGTTCGAGACCAGCCTGCCCAACATGGTGAAACCCCATCTCTACTAAAAGCACAAAAATTAGCCAGGCGTGGTGGCATGTGCATAATCCCTGCTACTAGGGAGGCTGAGGTGGGAGGATCACTTGAACCCAAGAGGCGGAGGTTGCAGTGAGCTGAGATTACGCCACTGCACTCCACCCTGGGTGGCAGGGCATGGCTCTGTCTCAAAGAAAAATAAATACAAAATAAAATAAAATCTTAACCATCCAGCCGGGCACAGTGGCTCATGCCTGTAATCTCAGCACTTTGGGAGGCAGAGGCAGGCAGATTACCTGAGGTCAGGAGTTCGAGATCAGCCTGGGCAACACGGTGAAACCCTGTCTCTATTAAAAATGCAAAATTAGCCAGGCGTGGTGGCCCATGCCTATAATCACAGCTACTCAGGAGGCTGAGGCAGGAGAATCGCTTGAACCTGGGAGGTGGAGGATGCGGTAAGCCGAGATCGTGCCATTGCATTCCAGCCTGGACAACCAGAGTAAATCTCCATCTCACCAAAACAAAAAAACAAACAAAAAAACATCCACATGTGGCCAGGGTCTGACTTCAGAGAAGCCCAGTGAGCCTGGCTCCAGTGACCTGCTCCCTAGGAAGTCTTCCTTCAGGTTTTAGGCCGTTTCACCACCCTACAGGCGAGGTCAACCCATGTTCTAGGTTAATCAGCTCTTCTTGTTCTAGACTTAAATCTCTATTAAGTAATGTCCTTCACTGAGAAAACCAGGCTATTCCCTAGAAATCACCAACTGAAAATAGATGTCACCAAGCCAGGCATGGTGACTTGTGCCTATAATCCCAGCAATTTGGGAGACTGAGGTGGGTGGATCGCTTAAGGTCAGGAGTTTGAGACCAGCCTCGTCAACATGGTGAAACCCCATCTCTACTATACAAAAATTAGCTGGGCATGGTGGTGGGTACCTGTAGTCCCTGATACTTGGGAGGCTGACAGGAGGATCATTTGAATACATGAGGCGGAGGCTGCGGTGAGCCGAGATCGCGCCACTGCACTCCTGTCTGGGTGACAGAGGGAGACCCTGTCTCTGAAACACCAGTCCTCTCTACCACCTACTCTTGGGTAGGAGTAGTTGAAGCAGAAGAGTTACTCTGGGCACCCACCTGAACAGCCCCTGCCCACCTTACTAAAATTTAGTCGTGATTCGGGTCCTCCATCACCAGACAATGCTCCTACCTCAAGGTAGGCGAGGTCTGCCTTGGCCAGGCCCTTCCAAAGCCAGCCAGGATTTTGCCAAACACACATTCATGCCCCGCACCTTGCCCACTCAGCTCTTTGTCTGCCTAAGTCAATTTTAACACTACCCAACAGCAACCTACAGTAGCACCTCCCCAGAGTCAGGATCTGCTCGTCAGGAAGCAGCAGCCCTCCCAGCCATGAGGGGCACCTAGAATTTCGTTTACAAGCAGTTGTTAAAAGCAGCCACATGTTGTGTAAATGCTTGATTTCTTCCATCTTGGGAAAAAAATTATGTTCCTTTACCTAACCAAAAACAGCCAGACTTTCAAGGTTTCTGCCTGGTTGGGAAAAGGACATTTTTAGCAAGTGAGGGGAAAAAATTGGCATCCTATTTCTAATCATCACCAGCTTTTAAAATAACTTCACTCATCCCAGAATTAAAATGACAGGAAGACTCTTCCATTTCAATGGTGCTTCCCAAATTTAAAATTGTTACATTCCATGAGCAGCTAAAGAGAACTCAAAAATAAAGGCAAGCATTAAATATTACGTAAGCTTTTCTTTTATTTAAAAGATCATTCACAAAATACCATATCCATAGATTTACTTTCTGTCATATAGCTGAATGTGTTAAGTGTTTGGAATTCCATTCTTACATTTAAAAGTCAACTGGATTGCCCAGAAGTTTAGATGCATTTGTTTTGTTCTTTATCTTATCCACATTGAAGATGTAAGTAGGTCATCTGAAGCATCGGGTTTCATTACAACCACATAATGCATGTCTTTCTGAAGTTAAGTATTGGTGTTACACAAATGGTTCTTATCTCAGAAGCAGAGAAGCTGACAGGTGGAAGGAAGGAGAGAGAGTTCTGTGGATTGCTGAGGCCTTGTAACAAGACACAGTAGGAAAAGCCCAGGATGACGGCTGGTGACCAAATACTAAGCACATTCCGCTGGGCGCCCCAGGCCACCCTGGCCCTGCCATCACCTGGCGAGGGCCTCTTTCCCAGGCTCCTGCTGCCGGCCGCCCCCAAACTGCTCCCCACAGGACAGACTGGGACTTGGGTACTGAAGGATTTTTCATCTGTTCCCACGCAGGCGTTCAAGCTCAAAAGCCTAACCCCTAGCACTCCCACGTAAGTGCTGAACCCTGCACATGGGAACAATCCAGTGTGTCCCCAAGATGTGGCCGCAGACCTAGACAGCTGCAGTCCTGTACCGCTATCTGAAGGTTCCTGACAGCTCTGCATAGTACAATTTAATTTATCAAAGGAAATGAGTAAAGTGCCAGATTCTAGACCCATTTTGGCTCTGAAATGAAGGGGAGGTGGGAAGCACAGTATCTCATTATGTTGCCTATACTAGGAACAGATCCACACAACACACAGGCAACAGGGATGGGGGGAAACGCCGCATCAGCGCCGCAATCAGCCCAGCGCAGCGCCAGCACCACCCCCTCCACCCCCAAAGCGCCTTGGCCCAGCAGAAAAGAAACCAGCTGGCCGTTCACTGTACCTGGCCAGAGAGGGGAGCCTCCACCACGCACGGTGAGAGGAGTGAACTAGCTGGGACACCGCCTCGAAAGAGCGGTAACACACACATGTGAAGGCATGCGAGCATTCACTGCATCTTCTCCGTGGACTCCCTACCGCTCTTCCACAGCCCCCACTTTCAGCCTCACTGTTTCTCATATGAGCCTATCTGCTTGGACAGTCCACTGGGGAGGGGGTCACGGAGCCAGGACTCCCTCTAAATAGGAATGGAAAGGACCCTGCAGATATTTTTATCCTAGTTGTGAAAACAAGGTGCCTCCGATTCTCTATATCCATCACAGCTGAATACCAACAAGGTCCCTGCCGTTCCCTCTGTCAGTGACTCTGGTTTTTGTTGGAAGCCCCAGCAATACAGAACTCAACATGCAGGTCAGAAGAGAAGCACTGAGGAAATGAAAGGAAACGCCTGGAGTTGGGCCAATGTCTAAAGTAAAAAGAGAAAGCAAAGGAAAAATGACGCAGCACCGCAGCCCAAATGCCCCCCCACGGCGGCCACCTCCGCTCCTCCGAGGAACCCCATGTGCTGCTGGGAAAACAAGGAGCAGGAGGAAAAGGACAGAAGGAAAATGGGGAAGCAGCGGAAGAAAGAAAAAAACGCACAAACGGGCACTAGATAGATACAGCAAAGCCCAGAATGTACTAAAAACCACTTGTTAACAGCTGACATGCACTCACAAGCTGTGTTTCCGCTGTGAGGAGGCCAATGGCAGGCGCGGGAGTGGCGGCTACAGGACGGCTGCCCGGGGACTCACCAGGCTGTGGTCCTGCTCTAACTCCCCACGCCCCATTCCCTCCCAACCGCAGGCTCATTCTTGCTCCTTTTGAACGACTTCCTCTCTAGGCCTGGCACCCCCGAAGATAGCAGAGTTGGGATTGGCTACTTGATTGAGGGGCGTCGCGACTGTTCGAGGTTTAAGCTGGAGTCGTGGTCTCTGTGCTCTTTCCTCTGGGGGAGAAAAAGCAGAGTTTGTCAGTGTGTGGATCCCATTCCACATCCAGCAAAACGACCATGCTGATGTTGCTGTCAGCAAACCAGCCCACTTTCTAAAATTCACCTGGCCTGCTACCCCATCAGCAGATGCTCTAATGACCAAGGTGAACTTGCTATTCTGGAGAACGTGGGGATCTATGCCGACAACTTTGTGTGCCGTAGGAACGCCAAGTCCCCATGGGGTGTGAACCGGCCATGATCATCCCATCAGGACAAGATGCCCTCCACTGACACATGAGCCCGTACCTTCTGTGGGTTCTCTGAAATCCATGTTGGATCCGCGGAGGGGAGGGCCATCTCTGAAGCGGCTGCCCATGGCGGGGCCTGTTCGCCGGTCACCTGGGCGACTACCTCCCCTGCCCCCCAAGAAATCATCCCTGAAGCCTGAGAAAGAAACAGGACACTGAATTACTTTTCAAACTATCGTCTCCAAGCTGCTTATAGAACAACGTTCTGGGAATTGTTTGAATTTAATTTTAAATTCTTTAGTTTGTCCAGTATCTGAAGTCTCTCCAAAATAAAGTGTGTTAAAAGTGGGTCCAAATGCCAATGTGTGGAGTAATGACAGCGCTAACAGACTTCCCAAAGAAAAAGGAATCAAGATCTTAGGAGAGCAAACAAACAAGCTGTTTACATGCTCAGCTTGCATGAAAAGTAGAAAAATATTAATACCATGAAACTGTATTTTAATACAGCTTAAGCAAAATAAGAAAGCCTCAAAGCAGGTTGAACTCTATTTCCTAATAGAAATCTATACAGCTATTTTAAAAGATAAACCTGAAATTTAGAAGTATTTACAATACAACTCAGAATACAAAAATCACAAGAAAAAACTATATGAAGACAAAATAAAAATACTAAGTCCCAATTTTCCTGTTTTGGCTGCATTTTAGGTGTGGGCCATTCTACAAGCAAAGCACCTGTGTGGTAAACAAAGCACTTATCCGAAACTGGCCATGCCCTACAGAGGGGCATGAGCAGAGAGCACAGCGCCTCACCCCCACCGGCGCCTCCTATGGGGGCAAAGCATTCTTTCCCCGTTCATTTGTGTGCCTAAGTGGGCTCTTGGCAGAAGTAAACTGCATCTCATTTAGAAATGCTGAATTCCCACTGGTGTGCAGGAGGAAAGAGTATTTTCTCAATGGTCTTAAGGGGCCTTCAGGCTTGTACTTAAGTGAAAGCTAAACTTTAACTGTATAACCTACTGATGTTAAAATTTGGTAAAAAGAGTGGTTCGCGCCTGTAATCCCAGCACTTTGGGAGGCCGAGGTGGGAGGATCACTTGAGTATAGGAGTTGAGGACCAGACTAGGCAACACAGTGAGACTCAGTCTCTACAAAAAACACAAAAATTAGCTGGGCATGGTGGTGCACACCTGGGGTTCCAGCTACTCATGAGGCTGAGGCAGGATAATTGCTCGAACCCGGAAGGTGGAGGGTGCAGTGAGCAGAGATCATGTCATTACACTCCAGCCTGAGTGATAAGGTGAGACTCTGTCTCAAGGAAAAAAAAAAAAAAAAAAAAACTGGCGAAAAGAAGATAAACCATAATTAAACAAATGAGCTTGCTGCTGTTGGTTGCGCACTCAGGGGTTGCCGCTGCTACTCTCTGTGAGAGTGGCGCCAAGGCTCCAGGCTTTCAGGGAGCTCGTCTTTGAGAAGAACCCTCAGAGCCTGCGGTATGCACTATACAGTCACCCTCAGTATCCACAGATCCCATATTTGCAACTCCACCCAGTCGCTAAAATTCATGTGTAATCCCAAGCTGGATACCAGCAGCACTTCTGCAGTCAGTCAGTCCTGGACCTGCACAGATGCGACAATCCCAGCTGAGGCAGAAAAAGACAATACTCTGCCTGTTTCAGTTCTTAACTGTCAAGTCTTTTCACGATGAGTGTCGGGTGTTTTGCCCTTTGGGCTTTTTCTGGTAACATCGCTGTCTAAAGTGGCCCCAGGTGCAGTGTGAAGTGCTGTCTGCTGTTCCTAAGTACAGGCTGGCTGTCAGGTGTCTTACAGACAAAACCGGTGTGGGATGACCTTTCTAACGGGCTGAAATGATGGCACCACAGACTACTTACTACAGCTGGCCCTGAGCTCAATGTTAACACTATTAAATGAATCAACACTAACATTAAATGAGGCGTCTTTACAATCAAGGTCACATAGGCCGGGTGTGGTGGCTCACACCTGTAATCCCAGCACTCTGGGAGGCAGAGGTGGGCAGATCACCTGAGGTTGGGAGTTTGAGACCAGCCTGACCAACGTGGAGAGACGTCTCTACCAAAAATAGAAAAATTAGTCGGGTATGGTGGTGTGCGCCTGTAATCTCAGCTACTTGGGAGGCTGACGCAGGAGAATCGCTTGAACCCAGGAGGCGGAGGTTGCACTGAACCGAAATCACGCCACTGCACTCCAGCCTGGGCAACAGAGTGAACCTCCGTCTCAAAAAAAAAAAAGTCGTATAAAGCAATGTTAGCTATGATCAGCTGACGAAAATGTTGTGATCCGAGGCACACAGGAGCAGCACCGCACGGGCTCATTCAGTGTTCTAGCAACTCCACAGAACCACCTCCAATGACGAGTGCATCACCCATGGTGGGGGCCAATTCCTCCTCTTTAAAGGGGGCAAGGGTTTTGGAAACCAATCAAGGGATCTCACACCCAGTTCAGAGACTGAGTTAAATAATCAGTTTTAACAAACCAAGTAATGAAAACAAGTCTAAACAGATTTAGACCAATAGGAGCATTGCTTTAGGGGAAATACACTGGGAGGCATATAGTCGAGTATAAGGTCCTTTACAAAGTCTCTTACCCACCACATTACACAGTTCAGTGAACAAGCCTAGTTAGTATTCAAACATTTAACTTCACGTTTCCCCCAAACTAAACTGTGAAGTGTACCTTTCTTTCCACTTGAGTACAAAGTAAATTTACACCTTTTACTATGAGATTAAATGATTTCGACCACCAATGTCTAGCATGAAACAAATAGCTCACACCACACTGGTGAAGCAGATGAACAACGATCTCTCATCAAATGTGTTGGTGGGGGCCAGGCGCGGTGGCTCACGCCTGTAATCCCAGCACTTTGGGAGGCCAAGGCGGGTGGATCACGAGGTCAGGAGATCGAGACCATCCTGGCTAACATGATGAAACCCCATCTCTGCTAAAAATACAAAAAATTAGCCAGGCGTGGTGGTGGGCGCCTGTAGTCCCAGCTACTTGGGAGGCTGAGGCAGGAGAATGGCATGAACCCGGGAGGCAGAGCTTGCAGTGAGCCGAGATCAGGCCACTGCACTCCAGCCTGGGCAACAGAGCGAGACTCCGTCTCAAAACAAAACAGAACAAAACAAAACAAAAAAATCTGTTGCTGGGTTTCTAGGAAGCAAACTATTCATGAGAATCTTCAGAGTTTTCTTTACAAAGCTTAGTTTAACACTGGCTATTTCTGATGATGAAATGTTTTTGCTTTCTTGGTACTTTTCTGTTGCTCTATTTTGTTTTTTACATGAGCAGGTATGATTAAAAAAAATAGCACCATCCTATTAAAAAGTAAAAAAGATCTACTCTCGCAAATAACGTATAAAGT
The DNA here is from genome assembly GCF_028885655.2 of Pongo abelii. Lineage (NCBI taxonomy): Eukaryota > Metazoa > Chordata > Mammalia > Primates > Hominidae > Pongo > Pongo abelii. Next base: position 14,328,744 of record NC_071991.2, read on the forward strand.
ATCAAATGAGCCATTACTCCATCGAGTGAGCCCACATCGGGTTTGAGATGTCACCAAAACACTGCAGTTCCCACCGGAACTGGTGGCGGCCAGGCCATGGCCGTGTTCACTGTGTCTCTGCTTGAGCACCAGTGGCCAAGCTAAGCCAAGGGTAGAAAGACGTTAGTACGTGGGCAACTTCTATAACACCTGCGAATACCAAACTGGCAGGGGAAAGGCCGTTCCCTGAGCTGCTGGTTGGCTCTGAGAAGACAGCTGCTGCACGTTTCAATCAGAGACTAGCTTATACATAAAATTACAGATTGACTCCACCATACTGCACTTTTATGAATAAGCTCATTTCTGACTGGCTACAGGACTTTTAAGAACTATATCATTCAACAGATAGTCGTCACTTGTTCAGCCAAAGCTGAGTTTTTAAAAATCTCAGACTCACAAGATAGCGTGCACCAGTCCCTCCCATACTTACCCACTACTTTACACCAGTTTTGTTTTGATGGGGGAGGGTGCTGACGTTCTATACAGAACAGCATGACAGCACATCCCAAGTTTGTGGGAAAGAAAACAAATTTGTTTTTCTTTTCCTACCTTTCTGTGTTACAACTGAAGTTTTTATCATGTGCATATACAAAAAAATTATACTTTTGTAATTTAAAAACAGAAAGTAAAGATGAAAAAAATGCTGAAAATCACCCTGCAGAGCAGAGGGCTGGCGTGTGGACTGATGCTTTGTGCTATACCACCAGCTGGTCTGCCTGGGTTGGCTAAGAAAGAGAACGGCGAAGTGGACCATGTCCACCATCAAGGGACTGGACCTCCCCACAATCCTCCAAGAAAAAAAAGGGCCATCAGGACTACCTTTCACCATGTAAGAGGCCAAACCTCTATCCTATGTTTTCCAGAAGGAACAGTACTTCTCTTGGTGCCATACACAAAACCACAGAGGAGATTCCCTGGGCTAGAGTCTGAGAAAGACTGCTGAGCGAGCTCAAGGACCCAGGCCTGTGCACATCCAAGGAACTGCAGGCTAACAAAGGTGACCACACAAGGTGCGTGGGGCTCACCCGCCCACAGTGTGGAACCTTCAAGTCCTGCCCCCACAGGCTCTAACAGAGGCTTACTTGCATGTCTGGGCACCTTGCAGGAGAGTTATATTTGTTAAAGGAACTAAATAAGTAGTCCGGCCAGGCGGGCTACTCATAAGAAACAGACAACAGCAGCAAGGCCCCTAGGAAAAATTAAGTGGTGATACTTTAAATACTGATACCAGAATTGAAGTCATCCCGGGAATCCCATCCACCTCTAGATTCTCAAGAGCTACCCATTCCTGAGGATACACAAAAAAGATAAAGTTGAGGTCGTGTCATTACCTTGCTGCGCAAACATGGAAAAATTCATTTGGAAGACATACAACTCATGTGATGGAAGGTTCAATGAAATCATTTTAAGAGTTTTTGATTCCAACAGAAAAAAAAAACAAAAAACAAAAAACACCAGGCTTGCAGAAGCATCAGCCATTCTTTCTAGGATTTTATGCAAACTTTTAAGAGCTCATGAGAACCTATCACACCTATGAGATAATCGAGTTCTACCAGGAACGCTCACGAGTTGGAATTGGTAGGCATACTGCAAATCTTTATGACGTTCAGCTTTAGAAGAACCAATCACCTCTGTCATCTGGTCCACCTTTTCTGAATCCAAAGCCACCTTTATCTTGTTTTCTGCCTTCTGCAATGTCCACACGAAGTGACCGATCGCCCAACAGCTAATGATAAAGGGAAAATAGTGTAAGTATTGGCAAAGAAAACAATCTCAACTGCTATGACAGAGAAAACCTGAGGATACTTACTGCACCATCGTATGTCAAGGCTTCCTTAAGGGAATCCACTTCATCGAATTCTACATAGCAGAATCCTGGAAAAGAAAAGAAGACCCCGATTTCCTCAAGTAATTCTGGGTTAAAGATGTGGGAAGATCCTATTCATACTATTTCTCCAAGTCACAACTACCATTCTGTTGTCTAGATGATGGCAGACTAGGAGAGCCTTTCAGTAGGTAGAACCCTGACTGGCATTCCTCCCTCTCAATTCTATCTTATCAGTCAGAAAATGCTAACTGAACATGCACTGAAATAGCAGCTGCGTTTCTAGAAAGCTTTCTTCTCGCATGTTTTAACCATAATATTCAAACCTTTCTCAGGCCATCTGCAGAGCTCTTCTGACTTCTGAATGACTATTTAATCTAAGTGAGGATTAGATTTCATAGATTTCAAACTTGGTACCTAAAAAGCTCTGAAGAAAGAGGCTTAAAGTGCCAATTTAACTTACTACTCAGGTAACTGATATAAAATTTGCTTCACAAAGCTGAAAATATATCCTCGGCAATCAGGGCATTCTTCTCTGAATGTTAATTAAAAGACAGGTGGCCTGGGTCCAACTACGTGTTACTGACAACCTGTGTCCCTGATGCCAGGGGTCTGACATTGCCCCTTCCTTGCTGTCCAGAGTCTAAATCTAGTTCATTACTCCCCAGATGCTTGCACTGCACCCTGCATCCCCTCTCCCCCAGCATCCTTACCCTGTGTAATAACTTAATAATCACACTTCATCTTTGAAGCCCATTAGACCGCAAGTGCTCTAAAGGCCTGAGTCCAAACTTTCCGTTTACCAACTGTGTGTTAAGAACATACTGCTTTGGCTGGAGGGATGTCCCCCCAGCTTTCCTCCCTAAGTGGATTCAATGTTCAGAATAATGGAGAAAACTACCCCCAACTTCACAGAGGCAACAGATGCCCAATCTCATCTTCTAGAGCTGCTCAAGTGAAGATGGTCCTCTATGAGCCAAACTCCAAAGCCTGCGGCAACTGACCCAGCCCAAAGGCTAGGCTCACCCACACACTCCAACCCAAAGTTTAATTCCTAATGCTTCCTGGAGCTTACTTTCTCACAAGTGTAACTGATACATTTGTTTTCACTGTTTGATTACACACTACATGTGGCTTCAGATTCTGAAGTCAAAAAGAGTAAGAATGCCACCGACACACAAAACCACCCAGGTCAGCAAGGCCTTCTCGACTGCTGGCACAGCTCCCCGCCACAAGTTATCCCATACTTGTCACAGATGTGCTTTTGGGTGGCTTATGCGGGCCAAACATCCTGGGACCTAGCATTGTGCACTTACGCAGCAGGCACACTTCCTTCAGGAAGCCCTGCAGGGCAGGAGAATGCTGCTCGGATCCCTTCTTCTTCCTGCTCTTTGCTCCCGCACCCTACAGACACACGACCTATAGACACCACATGTGAAATCTCAGCCAGCCCTCCCAAGCACACTCTCCAAATTTACAAATGCACGCTGACAAGCACTGGCTGCTTCTCTTCTGGGTTTTATGATAACTGGATGACAGGATAACTACCAAGGAAAATCTACGAGTCATTCCAGGAGGAATGTGCCTAAGAGTCCTCAGCTCTATTCCTCTCTCTCCTGGGGAACTCCTTTACTGGCAGACAGGACTGCTGTAGAGGTCAGGCTCACAAACCTGGGCATATGCCATGTATTTCTATGAACTACACTGTGTACTAAATATTTTCCCCTAAGTGAACTGAAGACCTATGAGTTGAAGAGTTATGCTTCTTTCAGCCACTTAGACCAGGCAAATGTTTAAAACACTTTCCTGATTAGAGCCTCTGGTTCACAAATCTATTTTTATTTAGAACTCCTTCCCATCCTCCACAACCCTTTACAGTAATATACAATAAGAATCCCCCAAACTCACCTTTAAATTTATCTGTGTCTTTGTCTCTGACTAGCCGTACACTCCTTATGCTGAGATCCTTAAAGATAGCATCTATGTCGCCCTGAACCGTATTAAAAGGTAGATTTCCTACATATGCTGTGTAGGGGGGCTCTGTGGGCAACTCCTTCTGGCTACGGGAACCATGGCCACCAGCACTGCCGCGGGACCTAGGAGGGGAGACAAACAGGATTCAAGTGTGCCCAGAGTGGAATAAGCAAAACAAGTAAAGCGGTCTTCCGCTGAGCTACGCCGCCAGCGCCCCAGGGTGAGGCACTCTGCTCGAATGTACCACAAGACTGTTACAGAGAATGGCTGGAGAAAGAAAAAAAAAGGAAAAGAAAATTTTTTTGATACAGACTGTCACTCTGTCGCCCAGGCTGGAGTGCAGTGGCACAATCTCGGCTCACTGGAACCTCTGCTTCCCGGGTTCAAGAGATTCTCCTGTCTCAGCCTCCTAAGGATGCTGAGATTACAGGCATGTGCCACCACACCTGGCTAATTTGTGTATTTTTAGTAGAAACAGGGTTTCACCATGTTGGCCAGGCTGGTCTCCAACTCCTGACCTCAGGTGATCTGCCTGCCTCAGCCTCCCAAAGTGCTGGGATTACGGGTGTGAGCCACCATGCCCAGCCCAAACATAACATACCTTCCTAAGACAACTGTTTCTCTCCTATTCACTCAGAATCTGTATCTGCAGTATTTACATCCTAAAACCTAAGCAAGTACCCTCCTCCTTCACACACCGTCGTGCTAAGAAATACAGAAATGGGCGGTCTAGAAGTAATGTTGTATTCAGAGGAAGGATTACTGAAGTTGCTTACATTTAACACATTCATACATAATAGAATTATTTCTCCTATCGCTTGAACCTGGGAAGCGGAGGCTGCGTGAGCCAAGATTGCGCCACTGCACTTCAGCTCACACGACAGACTGAGACTCCGTCTCAAAATAAATAAATAAATAAATAATTTCTCCTTATTGCCTGATTACGGGCATAAGAATGTCCTAATAAAAATTTTAGATGTCACACAGCAAGTACTGACGTACCTAACACTCTCATGCAATACTTCACAGGGTCCTCAAATACATGGCGTGCATTACCAATCCATTTCAACCTCGATGTCATCTCCTCAGCTGTATCAAGCGTTGTTTACTCTGCATAGGCATTGGTTTAAATCTAGCCTCTGTCACTTACTAGCATATGACCTTGAGAAGTTATTCAACTTCTCTAAGCTTTATTTTATTGCATAGGTATTGGTTTAAATCTAGCCTCTGTCACTTACTAGCATATGACCTTGAGAAGTTATTCAACTTCTCTAAGCTTTATTTTATTTGTAAAATTGAGTTAATCCTAATACAGCACTTTGGGAGGCCGAGGTGGGTGGATCACTTGAGGTCAGGAGTTCAAGATCAGCCTGACCAACATGGTAAAACCCCGTCTCTACTAAAAATACAAAATTAGCTGGGAGTGGTGGCGCATGCCTGTAATCCCAGCTACTTGGCAGGCTGAGGCGGGAGAATCACTTGAACCCGGGAGGTGGAGGTTGTAGTGAGCCGAGATCACGCCATTGCACTCCAGCCTGGGCGACAGAGCGAGAGTCCATCTCAAAAAAAAAAAAAAAAAAAAAGAAATCAGAATATAGTATAAATAGATTATGATATTAAAACGATATTGCCATAAGAATGCCCCAGGAGAGACTTGAAGTCGTTAGAAGTGAAGTGCCAAGACGGCCAACATTTGTTTTCAAGCAGGTCAGCATAAAGGGTATGTGTGCAGGTATACAGCAAGGATTCAGCAAACAAGGCAGAATAGTCACTTCTGCATCCACTAGTGTCATCCAACTGTGCCATTATTTCAACCTTATTGTAGATTTGAAAATTTTCAAAATAAAACGTTTGGAAAACTCAGGAGGAAAAAAAATTAAGGGGGTGATGTTTTTTTGAAACAGACATTTAACCCATTTCCTGTTTGCTCCAAGAATACCGTGCTGGCAGCCAGCTGCAGTTTTTTTTTCTAAATGGGAAATGCGTTCAAATAAATGAGATCCTTCACAACAACCAAAGACCTGCTCAAAGTCACCCTCTTTGCAGGGGAAATATTAATATCCATCTTAGAAAGCAACCTGGTCTTTCATCTACATACTGCTAGAAACACAACGGAAATTCCACTTCTTCCTGAAGATAAATTCCAGGTGTCTCGCAGACAAATATTATTCATTAAAGCATTTTTCTAAAGTAGAAGGGTCAACCAAGCCATGATGATTCTTTGATGGTTAAAAAAAAAAAAAAAACTTTAAGTTTCGTAATTCAGCATTCTGGTACTTTCCAATAGGAAGTTCCACGTTCTGTTCTAAGACCACCAAAAAATAGGTTTACAAGCGAATTGCATCCTACCTGCCCACTTCTCCCATCTTTCCGGGCCTAGTAAATGTGACTTATTTTGCATTTCAATAACCTTTGCCAATAGTACTCTATCGCTGGTATCGACAAAACCAGAAATCCTGAAATATTTTCAATAAGATATTATTTAGGACTGGATAATAAATATATGAGTTACAGTATAATGCCGGGCCCAGTGGCTCATGCCTATAATCCCAACAGTTTGGGAGGCTGAGGCGGGAGGATCACTTAAAGCCAGGAGTTCAAGACCAGCCTGGGCAACACAGTAAGACCCCATCTCTATAAAAAATACAAAAAATTAGCCGGGAGTGATGGTCCACACTTGTAGTCCCAAGCTACCTGGGAGGCTGAGGTGGGAGGATCACCTGAGCCCAGGAGGTTGTTGCTGCAGTGAACTGTGATGGCACTACTGCACTCCAGCCTGGGTGACAGAAGGAGACTGTCTCCAACTGAAGGAAAAAAAAAGGCTGGGCGCGGAGGCTCATACCTGTAATCCCAGCACTTTGGGAGGTCAAGGTGGTTGGATCACTTGAGGCCAGAAGTTCAAGACCAGCCTGGCCAACATGGTAAAACTCCGTCTCTACTAAAATACAAAAACTAGCCGGGTGTGGTAGCACACACTTGTAATCCCAGCTACTTCAGAGGCTGAGGTGGAGCTTGCAGTGAGCTGAGACTGTGTCACTGCGCTCCAGCCTGGGCTACAGAGCGAGACTCCGTTTCAAAAAAACAAACAAACAAAAAACAACACAAAAAACAAACAAAATAAAAAACAACAAAAAACCCAAACAAACAAAAAACAAGATACAGTATAAACACGTGGAAAACCATAAAAATGGAGGGCGAATGTTAAACACACTTTAAATTCATTACTCAACATTAAACATCTAGTGATGCGTAATGATGTTAAAAGACTGTCTTGTATGTAAGCAGCTCACAGTTGTGTGGGGCGTATAAAACACGTGTATATATGCAGGTATGTTTGTGTGTATGAATGTGTAACATATACATAAAAACTAAAAAGGAGGGTGAAGATGAAGAGAGATGATAAACTCTCAGATAAACTCTCGGGTGTTTGATGTAGTTGCTAAGTAAGGAAAATGGAGGTGCAAAGGCTTGCTAATTGTGCTCGAACTTGCAGAGTAGAGGAACTGTGGAACAGAGATCAGGCCAGACTTGACCCCTGATTGAGCACAGGAAGCCCAGGTGAATGCCAGTAAGATGACGGGGCACTGCTAAAAATGCACTAGGATAGGAAGGTGGCTCTGGCTTTGGAGAAGATAGAAAAATCTAGTTTGGGGCAAACCATTTTTGGAAAGTTGGCACGTTACCAAATGGCAGCACCTAACAGCTAACTGGTGATATAATTTTGGAGCAAAGATACACCAAAGCCCACCAAACTGTTCAACTCACTCGTGCCTCACGAAACCACCAGTGGCTTAATACTCTAGACTTTTCAGTAATTACCAAAGTAGTCCTAAATATTCCCATACCCTACCTGATGTAGTCCCTTCTACGGGTCTTAAGCACTTTTTACCTTTTCATCCCATTCAATGAAATCACTAGGGGGCAGCAGGGCTGGGCCATGGAGGTAGACCTCACTCAAGCTAGCACTGGTGAAGTGTCCACTGTGTGACAGTCACTTGAGACACAAACTCCAGAGTACACATCACATAGGATGACACAGATCTGTTACCCACCGATTCATTTACAAAATCAAATGTCAGAAAACTGAGCTAAAACGTCTGCCACCTTTCACTAGATTCAAGTTTGGGGGACTACTACCTAAATAAATAAGCTGTGTTTCGTGAAATTCAGTACATTCCTATACAGATCAATAACAACATAAGGGAGAACAGGTTCACTTGACACCTTAGCTAGCTTGATGTAGGACCTCTGCCAAATTACCTCTGTACCTATGTTTTCTTGTCTGTTATTTTATATTTCAATCTTGATTTTATAAGTTTAAAACTGACCATAAAAACATTTTGTAAGTACCAAGTGCTATATAAAAGTTTAACAATAATTCTGCCATGCTCCTGGGTAGACCCAACAGGCTTGAGGCTACACCGGGCTGGCAGGAGTGTGTGTATAACAGGAACAGATCAGCAGAGCGTGCCAATTCAGGACACCTGAAGTCAAGGTCTGTGCTGCGAACTCCCTGCCACTACTGAGCAGTGTCCTTTCTACTGCCCATTAGGGACAGTCTATTGATTATCGGCTCCAAGTGTGACTAAAATCCTTGACAGGCAAATCACTTTTCCTTACTCAAATCAACCACATATCTGCATGTCTATGAAAGGTGGAGACAGCACAAACCTAAGACTCGGGTTTCTGCCCTCAAGGAGCTGATAATTTGGAAAGGAGAAATCACATCACAAGCAAAGGACTGCAGAAAATCCAGAAGATAGCAATGAGAACAGTCTCACCAGGGTGGAGCAGTTGGGAGCCAGGATCTGCGGCACAGCAGAGAGCAATGGAAGTGGGACTCCACTTCCAGCTGGCAGATGGGGCCAATACTGAACCCTTAGGGTGAGCCAGAAAAGATCTGTAGGTGTCAAAGGAGACTGAGAGAGGGTAACTATAAAAAGAAGCCAATGTAAAGAGTAGATGTTATGAGAGTAGGGATGTATCCAGTAAGTAGATGCAACAGAAAGTTGAGTGCTCAAGGCTGGGCACGGGCATGTGGCTCCGGCCTGTTGTCCCAGCACTTTGGGAGGCTGTGATTGCACAACTGCACTCCAGCCTGGGTGACAGGGCAAGACCACGCCTCCAAATTATGAGACACATCTCATTTAATCCTCCCAACAGAGGAGTTTCTAGCTCTCATTTGGGGAAAGTAAGGCTCAGAAAGGTAAAGTAGTGTAAACCAAAGAAAATGACTGGCCGGACGCCATGGCTCACACCTGCAATTCCGGCACTTCGGATTGCAGTTCAGCTCAGGAGTTTGAGACCAGCGTGGGGAACATGGCAAAACCCCATATCTACAAATAGGTAACATTTGGGTTTTTGACAATCATCAAAAATGGTTAAGCTTTCAAAGGTCAAGCCTTTGATAAATACCATTTATACTACCTATTATATACCATAATAGTATAGAGAAGAGTGGTCACTTAAACAGTAGGTAATGGGTATACAGGACAGGTCACTATATTATGTTTTGGTTCATGTTTTAAATTTTCTACGTTTTTCTGTAATGTTTTGCATATTCAAACAATCCAACTATACAAAGTCATCTTTGGAAAAACTGAACACTGGGTACTGGAAAAACTGTTGGTTAAAGAAAAAAAAAAAAAAGCCCTTATCTGTTAGAAACATACTCAAGTATGAAAAGTATGTAAGAGGCCGGGTGTGGTGGCTCACGCCTATAATCCCAGCACTTTGGGAGGCTGAGGCGGGTGAATCACGAGGTCAGGAGTTCAAGACCAACCTGGCCAATATGGTGAAACACCATCTCTACTAACAGTACAAAAATCAGCTGGGCACGGTGGCAGGTGCCTGTCATCCCAGCCACTCGGGAGGCTGAGGGGTGGTGGCAGAGGCTGCAGTGAGCTGAGATCGCGCCACTGCGCTCTAGCCTGGGAGGCAGAGTGAGACTCCGTCTCAAAAAAAAAGGCTGGGCTCGGTGGCTCGCACCTGTAATCCCAGCACTTTGGGAGGCCGAGGCAGGCAGATCACCTGAGGTCGAGAGTTCGAGACCAGCCTGACCAACATGTAGAAACCCTTCTGCTCTATCTCTGCTAAGAATACAAAATTTGCCAGGCGTGGTGGCACATGCCTGTAATGCCCAGCTACAGGCTGAGGCAGGAGAATCGCTTGAACCCAGGAGGCGGAGGTTGTGGTGAGTCGGAGATATGCGCCACTGCATTCCAGCCTGGGCAACAAGAGCAAAACTCTGTCTCAGAAAACAAAACAAAACAAAAAACAAAAAAAAAAAACCAAAGAATATATAAGATACATCTACTATGGTAGCCATAAAAATTGAAACAATAATTGCTCTAAAGTACGTAATATATTTACCAACACAAAGATGAGGATTAAAATTTAAAAAAATAAAAACGATTTTAGAATGATAGGTGGCTAGGATTAGCCTTAAATTATCCTAGCCCACACCTCCACCCAAAAGTAGGGAAGATAACAGAAATAGCCAAAATGTTTATGAGGTTAAAACTGGGAAAGGAATGGAGTTGTTTAGTGGGTATAGAGTTTCTGTTTGGATTATGAAAAGGTTCTGGAACTAGATAGTGGCAATGGTTACACAACACTATGAAGGTACTCCATGCCACTAAATTGTACACTTAAAAATGGTTGAGGCTGGGCGTGGTGGCTCATGCTTGCAATCCCAGCACTTAAGGAGGTCAAGGCGGGAGTATCCCTTGAGGCTAGTTCAAGACCAGCTTAGGCAACAAAGAGAGACCCTGTCTCTATTAAAAAACAATTATTTAGCTCAAGCAGCAGTTCTTTACATTTGTGCAGTCTCTGAAGAAGGCCAAGATGTAATCCTTTGGTCTTATTCTGGCCTGGAGGGCCACACCTTTCCTCCACTCAGTAGTCCCAGAGACTTAAGAGCTGCTGTATCACTGCTGCTGAGGCTTCTTTCGAAGGTCCTCACTGAAGCTGCTCAGCCCTTCCTCCTAAGATGAAGTTTCACAGCCTGGCCATCCCCACTATCACCTTCTTCTTCATAGGCTCCAGTGTGCTGATGCCTTAAAATATGGTTCCCAGAATGGTTCACAATATTCCACATTTATAAAGCAAAGACCTATACTGATCTCACAACAGGTCTTTGTGTTAATACAAACGAAGGCTGGGGCACCAAACTGCATTACTCATGCTTTCCCACCATGCACTTGAAGTATTTAAAATAGGAAGAAAAATCACAGCTTCAATTAGGAATATCCTTGGTAAAGCAGTAAAAATGAATCGTGACCCACTTTTTAATACCCTATGTTATGAAACACGCAAAGCACTTCTGCTGCATACACAAGCATGATGGCTTCTGCAGGAAAAGCACTTGAGCTACAAGCTGAACTAGCTGTTCTTTCTATAGAACAAACTATGGTTATTCAGACATGGGTATTAGTTTTTTAAAAATGAAGTTAAGTCTGTTCCTTGAAGTAAAAGAACAGTATTTGGGTTTTTTGTTTTGAGACAGGGTCTTGCTCTGTTGCCCAGACTTGAGTGCTGTGGTGCAATCACTGCTCACTGCAGCCTCACTCCAGGACTCAAGTGATCCTCTAGCCTCAGCCTCCCAAGTAGGTGGGACTATAGGCATATACCACCATACCAGCTAATTTTATTTTTGAAAAGACCAGGCCTGGACATATTGTCCAGACTGGGCTAGAGTGATCCTCCTGCTATGGCCTCCCAAAGTGTTGGGATTACAGACATGAGCCACAGCGCCTGGCCAAAATAACAGTATGTGTTGCCAATGGTAAATTTAAGCTTTCAAGCAAAAAAGAGTTTCAGAAAACCTGTATCCATCAACATAAGCCTGACAGCCTTTCAATACTCAAGAGACTTTTCTAACATCTATGGTGAATGTGACTTTGATACTGTATAACAAAATGTACCAACATTTGGAAGATCTGCATGGCTCTGACTGGCTCAGTGAACAGGTCTTTTCCAAATCACCAACACCTTACAAATGTATGCACTGGTAAAGGATCCAGTCAGAGTACAAGATAAAGTGACTTTTTTTTTTTTTGATACACAGTCTCACCCTGTCGCCCAGGCTGGAGTGCAGTGGCGCAATCTGGGCTCACTGCAAACTCCACCTCCCAGGTTCAAGCGATTCTATGGCTTCAGCCTCCCAAGTAGCTGGGACTACAGCGGCCCACCACCATGCCCAGCTAGTTTTTGTGTTTTGAGTAGAGATGGGGCTTTGCCATGTTAGCCAGGCTGGTCTCAGACTCCTGACCTCAGGTAATCCACCCGCCTTGGCCTCCCAAAGTCCTGGGGTTACAGGAGTGAGCCACCGCGCCCGGCCAAATGATGAATTTTAATGTAAAAGTATGAAGAGTTTATTGATAAGGTTTTAGGTTTCACATTGCAACTAACCTTCATAGAAACTACTGCTTATTGAGTTTTGGTATAGAATCAAATATGAATATCCAGAATTATTTGATTGCTCCTCCCATTTCCAACTATTATCTGTGTAAGGATTGAGCTGCTCCATAAAAGTCAACCAAATCAACACATTCCAAGAGTGGAGACAGATGCAGGTATGAGAAACCAGTTGTGTTCTATTAAGCCAGACATTTAGAAGGCTCCAAAAATGTGAGTACACATGAAAGACAGGGCAAGAGTGTGCACAACAAAGGGAGGTGACGGCCCCCCTACCCCTGAACTGGAAGGCCATGCTTAACCAGAGGCTCGTCAACCGTGGAGCAGCCACATACTTGAGCACCTTCAGAAGGTCCTGATCAAGACGGAAAATCACATAAATCATGACGTGGGGAAACTTCGAAGAACATTCGACTTACACAAAAGAAGTCTTAGACGTACATACAGCTGCCATTAGGTTCTATGAAAATCAAGCAATCACACTCATTTCATGCCGGGGTGTGCAGGTCTACTCAGCTGCACACATGATGCAAAAGCAACCAGGCGGCAAATACTCTCCTGAACCTTCCAGGGGAAGCTGGAAGCCAGAGCGTGATCCTGGACAGACATTCAGAGTCTGCTTTGTATGTTCTAAGCTTCCAGGGAGACTCCTTAAAATTGTGAAGTCTTTCCAGAACACTAAGCTTAATTTCTTTTTCTCTTTTGGAGACAGTCTCACTCTGTCGCCCAGGCTGGAGGAGTGCAGTGGCATGATCTCAGCTCAATGCAACCTCCGCCTCCCTGGTTCAAGCAATTCTCCTGCCTCAGCCTCCCAAGTAGCTAGGATTACAGGTATGTGCTGCCACACTCGTTACTTTTTGTATTTTTAGTAGACATGGGGTTTTGCCACGTTGGCCAGGGTGGTCTGAAACTTCTGGCCACAAGTGATCCGCCTGCTTCGGCCTTCCAAAGTGCTGGGATAACAGGCATGAACCACTGCACCCAGCCACTAAGCTTAATTTCTAATAGAAATATAAATTGAAGGCTGGGTACTGTGGCTCACACAATGAGCCTTGGGAGGCTGAGGCAGGAGAATCCCTTGAGCCCAGGGGTTTGAGACTAGCCTGGGCAACATAGGGACACTCTGTCTCTACAAAAAATACAAAAATTAGCTGGGCGTGATGGCGCACCCTGTAGTCCCAGCTACTTGGGAGGCTGAGGTGGGAGGATGGCTTGAGCCTGGGAAGTCGAGGCTGCATTGAGCTATGATCCTACCACTGCACTCCAGCCTGGGTGACAGAAGGAGAGCCTATTTCATAAATAAATAAATAAATAAATAAATGTTTCTAACTCATATGTGGCGAAAATGAGGCTCAGAGAGGTGAAGGAACTTACTTCAGATCACACAACTAACACATGGCTGAACTGATGAAATTCTGGTTTGCCTCATTCCAAAGCCAGGGCTTTTGCATGAACCGTCATGCAGAGACCTCTTAGCAAATCCAAATATTTCTGGTAACACTTTTCATAGAGGATAATGGTTTGGAATTAAGCAACGGAACACTTGGAGTGAAGAAGGATAACAAACCCAAACGACTTGACATTTGACAGGTAAACAGCATTTTAAAATAAGCTTTTCAATAGCTTTACAGGCCCTAGCATCAGTGAAAACTAGCTGTAGTTTTTATACACTGCCTTCCTTCCTATTACATACAAATCTTAAAATATGCTCAGAGACAGGAAGTAGAATGGTGGTTGCCAGGGACCTGGGGGAAGGAGGGCAACAGGGAATTACTATTCAAAGGGGACAGGGTTTTAGTTTTACAAGCTGAAGAGTTAAGCAGCTGGATAGTGGTGATGGTTGTACATTACGAATACACTCAATACCCCTGAAATGTATACTGAAAAATGGGTAAAGTGGCACATTTTATGTTATGTGTATTTTACCACCATAAAAAATTTGGATAAAAATATGCTCAGAAATTTAGATAAAGATGCTAAGTTTAAAGATTCAAAGGTTAGAATTCTAAACTCCTAGGCTGGGTGTGGTAGCTCATGCCTGTAATCCCAACACTTTGGGAGGCTGAGGCAGGAGGATCACTTGAGTCCAAGAGTTCAAGACCAGCCTGGGCAACATAGTGAAACCCATCTCTATTTAAAAAAGAATTCTAAACTCCCTAACTGAATCCTGATAAAGAATAAATTTGGAGTTTTGCCAGTTTTTAGATGGCACCATTTCAGCCACCTCAATTCTTGCCACCTCCAATTTCCACCCCAATTCTCAGGACCGGTGGTTTTCCGCTAAGCACTCATAGCTTTGTTGCAATCAGAAATATAAAATCAGTATTACTCTGCACTTTACTGCCAATGGCAAATGAGAAACTGGAACCTCAAAAAGATAATTTAGCAAACTGCAAAACAAAGTCCATTCAAGATCTGGTACAATCAACTCTTGATCATTTGGAATTTTGTTTTGATTTGCTTGCTGAACAATGCAGTCCCTGGTTCTCTCCCTGGCTGCTGGGGACATGCCCTTATAGGCTCGGGGGAAAAAAGCAGTGGTTCAATACTGTTTCCTGACAACTGCACTGGTTATTAAACACAACTACGAAATAAACTTAGGAAGATGTATAATTACCAAACTATGTTTTATGATTATAACTGTTCATTTTAGGCCTACCATTTCTTTCACCTGTGACCCAAGTAATTTAGAGGTGAGATGTACTAGCCTGTCTGAGGCATTTTAGACAAGAGAGACGGTGCCTACACAAGTACCAAACAATGCAGTGTTAAAACTGCTTTCCATAGGTGGCAATCTTCTATGATGCTTAAGCATTGTAAAGCAGTGACATTTGTTCATGTGGACATAATTAAAATAATTGAGGCCGGGCGCGGCGGCTAATGCCTGTAATCCCAGCACTTTGGGAGGCTGAGGCAGGAGAATCGCTTGAACCCGGGAGGTGGAGGTTGCAGTGAGCCGAGATCGCACCATTGCACTCCAGCTTGGGCAACAAGAGCGAAACTCCATCTCAAAAACAAAAAAACAAAAAAACAAAAAAACACATGTATAAATGAATACGTAAATTCACCAACAAGTTTTTAAAACTTCTTCTGAAAGTAGCAATACTTTATGTACTTTCACATGAATATGAAGCCAAATAGAAAATTCCAAGTAAGTCAGACATAGAAGATGCTTAACACTAAAGAGACTTTCTATTAGGAAGTTTAAGTGATGCACAGTGCTACCTAGGAAACTCTCC
This sequence comes from Pongo abelii, assembly GCF_028885655.2. Lineage (NCBI taxonomy): Eukaryota > Metazoa > Chordata > Mammalia > Primates > Hominidae > Pongo > Pongo abelii. The sequence goes on from NC_071991.2 coordinate 14,344,239, forward strand.
TATCAGTTTTCGGAGTACACCTGGGGCAAATGGCTAATATTTTCAATTGCTGCGGATATTTGAAATTAATAGCATCTTAATAGAATTTTATTTTGATTGTTCCAGGCACCCCCAAATGTCAAAATTTGACACCAGAAGAGCTGGCAAATGTGTCTGAAGGAATTTTTTTAAAATCCCCACACTCAGTTTAATAAGGCCACCTTATTGTAGTCCCAATGCAACTAAAACTTAAATTGACCACGCTGTTTAAGAAGAATTTTTCTGGGCACTTCTGTGAACGTTTTTTGGAACTAGGGGGAAAAAAAAAAAACCCTAGTTATTAAATTTCTAAATGACTTGAGAACAAATTTGATGTCTAGAAACCTACCCCAAAGGCGATAATTTCATGTCATCCAACATTTATTTCTTTTTTTATTAGCAAATAAAATGTTCTTTGGAATGACAATAGCTCCACCTACCCCAACACACTTCCACGTTACAGTATCATGAATATTAGCTACACTCCTGCACCAAAACAAGCTTTTGTCTGAGCCGTTCCCAAGCCAAGGTATTAAAAGTGATCATTCTTTACCAAACAAAGATACTTTTGGACTGCAACCCAGGATACTGAACACCTCAGTGTGTACTATTGTGGTGTTATCCTGGGAAAGTAATCCTTTCTGCAAGAAAACACAAAGCCCAAGTGTGTCCTTGACAAATAGCAAGATGTTCATAGACTATATTCTAATGAGGAAACTTGTATTTAAAAAATAAAATTAAAAAAAGTGCAGATTCCTGGAATTAAACACCATGAGCTCTCTATTCAAAGATGTTTCTTTTAAGCAAGGTGTTTCAATTATACATAGTTGTCTGCATTTGACAACAATCAGGATGACGCTAAATGCGGTTCCTTCTCCAGGTCAGAGCGAGAAACCAGGGAAAAATAAAATTGTGCCAAAGAGCACGTAGCACCTGTCAAGGCACTGTGACCCAAGAACGATTAATACAAAGAAGCTACGATGGATTTGTCTCCTTGGTCTCCCCCCGCCCTCAAGGAGTCATACCATCCCCGGGTCAGAGCCGCCAAATCCCTGCCTCACACGTAAGGGGAAGGGAATCGCCCCTCTTGGCTTCCGACCTTCCCCGGTCGGCCGGCCTCATGGCGAAGGGGCCAGGGGCCTGTAAAGCGGGCTGACAACAGAGGGCCGCGAAAGAGACCGGGACCGGAGCGGGGCAGGCCGTGTGGCCCGCACCCCAGCGCCGCAGCTCAGCCCCGCGCTGGTCCTACCGTAGGGGGGATGGGGCTGGAAGCGGGCGCTCGTCTCCGGGCACTCGGCGCCGCCGCGGCCGAGGCAGGCCAAAAACCAACACGTTGTCGTTGGCGGGAAGCAGTGGAAGGGATCCGCCCCGCGAGCAAGACCCCGGGAGCCCAGCCGCCGCCGCCCCGTCTCCGAGCGCGCCATTTCCAGGCCCCGGCCCTCCAGGCGCCGCTCCTAGGCCTCCGCGGGCCCCCGGGCGGGCCCCCGCCTCCCGCCGCCCCAGCTGAGCGCAGGACGGTCGCCACCCTGACGGCCCTGACTCCGCCGGTCCCGCAGCCCCCGCCGGGGCCCGCGCACGCCCGCCTCACCCTCTGCCGCCGCCGAAGCTGCTGTAGGCCCGATCGTCGTAGGTATCGAAGTCCGCCATTTGCCGTCTCCGCTCCGAGAGGAACCAGGGTGAGCAAGGAAGGACCCCGCAATATAACTCCCCCCGCCCCGCCGCCGGGGCTGTCCGCCGCGCCGCCTGATCGCAAATCCCTTGGACGCACGCGCGCGGGCGCGCGCACGCACGGACGCTCGCCGCGCCGCGCCCGGCCCTGGGCCCACTGGCGGCTGCCTGCCCCGTGCGCTGTGCGGCCCACGTGGTCCGGCGGCGTCCCAGCTGGACGCCTGCCCGGCCGCCGCTGCCCATTATGTGCTGGCCCTGGGGTGCGCCCACGGCTGCCTCCTATCCCTGCCGCACCCCGCCCGTGCGCCCCGGCCTTTCGGTCCGTTGGCGGGAGGTGACCTGGAGAGCTGGGGGGGAACTCCCTCTCCGGTTCGCCTGGGACCCTGCCTTTCGGCCTCCAGACATGGCGAGGACCGCGGAGGCCTGTCCAGCTTGGACCCGCAAGTGGTCCCCGGGTGACACCCAAGTAAAGGCCACCTCCCTCTCCAGGCAGGAGCTGGCCACACGATGAGGATGCCCCGGAAGGGGGTGCGAGGCGGTGGGATGCAGACACGAATCCTGCCTTCCAGGGCTTACTCGCTGCCTGGGTACTGGGGGGTTTTGAGAGGAGAGAGTATAGGTGGTCGGTGACTTAGCAAGAGAGACTGCAGATCTCGGTTTTTTGCAGAAGTCGTTGCCTTTGAAAAAGAATTGGATACTGATGTGGATTCCATCATCTAGCAATAACAAAACATGGTTATGCAGTGGGAATTAATTACACGGGTAAATTTCCAGGTTTGTGATTGAGGTGGTGGTAATTGTGGGTGCCACGATGTTGACAAACCTTAATTAAGCACACTTTGAAAGAACCTCATAGAATTTTCTTGTGGTGTGTACCTAGGTATCTTACGCTTAACCATTACTTTTTATTATGTTTTTATTGGTTCGTTGTTGAGACAAGGTCTCGCTCTGTCGCCCAGGCTGGACTGCGGTGGAACAATGGTAGCTCACGGCAGCCTTGACCTCTTAGGCTCATGCCATCCTCTCGCCTTAGCCTCTGGAGTAGCTAGGACTACAGGCAGGCGGTACCTTGTCTAATTTGCTTTTTTTTTTTTTTTTTTTGAGATGGAGAATCAGGTTGGAGTGCAGTGGCGCAATCTCGTCTCACTGCAACTTCCACCTCCTGGGTTCAAGCGATTCTCCTGCCTCTGCCGCCCGAGTTACTGGGGTTACAGACGTGCACCACCACACCCAGCTAATTTTTGTATTTTTAGTAGAGACAGCGTTTCACCATGTTGCCAGGATGGTCTTTAACTGAGATCCACCCACCTTGGCCTCCCAAAGTGCTGGGATTTACAGGCATGAGCCACCGTGCCTGGCTCTAATTTGCTTTGTAAAACATTTGTAGAGACAGAGTCTCACTACGTTGCCCAGGTTTGTCTCGATCTACTGGCTTTTAAGTAGTCCTCTTGCCTCTGCCTCCTAAAGCACTGGGATTACAAGCATGAGCCACTGTGCCCTGCCAACTTTTATATTTGAGTATCTTCTCTTTCATAGCAGTGTTAAGATGGACAGAGCACTCAATTCATGAGTTAATAGTGTTGAACTCACTTATTCATTTTTCTGTGCCTTTTTCTTCCCAAGTAATAAAACACTTTGCTGCCTGATAGACCTAGATTGAACCTAGGCTCAGTTAACATCTTACTGGCTGAGTGACCTCGAGGATGTTGCTTAACCGCTTTAACATGCCCGTTTTCTCATCTGTGTAATAATGTCACCTACCTCTTCAGTGTTGTAAAGATTCAAATTAGTAAATATGTAAAATTCCTGGCACACAATATATATTGGGGACATACCAAGGTGTCTGGCACCATTATGGGTGCTTTACCTGTAGATAATAATTTCCAAACCTGTTTAACAGCTGTGGAAGCACCCAGAGAGGAAGAGACTTGCCCAAGGTCACCTAGTTTTGACCTTAGCACATGGCTCAGAAAATAACCAATGGTTTCTTCTTGCGCAGTTTAAACTCGGACCCCTGCTCCATACTCCTGCCCCCATTACTCTATTACTTTTATTTACTTTCTTTTTTTTTTTGGTAGAGATTCGTCTTGCCATGTTGCCCAGGCTGGTCCTTTTTTTTTTTTTTTGAGACAGAATCTGGCTGTGTCGCCCAGGCTGGAGTGCAGTGGCACAATCTCGGCTAACTGCAAGCTCCGCCTCCCAGGTTCATGCCATTCTCCTGCCTCAGCCTCTCGAGTGGCTGGGACTACAGGCGGCCGCCACTACGCCCGACTAATGTTTTGTATGTTTAGTAGAGATGGGGTTTCACCGTGTTAGCCAGGATGGTCTTGATCTCCTGACTTCGTGATCTGCCCACCTCAGCCTCCCAAAGTGTTGGGATTACAGGCATAAGCCACCGTGCCCGGCCCCCCAGGCAGGTCTTGAACTCCTGACTTCAATTTATTCTCCCTCCTTGGCCTCCCGAAGTAGTGGGATTACAGGATTACAGGTGGGAACCACGCACCCAGCCACTCCATTACTCATTTTTTTTTTTTTTGAGACAGGGTCTCACTCTGTTGCCCAGGCTGGACTGTAGTGGTGCGATCTCAGCTCACTGCAGCCTCTGCCTCCAGCATTCAAGCTAGTCTCCTGCCTCAGCCACCTGAGTAAGTGGCATTACAGGTGTGCGCCACCACGCCTGGCTAATTTTTGTATTTTTGGTGGAGATGGGGTTTCCATGTGTTTCCCAGTCTGGTCTTGAACTCCTGGCCTCAGGTGATCTTCCCACCTCAGTCTCCCAAAGTGCTGGGATTACAGGCATGAGCCACCATGCCTGGCCACTCCATTACTCTTTTTTTACTTTTTCTTTTTTTTTTTGAGACGGAGTCTCACTCTGTCACCCAGGCTGGAGTGCAGTGGCACCATCTCGGCTCATTGCAACCTCCGCCTCCCAGGTTCAAGCAATTATTCTGCCTCAGCCTCCTGTGTAGCTGGGACTACAGGTGCTGGCCACCATGCACGGCTAATTTTGTATTTTTAGGAGAGACGGGGTTTCACCATGTTGGTCAGGCTGGTCTCGAATTCCCGACCTCAGGTGATCCGCCTGCCTTGGCCTCCCAAAGTGCTGGGATTATAGGCGTGAGCCACCACACCCGGCTACTCCATTACTCTTAAAATGCATCAAATTGCATTTGACTAAAGGGAAACATTAAGGGCTGGGCACAGTGGTTTATATCTGTAATCCCAGGCGGGCAGATAAATTAGCCAGGCGTGGTGGCGCATGCCTGTAATCCCAGCTACCTGGGAGGCTGAGGCAGGAGAATCACTTGAACCTGTGAGGTGGAGGTTGCGGTGAGCCGAGATTGCACCATTGCACTCCAGCCTGAGCAATAAGAGCAAAACTCCGTCTCAAAAAAAAAAAAAAAAAGGGGTTAATTCCTGAATGGCCTTACATTTTTTTTTACTTCCAAAGTGTCCCTGTCCAAAGTCACTTCAGGGTGAGTGAGATCTTGAAGGACAGGAGCCATGTTTAGGGGGTTATGTCCCACAGGGCCTTACATGTGGGAGAAGGGATGCAATTTGTCATTAATAAAGTAAAAAGCGGGGCATGGTGGCTCACACCTGTAATTCCAACATTTTCGGAAGCCGAGACAGGAGTGTTGCTTGACCCCAGCAGATGGAGACCAGCCGGGGCAACATAGTAAAACCCCATCTCTACAAAAAATAAAAATTAGCCAGGTGTGGTTGTACATGCCTGTGGACTCAGCTACTTGGGAGCCTGAGATGGTAGGATCGCTTGAGCCAGGGTGTTGAGGCTGTAGTGAGCCATGATCACACCACTGCACTCCAGCTTGAGCCACAGATTGAGATCCTATCAAAAAATATAATAATAAAGTTTTTTTTTTTTTTTTTTTTTTAAGGGAGGGCTGTGTGTGGTGGCTCATGCCTGTAATCCCAGCACTTTGGGAGGCTGAGGCTGGTGGATCACTTGAGGCCAGGAGTTCAAGACCAGCCTGGGCAACATGGCAAAACCCCGTCTCTGGTAAAAATAGAAAACTTAGCTGGGCTTGGTGGCATACAACTATAGTCCCAGCTACTCAGAAGGCTGAGGCAGGAGAATCGCTTGATTCCGGGAGACGGAGGTGGCAGTGAGCCGAGGTCACACCACTGCACTCTACCCTGGGTGACAGAGCAAGAATCCGTCTAAAAAATTAAAAAATAGGAAGACTTTCTAGGAAGGCTGGGGCTTTCTCAGCGCTGGGATCAACCACAAGTCATCCCCTCCTTCCTGACTTAATACCCCTTTCTCCCCATCCAGCATCTGGGGCCAGTCTTTGGGCCACACTCCTAGACCTTCCAATCTATAGGGACTTCCCCCTTCTTTTGGTCTCCAGCACATAGCCCACCTCCACCTGGGATGCAGAGGATTGAGGTCAACCCCAGAAAGTTCTATTTATATTGTGACTGCTTCCATGGCAAAGTTAAATGTCAGCCTGTCCTGAGGTTATCCTCATGAACTTTGGTCCTATTAATAATTTGTTCCCTGGCCGGGTGCCGTGGCTCACACCTGTAATCCCAGCACTTTGGGAGGCTGATGCAGGCAGATCAAATGAGGTCAGGAGTTCAAGACCAGCCTGGCCAACGTGGTGAAACCTCGTCTCCACTAAAAATACAAAAATTAGCCAGATGTGGTGGCAGGCGCCTGTAATCCCAGCTACTCGGGAGGCTGAGGCAGGAGAATCGCTTGAAACTGGGAGGTGGGGGTTGCAGTGAGCCAAGATCACGCCATTGCACTCCAGCCTGGGCAACAGAGCGAGACTCCATCTCAAAAATAAATAAATAAAATAATAATAATTTGTTCCCTAAGCCCTTCCCGAGAGTGGATATTCCAGGCTTCACCAGTTCCCTTGAGCCCTAGGGTGGCTTTCAAAGGCCCAATTCAGATAACACTTTCTCCGAGAAGCCTTTATTGCATTGGTGAAGCCTGTGGGCTTGCATTTCAAACTGCCTGTCTTCAAATCCCAGCCAAGCCACTTACTGCTACTGTGTGACCTCCAGCAAGGTGCTTAATCTCTCTGTTCTTTGTCTATAAAACAGGAATAATAATTGTGATACCAATTATCACTATTCATGCTGTTTTAATGTGCTGAAATGTTGGTGTTTTATTGGTATAATATGGCTATTATCTTAAAAAAATCTGAAATTAGCCCGGCACGGTGGTGGCTCATGCCTGTAATCCCAGCACTTTGGGAGGTGGAGGCGGGCAGATCACAAGGTCAGGAGTTTGAGACCAGCCTGGTCAACATGGTGAAACCTCGTCTCTACTAAAAATACAAAAATTAGCCTGGTGTGATGACACGTGCCTGTAATCCCAGCTACTCGGGAGGCTGAGGCAAGAGAATCGCTGGAACCCAGGAGGCAGAGGTTGAGTGAGCCAAGATCGCACCACCGCACTCCAGCCTGGACAACAGAACAAGATTCCATATCAAAAAAAAAAAAAATACATATATATATCTCTCTCTCTCTGAAATTGGGCATGTTGGCTCACTGCTATAATCCCAATACTTTGGGAGACCAAGGTGGGAGGATCACTTGAATCCAAGAGTTTGAGACTAGCCTGGGCAACATAGTGAGACCTCATCTCTACAAAAAAAATTAGCCAGGCATGATGGCATGTGCCTGTAGTCCCAGCTACTCGGAGGCTGAGGTGGAAGGATAGCTGGAACTCTGGAGATGGAGGTTGCAGTGAGATGGCACCACTGCACTCCAGCCTGGGGGGTGACAGAGTGAGACCCTGTCTCAAATAAATAGATAAAAATAAAGAGGTTTATTCTGAGCCAAATATGAGTGACCAAGGCCCATGACACGATCCCAGGAGGTTCTGAGAACATGTACCCAAAGTGGGTTAGTTATAGCTTGATTTTATACAATTTACAGGGACATAAGTTATAGGGAAACATCAATCAATACATGTAATGTATACATTGGTTCTGTCTGGAAAGGTGGGACAACTTGAAGGAAGGTTTTTGGGGGAGGCTTCCAGGTCATACAGGGATTCGGAGATTTTCTTTTTTCTTTTTTGAGACAGAGTCTCACTCTGTTGCCCAGGCTGGAGTGCAGTGGTGCGATCTCAGCTCACTGCAACCTCCACCTCCCAGGTTCAAGCAGTTCTCCTGCCTCAGCCTCCTGAGTCACTGGGATTACACGTGCCCACTACACCCAGCTAATGTTTTCATTTCGTGGAGGCAGGATCTTGCTATGTTGCCTGGGCTGGTGTTGAACTCCTGGCCTTAAGCAATTCTCCTTCCTCAGCTTTCCAAAGCTCTGGAATTACAGGTGTCAGCCACCACACCTGGCCTCATGTGCTTAATTTTTTTAAGATCACCCCTTCTAAAAGGAATACATGTCATTTTTACTTATTCCTAATTAATTTAAATTTTTGCTAATTTTTTTTTTTTTTTAGAAAGAAAGGGTCTTGCTCTGTCGCTTAGGCTGAGTGCAGTGGCGTGATCATGGCTCACTGCAGCCTTGATTTACCAGGCTCAAGCAATCCTCCCACCTCAGCCTCCCAAGTAGCCGGGACCACAGGCGCGCAACATGCCAGGCTAATTTTGTGATTTTTCGTAGAGGTGAAGTTTCACCCTGTTGCCTAGGCTGGTCTCAAACTCCTGACCTCAAGTGATCTTCCTGTCTCAGCCTCACAACATGCTGGGATTACAGGCATGAGCCACTGTGCCCAGCCTGTCTATATTTAGAACCATCATGATGAAAATACAGAACAACCCCGCCTGTACTGAAAATACAGAAATTAGGCATGGTGGCACACACCTATAGTCCCAGCTTCTTGATAGGCTGAGACACAAGAATCGCTTGAACCTGGGAGGTGAAGGTTGCAGTGAGCTGGGATTGTGCCATTGCACTCCAGCCTGTGTGACAAAGTCAGACCCTGTCTTAAAAAAAAAAAAAAAAAAGTGCAGAACAAAGACAAAAAGAAAAATGTTTAGAGCTACCAGAGTGAAAACAAATGCTGTTTACCTGACCGTAAGACTGACGATGACAGAAACAGTAATAGAAGACAATAGAATAACATCATACAAATTCCATGGGGAAGTAGTGCCGAACCACAGACTCTATACCCAGCTTAATCATCCTTCAATAACGAAAATAAATGTATTCATAGAAACCTGAGATTATTTATCTGTCACAAATCCTTTCTAAAAGAATTGTAGGCCAGGCTCAGTGGCTCACGTCTGTAATCCCAGCACTTTGGGAGGCCGAGGTGGAAGGATCACTTGAGGCCAGGAGTTGGAGGCAGCAGTGAGTCCAGTTCTTTCTTTCTCCTGTTAGACCTATATCACTTTTTTTTTTTTTTGAGATGGAGTCTCGCTGTGTCACCCAGGCTGGAGTGCAGTGGTGCAATCTTGGCTCACCACAACCTCCACCCGCCGGGTTCAAGCAATTCTCCTGCCTCAGCCTCTTGAGTAGCTGGGATTAGAGGCACACACCACTACGCCTGGCTAATTTTTGTATTTTTAGTAGAGACGGGGTTTCCCCATGTTGGTCAGGCTGGTCTCGACCTCCTGACCTTGGGTGATCCGCCCACCTCGGCCTCCCAAAGTGCTGGGATTATAGGCTTGAGCCACCGCGCCCGGCCTATTTTTACTTTTTAAAAATAATTTTGATGTGCTTTGGCTGTGTCTCCACCCAAATCTCAAATATCATCTTAAATTGTAGCTCCCATAATCCCCACGTGTCATGGGAGGGACCCAACTGAATCATGGAGGCGGGTTTTTCCCATGCTGTTCTCATGATAGTGAATAAGTCTCAATCTGCTGGTTTTATAAAGGGGCATTCCCCTGCACACACTTTCCTGCCTGCCACCATGGAAGACATGCCTTTGCTCCTCCTTTGCCTTCTGCCATGATTGTGAGGCCTTCCCAGCCAAGCGGAACTGAGAGTCCCATTAAATGTCTTTTTCTTGATAAATTACCCAGTCTCAGGTATTTCTTCATAGCAGTGTGGAAGTGGACTAATACAGATTTCAACTTTTGTTTTAGATTCAGGGGGTGCACATGCAGGTTTGTTACATGAGTATATTGCATGATGCTGAGGCATGAGGTACAAATGATGTGGTACGTGGTTACCTAGGTAGTGAGCATACCTGCCTACTTTTTTTTTTTTTTTTTTAGACTGAGACTGACTCTGTTGCCCAGGCTGGAGTGTAGTGGCACAATCTTGGCTCACTGCAACATCCCCCTGCCGAGTCCAAGTGATCCTCCTGCCTCAGCCTCCTGAGTAGCTGGGATTACAGGCTTCTGCCGCCATGCCCAGCTAATTTTTGTATTTTTAGTTGACACGGGATTTCACCATGTTGGCCAAACTGGTTTCGAACTCCCGACCTCAGGTGCTCTGCCTGCCTTGGCCTCCCAAAGAGCTGGGATTATAGGTGAGAACCATCATACCCGGCCCTGCCTACGATTCTTAGGCAGGAATAAACCTATTAACCAGCATCTCATTCAAGACTCAGAACATTACCTGGACCCTTGAAAGCCTCCCTATGTTCCTTCCCACCTACGGTACTGAGCATACCAGCCTACAGTTCTTTTGTTTTGTTTTGTTTTTTGAGACGGAGTCTTGCTCTGTCACCCAGGCTGGAGTGCAGTGGCGCAATTTCAGCTCACTGCAACCTCCGCCTCCTGGGTTCAAGCGATTCTCCTGCCTCAACCTCCCTGTTGTGGTAAACTGAGGAACAGAGAGACCAATACAGAGTACAGGAGGATTGTTGTTTATTTTAGGTATGCACCAGCTCTGTGGACTCACATCCAAAAAACTGAGCATTAAAAGACCGAGCGGGGTTTTTATAAGCAGCCTTACAGAGGCAAAACAAAAGCAGTTAATCATACAGTGACAGGTCATGTAATCTATAGCATAACATAACTTGTGACCCTGCGTAGCTAGTGACCTTGTAGCTGCGTTGAAAGAAAAACAAGAACTCACTAAATACAGATATTTGTAAAACATAATCATGCTTAAGAAGCCTGGGAAAGGAGTTACAGTAAAAGAATCTTTCTCTTTTTTTCCTTCAACCTTGCTCTGGAAGGGGGCGCTGTCTGGAGCCCAATCCTTTGGCCGTGGCTATTCGGACAGCGTTATAACTGTCCTGGAAGTGAGCTTGCTAGGCAGAGGAAAACTTGTTCTTTTTTTTTCTTTTTAACCCTTGCCTTGCCACATTCTGGGCCTTAGCTTTTACTTTTCTTGGAGTGAATAAATGCAGTACTTGTTATTATTATTTTTAAATTTCTGCCTCATCCCAAGTAGCTGGGATTACAGGTTTGCACCACCACACCTGGCTAATTTTTGTATTTTTAGTAGAGACGGAGTTTCACCATGTTGGTCAGGCTGGTCTCAAACTCCTGACCTCAGGTGATCCACCTGCCTCGGCCTCCCAAAGTGCTAGGATTACAGGTGTGAGCCACTGCGCCTGGCCAAAATCATTTCTTTTCTAACAAACAGCAGCCTGTAAAATCGAGCTGCAGACACAGATAAGCAAGCTAGAAGCTTGCACAAGTGAATGCCCGCAGCTGTGCCAAAAGGAAAAGGCTACGGGCATGTTGAACACGGCGGCTCCGTCTTCCCTTTTCTTTGTCAGCATGTCTGTAGTAAGGAACAGGCAAGATGGCACCGGCCAGGTAGAGATTCCATCTGCATAATAAAAGATTAGGGGCCAGGCGCGGTGGCTCACACCCGTAATCCCAGTACTTTGGGAGGCCGAGGCGGGCGGATCACGAGGTCAGGAGATCGAGACCATCCTGGTTAACACGGTGAAACCCCGTCTCTACCAAAACTACAAAAAATTAGCCAGACGTGGTGGCGGGCGCCTGTGGTCCCAGCTACTCAGGAGGCTGAGGCAAGAGAATGGCATGAACCCGGGAGGCGGAGCTTGCAGTGAGCGGAGATCACGCTACTGCACTCCAACCTGGGCGACAGAGCGAGACTACGTCTCTAAATAAATAAATAAATAAAATAAAAGATTAGGGTGGGGTGGCCATCTTCTTTACATGCTTTGTAAATGGCACATCTGGTCCAACCAACCTTTGGCTCCTATGCAAATCAGACACAGCCTCCTCAAGTCAGTCTATAAAACCCGTGCACTTGGCCACAGATCAGAAAACCCACTCCAGTGCCCCTCTGTCTCTGCAGGAGAAAGAGCTATTCTCTTTTCTCTTCCTTTCACCTATTAGACCTCTGCTGTTAAACTTACTTCTTGTGTATCCTTGACTCTCTTGGTGTGAGATGATGAACTCAGGTATTTACCACAGACAACAATGCCACTTCGCTGAGATTACAGGTGTGAGCCACCTTGCCTGGCCTTATAAAATCATTTTTAATAGCTCTATTTTGTCCTGTTTTTCAGGTGGTTATCGTACATTCTGGACACTTTGGGCCTCTCCTTCTTTTGTTTCTCATTCTTGTGTTTGCTGAGTTTCAGTCCTGGTGGATTGTGCCCCAAAATGTTTGACATTTCTTACTGTGAGCTCATCAAAGTGGATGGGTGGTTCTTGATTTTCTTTTCCTCCAATAGAATCCATTGCTGGCCAGGCGCAGTGGCTCGTGCCTGTAATCCCAGCACTTTGGGAGGCTGAGGTGGGCGGAGATCGAGACCAGCCTGGCCAATATGGTGAAACCCCGTCTCTACTAAAAATACAAAAATGAGCCAGGCATGGTGGCACGCATCTGTAGTCCCAGCTACTTGGGAGGCCAAGGCAGAAGAATCGCTTGAACCCAGGAGGCAGGGGTTGCAGTGAGCTGAGATCGTGCCACTGCACTCCAGCCTGGGTGACAGAGTGAGACTCTGTCTCAAAAAACAATAATAATAATAATAACAATAAAAAAAAGAAACTAAAGGAATAAAGAATGGCTACTCCACAGGCAGAGCAGCCCCGAGGGTTGGTGGCTGGCTTTTTTGTTGTTGTTACTGAGACAGAGTCTTGCTCTATCACCCAGGCTGGAGTGCAGTGGCATGATCGTGGTTCAGTGCAACCTCCGCCACTCAGGTTCAAGTGATTCTCCTGCCTCAGCTTCCTAAGTAGCTGGGACTACATGTGCGTGCCACCATGCCCAGGTAAATTTTTGTGTTTTTAGTAGAGACAGGGTTTCGCCATGTTAGCCAGGATGGTCTCGATCTTCTGACCTTGTGATCCACCCACCTCGGCCTCCCAAAGTGCTGGGATTACAGGCGTGAGCCACCGTGCCAGGCCTGGTTGGCTATTTTTATGGTTCTTTTTTTTTTTTTTTTTTTTTGAGATGAAGTCTCGCTCTGCCACCCAGGCTGGGGTACAATGGCACCTTCTCAGCTCACTGCAACCTCTGCCTACCGGGTTCAAGCAATTCTCCTGTCTCAGCCTCCGGAGTAGCTGGGTCTACAGGCATGCAACCACCATGCCTGGCTAATTTTTGTATTTTTAGTAGATACGTGGTTTTACCATGTTCGTCAGGCTGGTCTCATACTCCTGACCTCAAGTGATCTACCCGCCTTGGCCTCCCAAAATGCTGGAATTACAGGCGTGAGCCACTGTGCCTAGACAGTTATTTCTTGATAATATGCTAAACAAGGGGTGGATTATTCATGAGTTTTCCAGGAATGGGGTAGGCAATTCCCGGAACTGATGGTTCCTCCCCTTTTTAGACCATATAGGGTGACTTCTGGACATTGCCATGGCATCTGTAAACTGTCATGGCGCTGGTGGGCGTGTCATTTAGCATGCCAGTGCATTATAATTAGTGTATAATGAGCAGTGAGGACGACCAGAGGTCGCTTTTGTCACCATTTTGGTTTTGGTGGGTTTTGGCTGGTTTCTTTACTGAAACCTGTCTTATCAGCAAGGTCTTTGTGTGTCTTGTGCTGACCCCTCCTGTGACTAAGGATGCCTTAACCTCCTGGGAATGCAGCCCAGTAGGTCTCAGCCTCACTTTACCCAGCCCTTATTCAAGATGGAGCTGCTCTTGTTTGAACGCCTCTGACAACTGGGCTCAATATTTCTGTCAGTGGTTGACTAGGGAGTTCCTGGACCACTCCTGTCCAGTCAACAGATATCTGAAACCATGCGATGCAAGCTTGGGAGTGTCAACCTAAAAGGAATAAATGAGGACAAACTTATATAAGGAGATCGTTTATTTGGGGCAAGCTTGAGGCTTACATCTTGGGAGCATAGATTCCAGTTGTCCTGAATATACACTCTGATAAGCAGCAGTTACAAATAGGTTGTTTTTTGTTTTGTTTTCTTTTCTTTATTTTTTTGAGACAGAGTCTTGCTCTTCTCGCCCAGGCTGGAGTGCAATGGCACAATCTCGGCTCACTGCAACCTCCATCTCCCAGGTTCAAGCGATTCTCCTGCCTCAGCCTCCCGAGTAGCTAGGATTGCAGGTGCCAGCCACCACACCCAGCTACTTTTTGTATTTTCAGTAGAGACAGGGTTTCACCACATTGGCCAGGCTGGTCTTGAACTCCTGACCTCAGGTTATCTGCCTGCCTTGGCCTGCCAAAGTGCTGGGATTACAGGCATGAGCCACTGCACCCGGCCATTTTCTTTTTTCAAGACGGAATCTCGCTCTGTCACCCTGACTGGAGTGCAGTCATGCCATCTTGGCTCACTGCAACCTCTGCCCCTTGGGTTCAAGTGATTCTTGTGCCTCAGTCTCCTGAGTAGCTGAGATTACAGGTGCCTGCCACCACAGCCAGCTAATTTTTGTATTTTTAATAGAGACAGGGTTTCACCATATTGGCCAGGTGAACTCTTGAACTCTTGGCTTCAGGTGATCCACCTGCCTTGGGCTCCCAAAGTCCTGGGATTACAGGCATGAGCCACCTTGCCTGGCCACAAATAGGTTTTTTTGAGTCAGGGTCTTGCTCTGTTGCCCAGGCTGGAGTGCAGTGGCACTATCATAACTCACTGCAGCCTCCGACTCCTGGGCTCAAGCGATCCTCCTGTCTCAGCCTCCTGAGTAGCTCAGACTATAAGCATGTGCTACCACACCCAGCTAATTTTTTAATTTGTTGTAGAGATAGGGTCTTGCTGTGTTGCCCAGGCTGGTCTCAAACTCCTGGCATCAAGCAATCCCCCTTCTGCCTCAGCTTCCCAAAGCGCTGGGATTACGGGCCTGAACCATGGAATCCAACACAAGGAGGTTTTTAATGGAAAAGAAGAGGCAGTTTCCTAATTTAGTTACCAGGAATTTATATGGCAATAACGTGAGCTATTGATTGGCTACACATTGTTATTTGTATCACCGATTCTGAGAATTTAAAGATAATGTACCTGTAATCCCAGCACTTTGGGAGGCTGAGACAGGTGGATCACCCGAGGTCAGGAGTTTGAGACCAGCCTGGCCAACATAGTGAAACCCCTTCTCTACTAAAAATACAAAAAATTAGCTGGGCGTCATGTTGGGTTCCTGTAATCTCAGCTACTAGGAGGGAGGCTGAGGCAGGAGAATCACTTGAATCTGGGAAGCGGCGGTTGCCGTGAGCCAAGATTGGGCCATTGCACTCCAACCTGGGCAACAAGAGCGAAACTCTGTCTCAAACAAACAAAGAAACAAACAAAGATAATGGATGAGACAGCAACTTGGGAACAAAATGACTTTAAACAATTGCCCCAGGCCCAGCACGGTGGCTCACACCTGTAATCCCGGCACTTTGGGAGGCCGAGGTGGGCAGATCACTTGAGCCCAGGAATTTGAGTCCAGCCTGAGCAACATGGTGAAACCCCATCTCTACAAAACATGCAAAAATTAGCCAGGCATGGTGGTGCATAGCTGTAGTTCCAGCTACTTGGGAGGCTGAGGTGGGACGATCTCTTGAGCCCGGGAGGCAGGGGTTGCAGTGAGCTGAGATTGTGCCACTGTACTCCAGCCTGGGCGACAGAGTGAGACCCTGTCTCAAAAAAATAAAAATAGCTGGGCATGGTGGCTCACCCCTCTAATCCCAGCACTTTGGGAGGCTGAGGTGGGCGGATCACCCCTTGAGGCAGGGAGTTTGACCAGCCTGACCAACATGGTGAAACCCCTTCTCTACTAAAAATACAAAAAAAGTTAGCCAGGCATGATGGTGTATCCCTGTAATTCCAGCTAGTTGGGAGGCTGGAGGCAGGGGAATCGGTTGAACCCAGGAGGCGGAGGTTGCAGTGAGCCGAGATCGCACCGTTGCACTCCTGCCTGGGCAGCAAGAGCCAAACTCTGTCTCAAAAATAAATAAATAAATAAATAAATAAAAAATCGCCCGCTGGGCATGGATTAGGGAGGGAGGGTGGGGGTGACAGTTGGTGCAGGTATGGGGGTCATGCCTGAATTCCCATTCACGTGTCTTTCTGGACCTGCTTACATCACAGGCCCTAGATCGCTCCAAGCTATTCTCCTTTTCTTAGGAGTTTTGAATTCTCGGGCTGAAACAGACAAGCTTGCTTGTCACTTCTCTGTGTAGATGGGTACATGTTCTCAAGCTGATCCTATAGCTGTAATAGATCTGTTGTCTGATGCTCACAGCAAGTCAATAAGCCCAGATGCCAGGTTGCAAGAGATGTTTCAGGCTGGGTGCAGTGTCTCACGCCTGTAATCCCAGCACTTTGGGAGGCTGAGGTGGGTGGATCACCTGAGGTCAGGAGTTCAAGACCAGCCTGGGCAACATGATGAAACCCTGTCTCTACTAAAAATACAAAAATTAGCAGAGTGTGGTGGCACAGGTCTATAGCCCAAGCTACTCAAGAGGCTGAGTCATGAGAATCACTTGAATCCGGGAGGTGGAGGCTGCAGTGAGCCAAGATCGTGCCACTGCTCTCCAGCCTGGGTGACAGAGCGAGGCTCAGTCTCAAATAAATAAATAAATAAATAAGAAAGAGAAAGAAGTGTTTCATCACAGAATCATCAAACAAGGAGATGGGAAGAAACCTCAAATCCGCCTCCCCAGGAGTTTGGGACTGGGGCTATTCTGGGTCTTGGAGTGGGCTGAAGTGTGGAGGTCATTGATTGGTTGAAGAGTGCAGAGTAAAGTCATGGGACAAGGAGAGGTGCAGCTGTGTTTTGTTGTTGCTGTTGTTTTGAGATGGAGTCTTGGTCTGTCGCCCAGGCTGGAGTGCAGTGACGCGATCTCGGTTCTCTGCAACCTCCACCTCCCTGGTTCAAGTGATTCTCCTGCCTCAGCCTCCCAAGTAGCTGGGACTACAGGCTAATTTTTATATTTTTAGTAGAGACTGGGTTTCACCATGTTGGCCAGGCTGGTCTCGATCTCTTGACTTCATGATCTGCCCGCCTGGGCCTCCCAAAGTGCTGGGATTACAGGCATGAGCCACCACGCCCAGCGTCTGTTGGTTTTTTTGAGACAGGATCTCAGTCAGTTACCCAGGCTGAAGTGCAGTGACGCGATCTTAGCAATCTTAGCTCACTGCAGCCTCAACCTCCTGGGCTCAAGTGATCTTCCTACCTCAGCCTTCCAAGTAGCTGGAAGTACAGGCATGTGTCACCACGCTAATTTTTTTTTTTTCTTTTCTTTTCTTTTTTTTTTTTTGAGACCGAATCTCACTCTGTCACCCAGGCTGGAGTACAGTGGTGTGATCACAGTTCACTAAAACCTCTGCCTCCCAGGCTCAAGCGATCCTCCCACCTCAGCCTCCCAAGTAGCTGTGACTACAGGTTTGCACCACCACATCCAGCAAATTTTTTTGTTTGTTTGTTTGGTAGAGACGGGGTCTTGGCTGTGTTGTGGAGACTGGTCTCCAACTTCTGGGCTCACGCATTTCTCCCACCTCTGCCTCCCAGGTGGTGTGATTACAGGTGTGAGCCACTGCCCCCAGCCCAGGAAGAAGCTGTGTTCTATGCTGATACCGTTTCTCTGTGGGGATCCTCAAACTGGTTGGTATGAGCTATTTCACAGGAATTTGGGGCCTGAAAAACATCTTAAGCAATCTTTACAGTAAGCCTTATGATCCTAGCGTCAAAGATCCTGTCTGTAGGAACAATGGGATGCAATGGTCAGGAACTAGCGCTACGTGACATTTAGCAACAAGGAAGTAGGCCAAAGTGCAGCCTGAAGGATGCTAATTATAACAATATTTCTGTCCGGAACCGGGCGTGCAGTTCTTGTCAACCCTGTGGGGACGGTTTCAGTCCTTTCGGTGAAGGTGTGGCTCCTGAAGGATGAAGTGATCTCAGTTCTAACTCTGTACCTTAGGTGGGCCTGGGCTTGTCTCCTGTACCCCACATGGGATTTAAAACAAGCCCTAGCGAGGTGCAGTGGCTCACACCTGTCATCCAAACACTTTTGCAGGCCGAGGCGGGTGGATCACCTGAGATCAGGAGTTCAAGACCAGCCTGGCCAACGTGACAAAACCCCGTCTCTACTACAAATACAAAAATTAGCTGGGTGTGGCTGCGCATCCCTCTAATCCCAATTACTCAGGAGGCCAAGGCACGAGAATCACTTGAACCCGGGAGGCGGAGGTTGCAGTGAGCTGAGATCACGCTATTGCACTCCAGCCTGGGGGACAGAGCGAGACTCCGTCTCAAAAAATAAATTAATTAATAAACAAAAAATAAAACACAAGCCCTGGCCAGGTGTGGTGGCTCACACCTGTAATCCAAACACTTTGGGAGGCAGAGGCAGGAGGATTGCTTGAGACTGTGAGTTTAAAACCAGCCCCAGGCAACATGGCAAGACCCCCATCTCTCCAAAAACTTAAAAAAATTATCCAGTTGTGCTACTGCACACCTGTTGTCTCAGCTAATCAGGATGCAGAGGCAGGAGGATCACTTGAGCCCAAGAGCTCGAGGCTGCAGTGAGCTATGATCATGCCACTGTCTTCCAGCCTGGGTGACAGAGCAAGACCCTGTCTTACAATGATAATAATAAATAAATAAACAAAACATAAGCCCTGATTGCTCATCCCATCCTCACTCCAGGGCAGAAGCAATGAGAGCTCACAAGTTGTTCTTTGCACGGATCAGTCTTTTCTCGTTTCTGCCTTTGGAGATTTCCTTTTCTTTCTTGGAAATGCAGCTGTGAATTTGAAATAAATTTTTCTTTTTTTTCTTTCTTTTTTTTTTGAGATGGAATTTCGCTCTGTCACCCAGGCTGGAGTGCAGTGGCGCAATCTCGTCTCACTGCAAGCTCCGCCTCCTGGGTTCATGCCATTCTCCTGCCTCAGCCTCTTGAGTAGCTGGAGGCTACCCACCACCATGCCTGGCTCATTTTTGTGTGCTTAGTAGAAACGGGGTTTCACCATGTTAGCCAGGATGGTCTCAATCTCCTGACCTCGTGATCTGCCCACCTCGGCCTCCAAAAGTGCTGGGATTACAGGCGTGAGCCACCGCGCCCGGCCGAAATAAATTTTTCTTACATTTCATTGACCATTTTAAGGATTTTGTGATGGGAAAATGTTCAGATTATTTGTTTGTTTGTTTGTTTGTTTTTTGAGACAGACTCTTGCTCTGTTGCCCAGGCTGGAATGCAGTGGCACAATCTCTGCTCACTGCAACCTCCGCCTCCCAGGTTCAAGCTATTCTCCTGCCTCAGCCTCCTGAGCAGCTGGGATTACAGTTGTGTGCCACCACACCCAGCTAATTTTTGTATTTTTAGTAGAAACGGGGTTTCACCATGTTGGCCAGGCTGATCTCGAACTTCTAACCTCAGGTGATCCGCCCTCCTCGACCTCCCAAAGTGCTGGGATAACAGGCGTGAGCCACCGCGCCTGGCCCAGATTATTTTGCATGCAAAATCAGAAATACACAAGGAGTTATTCGCTGAGCTATCAAGCACTGGGAAATGTAGCCAATGTGACTGGGGAACTGACTTTTCAATTATATTTCATTTGAATTACTTTTCATTTAAGATTAAGTAGCCACATGTGGCTAGAGGCTTTCATATTGGACAGGGCAGCCGTAGAAAGGAAGGAGGAACTCATCACTGCCCTAGTAGCTGGGAAGACTCAGGTCATAGCCTAATCCCAGGGCGTGGAAACTGCATTTTAACCTTGCCCTTGTCTAGGTCTCCCAGGTCCTTGGAGGAGGTCAAGATACAAGGAAGTGGTTGGCCTGGATTCCATACCTTGAATTTGGACCTAGGAAGTGGCTGATGAATGGATTAGCCAGCCTGGAGGTCAGCCAGGCCGGAGAGGAAGCCTCAGGGCTTTGGAATAGGCCCTGCCCATTTCCAATTTGGGGGTGGGGCACAAAGTTAAGTAGGATCAGGAAAACTTTTTTTCTTTTTTTTGAGATGGAGTTTCGCTCTTGTTGCCCAGGCTAGAGTACAGTAGCGTGATCTCAGCTCACTACGACCTCCGCCTCCCGAGTTCAAGTGATTCTCCTGCCTCAGCCTCCTGGATGGCTGGGATTACAGGCATGTGCTACAATGCCCGGCTTATTTTGTATTTTTAGTAGAGAGAGGGTTTCTCCATGTTGGCCAGGCTGGTCTCAAACTCCTGACCTCAGGTGATCCGCCCACCTTGGCCTCCCAAAGTGCTGGGATTACAGGCGTAAGCCACTGCGCTTGGCCTGTTGTTTTTATTATTTTTTTTTTTTTGAGATGAAGTCTGGCTCTGTTGCCCAGGCTAGAGTGCAGTGGTGCGATCTCGCCTCACTGCAACCTCTGGCTCCCCGGTTCAAGCAATTCTCCTGCCTCAGTCTCTCCGAGTAGCTGGGATTACAGGCATGTGCCACCACACCCGGCTACTTTTTGTATTTTTAGTAGAGACGGGGTTTCACCATGTTGGCCAGGCTGGTCTTGAACTCCTGGCCTTGTGATCCACCGGCCTCGGCTTCCTAAAATGCTGGGATTATAGGCGTGAGCCACTGCGCCAGCCTTTTATTTTTAAAAGTAAGTTTACAGCTGGGTGCGGTGGCTCACGCCTGTAATCCCAGCACTTTAGGAGGCCAAGGCCAGCAGATCACGAGGTCAGGAGTTCGAGACTAGCCTGGCCAACTTGGTGAAACCCCATCTCTACTAAAAATACAAAAATGAACTGGGTGTGGTGGCACATGTCTGTAGTCCCAGCTGTTCAGGAGTCTGAGGCAGGAGAATCGCTTGAATCCAGGAGGTGGAGGTTGCACTGAGCCGAGATCGCGCCATTGCGCTCCAGCCTGGGCAATAGAGCAAGACTCTATCTCAAAAAAAAAAAAAAGTAAGTTTACTTGCACAATATGCAAGATTCAAAAACTATCCATGAGGCCAGGCATGGTGGCTCACAGCTGTAATTCCAGCACTTTGGGAGGCCGAGGCTGGGGGATCACTTGAGGTCAGGAGTTCGAGACCAGCCTGGCCAACGTGGTGAAACCCCATCTCCATTAAAAATACAAAAATTAGATGGGTGTGGTGGGCGCCTGTGATCCCAGCTACTCAGGAGGCTGAAGCAGGAGAATTGCTTGCACCCAGGAGGCGGAGGTTGCAGTGAGCCGAGATCGCACCATTGCACTCCAGCCTGGGCAACAGAGTGAGTCTCTGTCTCTAAAAAAAAAAAACCAAAAACCTTCCAGGGGTATATGGTATAAAGTTTGTCTCACGCATACTCTGGGCAACAGGCCATCCAATTCCCCTTCCCAGTGACAACCGTTGTCCCTCAACAAGTTCTCAAGGGCCATATGGATTTCCTTTTGACCTGCCAAACAGATTGGGAGTGCCTGTGGGGCAGGGTTGATCTTGTCTGTTCCCCGCAGACTCTCTGCGGACACTAAGGAAGGGTGTGATGCTTGTGCAGACCCCTGTGAGGACAGGGGCTGGTAAGAGGGAATATGAGAGCTGTAAGGAGGGCTCCAGCCTCATGCTCGACTTTGTGAACCCCTCTCTGGCTGAAGAAAGGACAACAGCACTACCAACAGGCTATCAACCACCAGCTTCTTGGAGGGTTCAAGGGTGGGAATGGGAATCTGTTCCTGGCCAGTGCCTTCTCCATAAAATCAGTCATTGCTGTTTTTGTATTAAATTTTTTTTTCCTTTTTTCTTTTTTTTTTTTGAGACAGAGTCTCACTCTGTCGCCCAGGCTGGAATGCAGTGGCGTGATCTTGGCTCACTGCAACCTCCACCTCCTGGGTTCAAGCAAGTCTCCTGCCTCAGCCTCCTGAATGGCTGGGACTATAGGCGCCCACCACCACGCCCGGCTAATTTTTGTATTTTTAGTAGAGACAGGTTTCGCCATGTTGACCAGGCTGGTCTTGAACTCCTGACCTCAGGTGATCTGCCCACCTCAGCCTCCCAACGTGCTGGGATTATAGGTGTAAGCCACCGTGCCCAGCCTTATTTAAATCAAGCCCCTGCCTTCTCTGTTAGAGAATATCGTGACTGTGATCAAGTATCAAGTACTTGAGCCCCTTCTTCTTTTTTCTCTTTCCTTGTTGGTGACACCAGCTCTCTGCTGGAGAATATCTTCTAGCGTTAAACACAAACAAAGAAACTAAGAACAACAACAACAACATCAAAAAGCGCAAGGCTGCAGTAAGCCCTGATCACACCACTGCACTCCAGCCTGGGCGACACAGCGAGACTCCGTCTCAAATAAAAAAAGAAATTCTTTTTATTTTCTGAGACAGGGTCTCTCTCTGTCGCCCAGGCTGGAGTGCAGTGGTGCGAGCCTGGCTCAGCCCATGGGGATGGTGGTGAGCTCCTCCATTTATTTATTTATCTGGAGTCTCACTCTGTCACCAAGGCTGGAGTGCAGCAGTGCAATCATAGCTCACTGCAGCGTCAAATTCCTGGGTTCAAGTGATGCTCCCACCTCAACCTCCCAAGTAAGTGGGACTACAGGCACACCCCACCATGCCCAGCTAATTTGTAAAAACTTTTCTGTAGAGATGGGGTCTCATAATGTTGCCCAGGCTGGTCTTGAACTCCTGGCCTCAAATGATTCTCCTGCCTCAGCCTCCCAAAGTGCTGGAATTACAGGCATGAACCATCGTGCTCTGCTGGATAATGACCTTTCTCAAGCAATTACTATGTGCTCTGCTGTGTCAGGTACCATCTAGTCTGATCATATATTAGACACGCAAGATAAGCTTTATCCGCCCCCTCCCCCTTTTTTTTTCTTTGAGACGAAGTTTCACTCTTGTTGCCCAGGCTGCAGTGCAATGGCACGATCTCAGCTCACTGCAACCTCTGCCTCCCGGGTTCAAGAGATTCTCCTGCCTCAGCCTCCTGAATAGCTGGGATTACAGGCGCCTGCCATCACGCCCAACTAATTTTTTTGTACTTTTAGTAGAGATGGGTTTCACCACGTTGGCCAGGCTGGTCTTGAACCAGCCTCAGCCTCCCGTGATCCACTGGCCTCGGCCTCCCAGAGTGCTGGGATTGCAGGTGTGAGCCACTGCGCCCAGCCAGCTTTCTCCCTCTTTTATGCTGACCACGAAGTGTCTGCCAAGAGTCGTTCGTGCATTCCTCATTCATTCACTCAGTATCTTCTACGGGCCATGAAACTGTGTTAGACGTTGGGGAAACAAAAGTCTAAGACTTAGCCGGGGCCGGGTGTGGTGGCTCACACCTGTAATCCCGGCACTTTGGGAGGCCGAGACAGGTGGATCACAAGGTCGGGAGATCAAGACCAACCTGGCTAACACGGTGAAACCCCGTCTCTACTAAAAACACAAAAAATTGGCCGGGCGCGGTGGCTCACGCCTGTAATCCCAGCACTTTGGGAGGCCGAGGTGGGTGGATCACGAGGTCAAGAGATCGAGACCATTCTGGCCAACATGGTGAAACACCGTCTCTACTAAAAATACAAAAAATTAGCCGGGTGTGGTAGTGGGCGCCTGTAGTCCCAGCTACTCGGGAGGCTGAGGCAGGAGAATGGCGTGAACCCTGGAGGCGGAGCTTGCAGTGAGCTGAGATCGCGCCACTGCACTCCAGCCTGGGCGACAGAGCAAGACTCCGTCTCAAAAAAAAAAAAAAAAAAAAAGACTTAGCCGGGCATGATGGTGCACATCTGTAGTCCCAGCTACGCAGGAGGCTGAGGCGGGAGGATGGCTTGAGCCGGGAAGTGCCAAGACTGCAGTGAGCTAAGATTGTGCCACTGTACTCCAGCCTGGGTAACAGAGTGAGACCCTGTCTCAAACAAAACAAAATGAGAAAAAATGTCTAAGACACAAAGAATTGAATCAACACTGGGAAAGTGGGTTGTGTGTTATTTTCCAAGCACATAGGAGCCAATCTATACCCCACTCCAATTCTGGCCCAAACTCCATCCAGATTTTGTTGTTCTCCAGGGGGCTATATCAGAATTTTGGCAGAGAAAGAAGGACTGTGAAACATGTACTGAAAAACCTCTCCATATGTTTCTGATTTGGCAGGCAGGGAGAACCAGAAAACCTTCCTATTGAAACTCTTTGAAATGTTTAATACAATTAAAAAAAAATTATTTTCAATGCCCAGCTGAGCTCCCATGAAAGAAAGGGAAATCCTAGGAATCCAGAAACAAAGAGGAAACTAAACGCCACAGATGATAGGCAATGAATTGATCGCATCTCTGCTCTGAATGGTCACTGAGGGTCAGTGGCCAGGAGCTTGCTTTAGTGCCCGTGTCAGGTCAGGAGATGAGGCCCTAGGCTAGAGTTACCAGATAAAATAGGTCATTATAGGATGTATGCACTTTTTTTTTTTTTTTTTTTTGCAAAATATGGCTAATTAAAAAAAAAATTAAAGCAATATGGAGTAAATTAAGCTAAGGGCCCCCATGCGCATTAGGAGGATGGGGTGGAGCTAGCAGAAATTCACACCTGATGTAAATGAAATGCCCAGCCCTCATTGGTTTCTTATAAAAGCTTTTGCATTCAACTGTAAAAATGGCCTCTTTTGGCTGGGCACGGTGGCTCATGCCTGTAATCCCAGCACTTTGGGAGGCCGAGGTGGGTGGATCTCCTGAGGTCAGGAGTTCGAGACTAGCCTGATCAACATGGAGAAAGCCCGTCTCTACTGAAAATACAAAATTAACTGGGTGTGGTGGTGCATGCCTATAATCCCAGCTACTCAGGAGGCTGAGGCAGGAGAATCACTTGAACCCAGGAGGCGGAGGTTGTGGTGAGCCGAGATCATGCCATTGCACTCCAGCCTGGGCAACAAGAGCGAAACTCTG
Organism: Pongo abelii; assembly: GCF_028885655.2. Taxonomy (NCBI): domain Eukaryota; kingdom Metazoa; phylum Chordata; class Mammalia; order Primates; family Hominidae; genus Pongo; species Pongo abelii. Next base: position 14,369,003 of record NC_071991.2, read on the forward strand.
TCTCAAATAAATAAATAAATAAATAAATAAATAAATAAAGGCCTCTTTCAGATCCCCTCTCCATGGCAGAGAGCTTTCTTCTTTCGCTTATTAAACTTTCACTCCAGCCTCATCCTTGGTGCCCATGCTCCTTAATTTTCGTGGTTGTGAGACAACTCTGAGTGATACTTCAAACAATGAGAGACTGCTACATTGAGGTCCAGTTCAAATGGAAATTGTATCTGGACCCAGTTCAAATGGAAATTGTGCCTGAGATCCGCTAGAAATGTGATCCTTGAAAAGCCACACTGTCTGTGAAAGGATAGACTGGAGATCATGACTTCATCTACCTTGAGGAGTGACAAACTTGCCTGCCTCAGCCTGATAATTCAAAGAATTCAAAGCCCTGACCTGGCTTCACATATGTGTGGGTTTCCAGATCATTCCACAGAAATGGTTCAGCCACCTGCAAGCCCCCAAGTCAGAAATAAAGATATTCTTTTTTTTTTTTTTAATTGTTGTTATTGTTTTGAGATAGGGTCTCACTCCGTCACCCAGGTTGAAGTGTGGCAGAACAATCTCGTCTCACTGCAGCCTCAACCTCATGGGTTCAAGTGATCCTCCCACCTCTGCCTTCCAAAGTTCTGGGATTATAGGAGTGATCCACCAAGACTGGCCATTATTCTTATTTTTTAAATGGAGACAGGATCTCACTTTTTTCCCCAGGCGGGTCTCGAACTCCTGACCTCAAGCAATCCTCCCCCCTCAGCTTCCCAAAGTGCTGGAGCTTCAGGCGTAAGCCACCGCACCTGGCCAAGATATTCCTAAGGAAGAAAAGAAAGTGAGGAGTGAGAGAATTCCCTGAATCTATGCCCCCAGGCTGCAAGGGATTCTCAGACAATAAAATGAAAAACAGGCCGGGTGCGGTGGCTTATGCCTGTAATCCCAACACTTTGGGAGGCCGAGGCTGGCGGATCACAAGCTCAGGAGATCGAGACCATCCTGGCTAACATGGTGAAACCCCGTCTCTACTAGAAATACAAAAAATTAGCTGGGCGTGGTGGTGGGCGCCTGTAGTCCCAGCTACTCAGGAGGCTGAGGCAGGAGAATGGCGTGAACCCGGGAGGTGGGGCTTGCAGTGAGCCAAGATTAGACCACTGCACTCCAGCCTGAGCGACAGAGTGAGACTCCATCTCAAAAAAAAAAAAAAAAAAAGGAGGGAAGGTAGTGAGATAAGTGGTCACTTTCTGTGAGGCTTTCATTCACGATCACTGAATCCACATGTTACATATGTTAATCAAGTTTAGCCTAAAGCTGCCTCTTTACGTATTTAAGTTTGGCCTAAAGGTTTTTCTGTACATTGTGAACTATAACAAGTGGAGGTGTAACCCGGCCATAGCCCACACCTGTGCCAATCACTGAGTTTTGGCCAATCAGATGTAGCCAACTGTTTGAGCCGTATTCAAATAAGGCAAATGCTGACCTGTAGCCAATCCAGTTGTTTCTGTACCTCACTGATTTCTGTATGTCATTTCCCTTTGTCTGTAAATCTTCCATCACATGGCTGCACTGGAGTCTCTCTGAATCGGCTGTGATTCTGGGGGCTGCCCGATTCACAAATTGTTCATTGCTCAATTAAACTCCTTTAAATTTAATTTGGCTGAAGTTTTTCTTTTATGTTTTCTTTTTTTTTTTTTTTTTTGAGACAGAGTCTTGCTGTGTCGTGTCCCCCAGGTTGGAGTGCAGTGGCGTAATCTCAGCTCACTGCAAGCTCCGCCTCCCGGGTTCACGCCATTCTCCTGCCTCAGCCTCCTGAGTAGCTGGGACTACGGGCGCCCGCCAACACGCCCGGCTAATTTTTTGTATTTTTAGTAGAAACGGGGTTTCACCGTGTTAGCCAAGATGGTCTCGATCTCCTGACCTCGTTATCCGCCCGTCTCAGCCTCCCAAAGTGCTGAGATTACAGGCGTGAGCCACCGCGCCCAGCCAAGTTTTTCTTTTAACACGTGTGAAAGGAGGGAAAAAAAAACAGTCAATTATGAATTCATCTTGTGCTGAGTATATCTGTATTTTACACAAGATAAAATAAACACAGTATAGGAAGAAGTCAATTATGCTTTTGTCTTAGGGTGGGTGGAAGAATGATTTATTATTATTATTTTTTTCTGAGACAGAGTCTCGCTTTGTCCCCCAGGCAAGAGTGCAGTAGCGTGATCTCAGCTCACTGCAACCTCTGCCTTCCGTGTTCAAGCAATTCTCCTGCCTCAGCCTCCTGAGTAGCTAGCATTACAGGCGTGCGCCACCACGCTCGGCTAATGTTTGTAGTTTTTAATAGAGACAGGGTTTGACCATGTTGGCCAGGCTGGTCTCAAACTCTGACCTTGTGATCTGCCTACCTCGGCCTCCTAAAGTGCTGGGATTACAGGTATGAGCCACTGCGCCCGGCCTGGAAGTATGATTTTTTAAAAAATTATTATTGTTATTTTTTTCAGGCAGAGTTTCACTCTTATTGCCCAGGCTGGAATGCAATGGTGCAATCTTGGCTCACTGTAACCTCTGCCACCTCAGCTCAAGTGATTCTCTTGCCTCAGCTTCCCAAGTAGCTGGAATTACAGGTATGTGCCACCATGCCTGTCTAATTTTTTGTCTATAGTAGAGACGGGGTTTCACCCTGTTGGTCACGCTGGTCACGAACTCGTGACCTCAGGTGATCCCTTGGCCTCTCAAAGTGTTGGGATTACAGCCGTGAGCCACCACGCCCGGCCATGATTTTTTTTTTTTTTGAGACAGGATCTTATTTTGTTGCTCAGGTTGGAGTGCAGTGGTGTGATCGCAGCTCACTAGAGCCTCGACCTCCTGAACTTAAGCAATACTTCCAATTCAGCCTCCCGAGTAGCTGGGACTACAGGTGTGCACTACCACACCAGGCTAATTTAAAATCTTTTCCGTAGAGACAGGCTCTCACTGTGTTGCCCAGGTGGATCTCCAACCCCTGGGCTCCAGCAATTCTCTCACCCCAGCCTCCCAAAGTGTTGGAATAACAGGTGTGAGCCCCCACGCCTGGCCAGATTTCTATTCTTTTATTTGTCCTGTACCTGTGAAGGTAAGCTGAATTTACATGGTCAGGGTGAGGGAAGCCACCTGGGGAGACACGTGGCATTCAATCTTGCAGCCATCTGGTTAGGAACAAAAGAAAATGCAGTTTCCTGCATGACTCAGTTCCTAAGCTTAGCTTTTCCCTTTGACATAGTGAGTTTGGGGTCCGGTGATTTTATTTTTCTTTCATACTGTTACTGGAAAGGAGTCCCAATCTAGACCCCAAGAGAGGGTTCTTTTTTTCTTTTCTTTTTTTTTTTGAGACAGAATCTCACTCTGTTGCCCAGGCTGGAGTGCAATGGCACTATCTCGGCTCACTGCAACCTCCGCCTCCCGGGTTCAAGTGATTCTCCTGCCTCAGCCTCCTGAGTAGCTGGGATTACAGGCACGTGTCACCACGCCCGGCTAATTTTCTCATATTTTTAGTAGAGACAGGGTTTCCCCATGTTGGTCAGGCTGGTCTCAAACTTCTGACCTCATGATCCACCTGCCTCGGCCTCCCAAAGTGCTGGGATTACAGGCATGAGCCACCACACCCAGCCAAGAGAGAGTTTTTGAATCTCACACAAGAAAGAATTCCAGGCGAGTCCATGGAGTAAAGTCAAAGCAAGTATATTAAGAAAGTAAAGGAATAGGCTGGGCACAGTGGTTCACACCTGTAATCCCAGCACTTTGAGAGGCCAAGGTGGGTGGATCATTTGAGGTGGGGGGTTCAAGACCAGACTAGCCAACATGGTGAAACCCTGTCTCCACTAAAAAATACAAAAACTAGCTGGGCGTGGTGACAAATGCCTGTAATCCCAGCTACTTGGGAGGCTGAAGCAGGAGAATCATGCGCTGGGGAGGTGGAGGTTGCAGTGAGTCAGATTGCGCCACTGCACTCCAGCCTGGATGACAGAGTGAGACTCTATCTCGAAAAAAAAAAAAGAAAGTAAAGGAATAAAGAATGTCTACTCCATAGGCAGAGTAGTCCCTAGGGTTGCTGGCTGGCTATTTTTTATAGTTATCTCTTGATTACATGTCCAACAAGGGTGGATTATTCATGAATTTTCTGGGAAAGACATGGGCAATTCCTGGAACTGAGGGTTCCTCCCCACTTTTTTTTGAGACAGAGTCTTGCTCTGCCTCCCAGGCTGGAGTGCAATGGTGCAATCTCAGCTCACTGTTACCTCTGCCTCCTGGGTCCAAGCGATTCTCCTGCCTCAGCCTCTTGAGTAGCTGGGATTACAGGTGCCTGCCACCATGCCCAGCTAATTTTTTGTATTTTTAGTAGAGATAGAGTTTCACATCTTGGCCAGGCTGGTCTTGAACTCTTGACCTTGCAATCCACCTGCCTTGGCCTCCCAAAGTGCTGGGATTACAGGCGTGAGCCATTGTGCCCGGCCAGTTCCTCCCCTTTTTAGACCGTATAGGGTAACTTCCTGATGTTGCCAAGGCATTTCTAAACTGTCATGGCACTGGTGGGAGTGTCTTTAGCATGCTAATATATTATAATTAGCATATAATGAGCAGTGAGGACGACCAGAGGTCACTTTCTTTCTATTTTTTGAGATGGAGTTTCACTCTTGTCATCCAGGCTAGAATGCAATGGCACAATCTTGGCTCACTGCAACCTCTGCCTCCCAGGTTCAAGTGATTCTCCTGCCTCAGCCTCCCAAGTAGCTGGGATTACAGGCATGTGCCTCCATGCCCGGCTAACTTTTTGTATTTTTAGTAGAGATGGGGTTTCTCCATGTTGGTCAGGCTGGTCTCAAACTCCTGGCCTCAGGTGATCTGCCTGCCTCGGCCTCCCAAAGTGCTGGGATTACAGGCATTGAGCCACTGTGCCTGGCCTACCAGAGGTCACTTTCATCGCCTCCTTGGTTTTGGTGGGTTTTGGCCAGCTTCTTTGCTGCAACCTGTTTTATCAGCAAGGTTTTTTGTCACCTGTGTCTTGTGCCACCCTCCTGTGTCATCCTGTGACTGGGAATGCCTCACCTCCTGGGAATGGCGCTCAGTGGTGATGCAGGGTTTTTCCAGGCCCCTTCGCCGGACTCACGGAAGGGATGCCCTATCTACTCAGCCGGCTGTGCTCAACCCCTTGCAGGAGGGAGCACATGAGTGACTAAGTGTGGGATCTGGCTGGCTGGCTTCTCCAGGCACCAACACAGGAGTAAGCTCTATGCAGGGCCCGTAGCCAGACCAGGCATGTCACCTTGAGGGGAATGCAGCAGCACCTAGGTGAGGGTGCCTCTGTTTCCAAAGCTGCAGAGGGGGTGTTATTACAGTGCTCCTTTAGTTCTGCCGTCCACGGATGGTGACATGTCAGCAGCTCAGCTGGCCCCTTGCCTCATCACATGGGGACAGCTGCCCTTCACCAGCGAGGGCAAAGGCCCAGTGTGACAGCCTTTCTGGGTATCCTCACTCGCTGGGTCCCAAGCTCTTGTCCAGCATCCAGGAAGAATGAAGTTACATGGACGATTGAAGGATGGTGAAGGTGGAGAATTTTATCGAGCAATGAAAGCGACTCGGTGGAGAGGGGAGCTGGAGAGGGGATGAGAAGTGCAGGTTGCCTTCCCTGAAGTCAGGTCGTCTTTTCCCCTGCTGACTGAGTCTGGAGCATTTATAGGCACAGGGTGGGGAGTGTGTGCTGATTGGCTTGTGAGTAGGCACAAAGGAGTAGTCCCAGCTATTCAGGAGGCTGAGGCTTGCTTGAGGGATCCCTTAAGTCCAGGAGTTGGAGGAATGTATTTTGTTATTTATAATGTGTCCTTTTGATCACACTGGAGTTTATGCTAATGAGGTGAGTTAAAGCAAAGACACTACTAAAGGTGGGCCTGAAAGAGTAGAAAACTGCCGGGCGCGGTGGCTCACGCCTGTAATGCCAGCACTTTGGGAGGCCAAGGCGGGTGGATCACGAGGTCAGGAGATCGAGACCATCCTGGCTAACACGGTGAAACCTCATCTCTACTAAAAAATACAAAAAATTAGCCGGGCATGGTAGCCGGCGCCTATAGTCCCAGCTACTCGGGAGGCTGAAGCAGGAGAATGACATGAACCCGGGGGGTGGAGCTTGCAGTGAGCCGAGATTGCACCACTGCACTCCAGCCTGGGTGACAGAGCGAGACTCTGTCTCAAAAAAAAAGAAAGAGTAGAAAACCAATTAGGAAAGGGTGGGTATATGTAAAATAGGCGAAGGGTGGGGATCAATCAGAGGAAATCGCAACAAACAGGAAGGTAAACTCTCAATCCGGTCTGAGGTTTAAACTTGTACCTTCAGTTTCAGGCTTTAAACTGTCTTCGGGTTGGAGGTGGGGTTTCACCGGGGACCCGCCCCTATTGGCCTAGGCAATTGGCTGCCTCCTGTCAATATCAGCAGGTCTCAGCCTCATTTTACCCACCCCCTATTCAAGATGGAGTCACTCTGGTTCAAACTCCTCTGACAACAGTAGCTTGCTCCAGATCACACAGCTAATACAAATTGACTCACAAACTCTGGTCTACCCACCATTCAAAGAGGCAGGAAGGTATAGCCCAAACACAGGAAAAGCAGCAGTAACGATAAACTGTGTCTAAAAGACCACCTTTTCTCCCACAGCACAGGATGAAGTTGAAGTTACTTTCTCTGCCTAAGATCCAGACATTCCCCCGACAAGGAAAACAACTGTCTTTTTTTCTCTTCTCCTTTCTATAAAATCGAGAATGGAACCACACCTGAAAAGACTCTTCCGCAAGATAATGTCTCCCTCAGGCTCATTGAAATTCCAAAGAGAATTATGTACAAGTTAATCTCTGTTCCTAAATCCATTCGTTCTCCCCAGCAATGCTTTATTTTTATTTTTGTTTTTATTGAGATGGAGTCTCACTCTATCACCCAGGCTGGAGTGCAGTGATGCCATCTAAGCTCACTGCAACTTCCTCCTCCTGGGTTCAAGTGATTCTCCTGCCTCAGCCTCCTGAGTAGCTGGGATTTCAGCTACGTGCCACCATGACTGGCTAATTTTTGTGTTTTGAGTAGAGACGGGGTTTCGCCATGTTGGCCAGGGTGGTCTCGAACTCCTGACCTCAACTGATCTGCCCACCTTGGCCTCCCAAAGTGCTAGGATTACAGGCGTGAGCCACTCTGCCTAGCCCCCAGTAATCCTTTATGTCCCCTCAATAGAATTCCTCTTTCTTCCCCTTCCCATAACCTGTTTTACCAGGATCCAAATCCCTATTCTTTCTGTAACTGCAAGATGGTATCTATATCTATATATCTATATCTATCTATATATAGATATAGATATAGATATAGATATAGATATAGATATAGATATATCTATGCATATAGTGCCAGGCACAGTGGCTCATGGTGGTAATCCCAGCGCCACTTTGGGAGGCCAAGGGGGGATGATCACTTGAGCGCAAGAGTTCGAGACCAGCCTGGCAACATGGCGAAAACCCAGTCTCTACTTAAAAAAAAAAAAAGAAGATGGTATATAAGCTTCTGAACGCCTTTGGGGTGGTGGGTAATCACGCTGTGGTGTGGTTCTCCCCAGATACGTGTGAATGCAATTTGTATCCCCCTTTTTCCAATTAATCTGCCTTTTGTGAGCTGATTTATCAGCAAACCTTCAGAAGGTGAAGCAGAAGTTTTTTCCTTGGTTCCTACAATCGCACTTCTATGCACGTAACAAAATTTCACATGCACCCTATAAATATGGACAGCTACGATGTATTAATAATATTAGGCTGGGCATGTTTGCTCACACCTGTAATCCCAGCACTTTGGGAAGCTGAGGCAGGAGGATGGATCACTTGAGCCCAGGAGTTCAAGACCAGCCTGGGCAACATAATGAGACAACCATCTCTACAAAACATTAAAAAATTAGCTGGGCATGGTGGTGCACTCCTGTAATCTAGCTACTCAGGAGGCTGAGGTGGGAGGATTTATTGAGGCCAAGAGTTTGAGACCAGCTTGGGTAATATTATGAGACTCCTCTCTATAGAAAATAAAATTAAAGGCTGGGTGCGGTGGCTCACATCTGTAATTCCAGCCCTTTGGGAGGCCAAGGCGGGTGGATCACCTGAGGTCAGGGGTTCGAGACCAGCCTGACCAACATGGTGAAACCCTGTCTCTACTAAAATACAAAATTAACCAGGCGTGGTGGCGGGCGCCTGTAGTCCCAGCTACTCGGGAGGCTGAGGCAGGAGAATCGCTTGAACCCAGGAGGCAGAGGTTGCAGTGAGCTGAGACCACGCCATTGCACTCCAGCCTGGGTGACAAGAGTGAAACTTCGTCTCAAAAAAAAAAAGGAAAATTAAAAACTTAGCTGCATGTGGTGGTGTGCACCTGTACTTCCGGCTACTGCAGAGGCTGAGGCCGAGGTGAGAGAATCACTTTAGCCCAGGAATTCAAGACCAGCCTGGGCAAGATAACAAGACTCCATCTCTATTTTAAAAATCAAGTGAAAAGGCTGGGCATGGTGGCTCACGCCTGTAATCCCAGCACTTTAGGAGGCCAAGGCGGGTGGATCATGAAGTGGGGAGATCGAGACCATCCTGGCTAACATGGTGAAACTCCGTCTCTACTAAAAATACAAAAAATTAGCTGGACGTGGTGGTGGGCACCTGCAGTCCCAGCCACTCGGGAGGCTGAGGCAGGAGAATGGCGTGAACCTGGGAGGCGGAGATTGCAGTGAGCCGAGATTGCGTCACTGCACTCCAGCCTGGGGGACACAGCGAGACTCCGTCTCAAAAAAAAAAAAAAAAAAAAAAATTAAGTAAAAAAAATTAAATATAATAAACTAGTTGGATCCGGCACAGTGGCTCATGCCTGTAATCAATCCCAGCACTTTGGGAGGCTGAGGTGAGTAGATCACGAGGTCAAGAGATCAAGACCATCCTGGCCAACATGGTGAAACCCTGTCTGTACTAAAAATACAAAAATTAGCTGGGCGTGGTGGCCTGTGCCTGTAGTCCCAGCTACTCAGAAGGCTGAGGCAGGAGAATCGCTTAAACCTGGGAGGCGGAGGTTGCGGTGAGTCAAGATCGTGCCACTGCACTCCAGCCAGGGTAACAGAGTGGGACTGTGTCTCAAAAAAAAAAAAAAAAAAAAGAATAGGAAAGGAATAAAGAATGGCTCCTCCATAGGCAGAGCAGTGGCATGGGCTGCTTGACTGAGTATACTTACAGTTATTTCTTCATTCTATGCTAAACGAAGTATGGGTTATTCATGAGTTTTCCAGGAAAGGGCAGGGATTTCCCAGAACCAAGCGTTCTTCCTTCTTTTAGACCATATAGGGTAACTTCCGGGTGTTTCCATGGCACTTGTAAACTGTCATAGTCCTGGTGGGAGTGTCTTTTAGCATGGTAATGTATTATAATTAGTGTATAATGAGCAGTGAGGATGACCAGAGATCACTTTCATCACCGTTGGTGGGTTTTGGGGCTGGCTTCTTTACTGCATCCTGTTTTTGTTTTCTTTTTTTTTTTTTTTTTGAGTTGGAGTCTCGCTCTGTTGCCCAGTCTGGAGTGTAGTGGTGCGATCTCGGCTCACTGCAATTTCTGCCTCCCGAGTTCAAGCAATTCTCCTGCCTCAGCCTCCTGAGTAGCTGGGAGTACAGGTGCCTGCCACCATATCTGGGTAATTTTTGTATTTTTAGTAGAGACAGAGTTTCACCATGTTGGCCAGGCTGGTCTTGAACTCCTGGCATCAAGTGATCTGCCCGCCTCAGCCTCCCAGAATGCTGGGATTACAGGAGTGAGCTACTGTGCCCTGCCAGCATCCTGTTTTATCAGCAGGGTCTTTGTGTCCTGTATCTTGTGATACCAGTCCTGCCAACCTTCTGTCTCATCCTGTGAATAAGAATGTCTCACCTACTGGGAATGCAGCCCAGCAGGCCTCAGCTTCATTTTACCCAGCCCCTATTCAACACAGAGTCACTCTTGTTCAAATGCTTCCTTCCAAAAACAAAGGATAACAGGCTGGGCGCAGTGGCTCACGTCTGTAATCCCAGCACTTTGGGAGGCCGAGGTGGGCAGATGACTTGAGGTCAAGAGTTTGAAACCAGCCTGACCAACATGGTGAAACCCTGTCTCTGCTAAAAATACAAAAATTAGCCAGGGGTGGTGGCACATGCCAGTAATCCTAGCTACTCGGGAGGCTGAAGCAGGAGAATCACTTGAGCCCAGGAGGCGGAGGTTGCAGCGAGCCGAGATGCCACCACTCTACTGCAGCCTGTCCAGCAGAGTGAGACTCTGTCTCAAACACACACACACACACACACACACACACACACCCCCCACAAAGGATAACAGGAGACAGGAAAATTAGAGGACCATCTGAATCTTAATGTTTTCAAGGTGATTACAAAAAAAAAGGGAGAGACAAAGAAGACATGAAGTGTTCTGTAAAATGTAAAAAAAAAAGTCTAAGACCTCGGTAGAGAAAATTATGAAATATTTGTTCACAAAACTTATGAATTTTTTTTTTTTTTTTGAGACGGAATTTCGCTCTTGCTGCCCAGGCTGGAGTGCAATGGCACAATCTCATCTCACTGCAACTTTCGCCTCCCGGGTTCATTGGTTCTCCTGCCTCAGCCTCCTGAGTAGCTGGGATTACAGGCATGCACTACCGCACCCGGCTAATTTTGTATTTTTAGTAGAGATGGGGTTTCACCATATTGTCCAGGCTGGTCTCGAACTTCTGACCTCAGGTGATCCACCAGCCTCGGCCTCTCAAAGTGCTGGGATTACAGGTGTGAGCCACTGTGCCTGGCCTTCCCAGCTCTCTTTTTTAGTATATGTGCTGCCAAAGGGAGCACCCGTCTCTCTTTTTTAAAAAAGGAAGGAAGGGGCCGGGCGTGGTGGCTCATGCCTGTAATCCCAGCACTTTGGGAGGCCGAGGTGGGCGGATCACGAGGCCAGGAGTTTGAGACCAGCCTGGCCAACATGGTGAAACCCCGTCTCTACAAAAAATACAAAACTTAGCCAGGTATGGTGGCTGGTGCCTGTAATCCTAGCTACTTGGGAGGCTGAGGCAGGAGAATCACTTGAACTCAGGAGGTGGAGGTTGCAGTGAGCTAAGACTGTACCACTGCACTCCAGACTGGGTGACAGAGTGAAACTCTGTCTCAAAAAAATAAAAAATATTATAATTTAAACCCTCAAATAGGATAATTGACTTTCTTTTTTTTTTCTGTGCCACCACACCTGGCTAATTTTTGTATTTTTAGTAGAGATGGGGGTTTCATTATCTTGGCCAGGCTGGTCTCGAACTTCTGACCTCAGGTGATCTACTTGCCTTGGCCTCCCAAAGTGCTGGGATTACAGGCGTGAACCACCAAGCCCAGCTGAGTTTGGAGCTTTAAATAAAAGAGATCTATCAGCATAAGTCCCAGCTGAATGACCTGTTGATCATTAAGGGTTGCCCTGTTTATGGAAGACTTACCAATACTTGAAAAATGGCTTTAATTTGGTACTGGAGCTTCTTTTCTTTTCTTTTTTTTTTTTTTTTGAGACGGAGTCTCACTCTGTTGCCTGGGCTGGAGTGCAGTAGTGCGATCTCGGCTCACTGCAACCTCCGCCTCCCAGGTTCAAGCGACTCACCTGCCTCAGCCTCCTGAGTACCTGGGATTACAGGCGCGCGCCTCTACACCCAGCTAATTTTTTTTGTATTTTTAGTAGAGATGGGGGTTTCGCCATGTTGGCCAGGCTGATCTCGAACTCCTGACCTTGTGATTCCCCTGCCTCGGCCTCCCAATGTGCTGAGATTACAGGCGTGAGCTACCGCGCCCGGCCTGGAGCTTCTTAAAGTAGAGTTTTAAAGCTTTTTGTGAGCAGTTTTGGACCAATCCCAGAAGGAAACGTAGCATATTTTATATGCATATGATTTCTCTACTGTGTTAACTCTGCAGCTTTTAAAACATTTTTATTTTTAGAGATGGGGTCTTGCCATGTTGTCCATGCTGGTCTCAAACTCCTGAGCTCAGCAATTTGCCGGTCTCAGCCCCACAAAGTGCTGGGATTACAGGCATGAGCCAGTGTGCCCGGCCAAGAAATTATATAATTTTTAAAAGCCATATTAATTTGTGTAAAATAACTGACTCTGTTATAAACTGTCATGAAAAACCTTCATAATTTGATTTAGTACTTAGGTGGTGCTTTTGCAGTGGAAATTATTATTAAAGTCATATATGACTCCAACAAAAACATAGTTTTATTGTATTACAAAGTACTGTATTGATTTGCCAAAATTTTATAATTTGGAAAAGGTATTACCTTCTTTAGATCCGTGTTTCTAAAACACTGTATGATTTACAATGCTATATTCTAGGCTGATTATATTAACTGAAAAATATTACCTAAATATTGCTGCACTCTAAATTTAAACGGCGGAACCATTGTTCACCTCTTTTATAGCATTTTTTATTTGCTAACCTCATAAAATTTCTATGTGTCAAAATCACACTTCTATAATTGCCAAAGCATGAGCTATTAGATTATTTGAATGTAATTGGGTTTTGAAGTAATTGTGACCACAAAACATTCTTATAAAAGGAGCTTTGTATATTATGTAACTTATAAATCAACTACAGCATGAATTCCAGGTGCTTAATGCTTTTAATAATATGATGTCACAGCTGGGGGAAAAGCTCTATGTACACTAATCACTAAAAGCACTGCAGTGGTTTTTATTTATAGGAAATCATTATTTCCGATTACTGAAGGCCAGGTGCTATCTTAAAACAATGTAGTAAATGAATTTTGTTTCACATTTCAGGGCAAGTAATTGTCAGCCATTAAAGGGTATTTTTGAAGCCAGGTGCAGTGGCTCACACGCCTGTAATTGCAGCACTTGGGAGGCTGAGGCCAGTTGATCACCTGAGGTCAGGGGTTCGAGACCAGCCTGGCCAACATGATGAAACCCTGTCTCTGCTAAAAATATAAAAATTAGCTGGGCGTGGTGTGCACATCTGAATCCCAGCTACTCAGGAGGCTGAGGCATGAGAATCGCTTGAACCCAGGAGGTGGTGGTTGCAGTAAGCCAAGATTGTGCCACTGCACTCCAGCCTGGGCAACAGAGCAAGATCCTGTCTCAAAAAAAAAATTACCCAGTTTCAGGTATTTCTTCTTCTTCCTCCTTCCTCTTTCCTTCCTTCCTTCCTTCTCCTTCTCCCCCTCCTCCTCCTCCTCTTCCCTTTTTTTTTTTTTTTTTTTTTGAGACAGAGCCTTGCTCTTTCACCCAGGCTGGAGTGCAGTGCTGCAATCTAGGCTCACTGCCACCTCTGCCTACCAGGTTCAAGTGATCCTCTTGCCTTGGCCTCCCAAGTAGCTGGAACTACAGGCACACACCACCACACCTGGCTAATTTTTGTATTTTTAGCAGAGACGGGGTTTCACCATGTTGGCCAGGCTGGTCTTGAACTCCTGACCTCAATTGATCCACCTGCCTCGAGCTCCCAAAGTGCTGGGATTACAGGTGTGAGCCACCATGCCTGGCCTGGGAGACTTAATATTATTACGATGTCAATATTCCAATACTCCCCAGTTCACATATAGATATAAACTAATCCCTGTCAAAATCCTCAGCTGGACCGGGAGCAGTGGCTCATGCCTGTAATTCCAATGCTGTGGGAGGCTGAGGCAGGAGGATCACTTGAGGCCAGGAGTTCAAGACCAGCCTGGCCAACATGGTGAAACCCCATCTCTACTAAAAATATGAAAAATTAGCTGGGCATGGTGGCAGGTGCCCAGGCCCACCAGCTACTTGGGAGGCTGAGGCAGGAGAATCGCTTGAGCCTGGGAGGCAGAGGTTGCAGTGAGGCGAGGTCACGCCATTGTACTCCAGCCTGGGTGACACAGTGAGAGTCCATCTCAAAAAAAAAAAAAAAAAAAAAGATCAGCCTGGTAGGGCAGGAGTTTGAGACCATGTCTCTACAAAAATTAAAAAATTAGCAGGCCATGGTGGCATGTGTCTGTATTCCCTGGTACTCAGTAGACTGAGATGAGAGGATCACTTGAGCCTAGGAGTTCCAGGCTGCAGTGAGCTAGGAGTTGTGCCACTGCACTCCAGTCTAGGTGACAGAGTGACATCTTGTGTCTAAACAAACAAACAAATCCCCAGCTGGCTTGTTTTCAGAAATTGACAAGCTTATCCTAAAAATTCATGTGGAGGCCGGGCATGGTGGCTCACATCTGTAATCCCAGCACTTTGGGAGCCTGAGGTGGGCGGATCACTTGAGGCGAGGAGTTCGAGACCAGCCTGGACAACATGGTGAAACCCCACCTCTACTAAAAATACAAAAATTAGCATGGTAGTGCATGCCTCTAGTCCCAGCTACTTGGGAGGCTAAGTTGGGAGAATTGCTTGAACTTGGGAGGCAGAGGTTGCAGTGAGCTGCGATCTCGGCACTTAAAAAAAAAAAATTTCTTGTGGAAATTCAAGGGACTTCAAATAGCCAAAACAATCTAGAAAAAGAAAAACAAAGTTGGAAGGCTCACATTTCTCAATTTCAAAAGTTACGACAAAGCTACAATAATGAAGACAATTAGTACCGATATAGGCATATAGCTAAGCCCCCAAATTGTGGATTAGCCTGGGAGGGTTTGTGGTTTCACTCAAAGAATTCAAGGGTAAGCTGGTGGTGTTAAACAGCAATCTTTTATTGAACCAGAGCTGCTCCTTGCAAAGCAGGAGTTAACTCATAAACAATGCACCCAGAGCTGCACTTGTGGGCAGTTGGCTAGCTGTAATTTTTTTCTTTTTTTTGAGACGGAGTCTCGCTCTGTCGCTCAGGCTGGAGTGCAATAGCGCAATCTGGGCTCACTGTAACCTCTGCCTCCCAGGTTCAAGTGGTTCTCCTGCCTCAGCCTCCCAAGTAGGTGGGATTACAGGAGTGGGCCACCACACCCAGCTAATTTTTGTATTTTTTGGAAGAGACAGGGTTTTGCCAAGTTGGCCAGGCTGGTCTCAAACTCCTGGCCTCAAGGGATCCCGTCTTGGCCTCCCACAATGTTGGGATTACAGGCGTGATCCACCGCACCTGGCCTCTTTTCTTTTTTTCAGATAGCGTCTTACTCTGTTGCCCAGGCCGGGGTGCAATGGTACAATCCGGCTCATTGTAGCCTTGACCTTCTGGGCTCAACCAATCCTCCTGCCTCAGCCTCCTAAATAGCTGGGACCACAGGTGTGTGCCACCATACCCAGCTAATTTCCTTCTTTCTTTTTTTTTTTTTTTTGAGATGGAGTCTTGCTTTGTCACCCAGGCTGGAGTACAGTGGCATGATCTTGGCTCACTGCAACCTCTGCCTCCTGGGTTGAAGCAATTGTCCTGCCTCAGCCTCCTGAGTAGCTGGGATTACAGGCGCCTGCCACAGTGCCTGGCTAATTTTTGTATTTTTAGTAGAGACAGGGTTTCACCATCTTGACCAGGCTGGTCTCGAACTCCTGACCTCGTGATCCACCTGCCTCGGCCTCCCAAAGTGCTGGGATTACAGGCGTGAGCTACCACGCCTGGCCTAAATTCTTTTTTTTTTTTTTTTTTTTTTTTTTAAGTAGAGATGGGGTCTCCCTACATTGCTCAGGCTGACTTGAACCCCTGGGCTCAAGGGATCCTCCTGCCTCAGCCTTCCAAAGTGCTGGGATTACAGGCTTGAGCCACCACGCCCGGCCCCTAGTGGCACTTTTCTTTTCTCTTTTGGGATATTCATTCTGGAGGCTGCTGTGGGGACTCTGAAGTAGCCCTATGGAGAGGCCCATGGGATAAACTGAGGCCTCCTACCAGTGAAACCGTACCCCAAAGAGTTAAAGAAACCAATGACTAGCAGAAATTTTCCAGTTTGCAGGATGGCAGATAAAAAAAGAAACGACTTGCAGAAATGCTGAAATTCATCTGCTGGTGGGATTAACACGCTGGCTGAAATAGATTGGAACCAATATGGCCAACTGCAGTTTGCACAGAACAAGCTTGCTGATGTCACAGCCCGAATTTCCACTGCATGTTACATACTAACCACCCCCGGAATTTGCAGATGCCCCCCATGAGGTAACATGAAGAGGGAACAGCGCATGCCTGAGCACTTTCCAGGCCTCCCCTTTCCTTCCACCAATCACCTAATCTCAGAATCCACCCACTAAACCTTTCCTAATAAAATTACTGCCTTAAAGCCTGCACAGGGGGACAGATTTGAGCTAGACTTCTGTCTCCTTATTGATTGACTTGCAATAAAGCTATTCTTTTCTCAAAAGCCTGGTGTCAGCTGGGCGTGGTGGCTCATGACTGTAAGCCTAGCACTTTGGGAGGTCCAGGCAGGAGGATCATTTGAGCCTTGGAGTTCAACTTTAAAAACAAAAAACCAGCCAGGCATGGTTGCCCACACCTGTAATCCCAGCACTTTGAGAGGCTGAGGCAGGTGGATCACTTGAGGTCAGGAGTTTGAGACCAGCCTGGCCAACATAGTGAAACCCTGTCTCTACTAAAGGTACAAAAATTAGCCAGGCGTGGTGGTGCATGCCTGTAGTCCCAGCTACTAGGGAGGCTGAGGCACGAGAATCCCTTGAACCTGGGAGGTGGAGCGTGCAGTGAGCCGGGATTGTGCCACTGCACCGCAGCCTGGGTGACAGAATGAGATTCTGTCTCAAAAAAAAAATAAACAAATACATAAATCATAAAAACAAAAAACCAAAAGCCTGGTGTCATAGTATTGGCTTGTAGCACATTGGCTCAAGCCCGTTTTGCTCTGTAGAATGAACTGCTAGCACCAAATTGCCCGCCATGTGAGTGTGCCACATAGGAGGGTTTTTGGAAGGGAACTTCAGCCCCAGTTACACCCTCAAAGGACTGCAGCCCCAGGAGAGACCCCCACATCCAAATCCCCCACCCAAATGACTCTCCAATTCTTGACAAACAGAAATCAAGCCGGGCGCGGTGGCTCACACCTGTAATCCCAACACTTTGGGAGGCCAAGGTGGGCGGATCACGAGGTCAGGAGTTCGAGACCATCCTGGCTAACACAGTGAAACCCTGTATCTACTAAAAATACAAAAAATTAGCCAGGTGTGGTGGCGGGCGCCTGTAGTCCCAGCTACTCGGGAGGCTGAGGCAGGAGAATGGCGTGAACCCAGGAGGCGGAGCTTGCAGTGAGCCGAGATCACGCCACTGCGCTCCAGCGTGGGCAACAGAGCGAGACACCGTCTCAAAAAAAAAAAAAAAAAAAAAAAAATCGTGAGCAATGAATGATCCCTGTTACTTTAAGCAACAAAGTTGAGAGGTGATTTCCTATGCAACATTAGGTAACTCAAGTGATCACCTTTCCCCATCAATCCCCTGCCGAGGGTGGTAGCTCTCTCCTGCAATCATCTCTGGGTTACTTAGGTATCCACTTTTGGCCTTTCCTCTGTCTTTCAATAGCCATGTAAAAATTTCCTCGTATTGCCGGGCGCGGTGGCTCATGCCTGTAATCTCAGCACTTTGGGAGGCCGAGATGGGCGGATCACGAGGTCAGGAGATCGAGACCATCCTGGCTAACACGGTGAAACCCCGTCTCTACTAAAAACAGAAAAACAGCTGGGCGTGGTGGCGGGCGCCTGTAGTCCCAGCTACTTGGGAGGCTGAGGCAGGAGAATGGCATGAACCTGGGAGGCAGAGCTTGCAGTGAGCGGAGATCGTGCCACTGAGCTCCAGCCTGGGTGACAGTGCGAGACTCCATCTCAAAAAACAAACAAACAAACAAAAAACTTCTCGTATTAAATGCGGCTGAGCATGGAGGCTCATGCCTGTAATCCCAGCACTTTGGGAGGCCCAGGAGACTGCTTGAGCCTAGGAGTTTGAGGCCAGCCTAGGGAAGAAAGTGAGACCTTGTCTCCACACTTTTTTTTGAGATGCAGTTTCACTCTTGTCACTCAGGCTGGAGTCCAGTGGCGTGATCTTGGCTAACTGCAACCTCCGCCTCCTAGGTTCAAGTGATTCTTCTGTCACAGCCTCTTGAGTAGCTGGGATTACAGGCGCCTGCCACCACACCTGGCTAATTTTTGTATTTTTAGTAGAGATGGGGTTTCACCATGTTGGCCAGGCTGGTCTTGAACTCCTGACCTCAGATGATCTGCCTGCCTCGGCCTCCCAAAGTGTTGGGATTACAGGCATGAGCCACCGCACCTGGCCTCTCAAATTTTTTTTTTTTTTTTTTTTAATTAACTTGGTGTGGTGGAGTATATCTATAGTCTCAGCTACCTGAGAAGCTGAGGTGGGAGGGTTGCTCAACCCTGGGATGTTGAGGCTGCAATGAGCCATGACTGTGCCACTGCTGTCCAGCCTGGGTGACAGAGTGAGACCTGTCTCAAAACAACAACAAAACAGAAACAAAAAACCAAATTAAATGCCCTATATTTGCAATACCTAGTGTGTTTTTAAAATTTTTTATTTTTGAGACAAGGTCTCGCTGTGTCACCCAGGCTGGAGTGCAGTGGCATGATCACAGCTCACTGCAGCCTTGACCTCCCAGGCTCAAGCGATCCTCCTGCCTCAGCCTCTCAGTAGCTGGTACTACAGGCACACACCACAGCATCTGGATAATTTTTTAATTTTTTGGGTAAAAACAGGGTCTTGCTATGTTGCCCAGGCTGATCTTGAACTCCTGGCCTCAAGTGATCCTTCCACCTCAGCCTCCTGAAGCGCTGGGATTCTAGGTGTGAGCCATCACACCTAGATGTGCAGCCCATCTTCTCGATAGGACCCTTTAGTTTAGTTTAGTTTTGTTTTGTTTGAGATGGAGTTTTGCTCTTGTTGCCCAGGCTGAAGTGTAATGGCATGATCTCGGCTCACCGCAACTTCGCCTCCCAGGTTCAAGTGATTCTCCTACCTCAGCCTCCAGAGTAGCTGGGATTACAGGCATGCGTCACCACACCTGGCTAATTTTTTGTATTTTTAGTAGACGGGGTTTCTCCATGTTGGTCAGGTTGGTCTTGCACCCCCAACCTCAGATGATCCGCCCACCTTGGCCTCCCAAAGTGC
Organism: Pongo abelii; assembly: GCF_028885655.2. Taxonomy (NCBI): domain Eukaryota; kingdom Metazoa; phylum Chordata; class Mammalia; order Primates; family Hominidae; genus Pongo; species Pongo abelii. The sequence goes on from NC_071991.2 coordinate 14,388,049, forward strand.
TGGGATTACAGGTGTGAGTTTTACAAGAAAACATTAAATATGAAAGCAGTACCTCCGGAATATATGCGGCCCTCCAAACCCAGCTTTTGAAGAATCTTCACTTGTCCTGGCTGGGCCACCACCTCAGCTCCACCTAAAACTGGGCTGTGCTCTCTTCCCCTCTACATCCCCTGACGGGCCCCTTGCTGCCCCTCCATCCCTGCCTTTTTTTTTTTTTTGAGACAGTCTTCTTTTGTTGCCCAGGCTGGAGTGCAGTGGTGCAAACATGGCTCACTGTAGCCTTGATCTCTTGGGCTCAAAGGATCCTCCCACCTCAGCCTCCTGAGTAGCTGGGACTATAGGTGCCTGCCACCATGCCCAACTAATTTTTTTTTTTGAGATGGAGTTTTGCTCTTGTTGCCCAGGCTGGGGTGCAATGGTGCGATCTCGGCTCACTGCAAGTTCTGCCTCCTGGGTTCAAGCAATTCTCCTGCCTTAGCCCCCCAAGTAGCTGGGATTTCAGGCATGTGCCGTCACACCTGGCTAATTTTGTATTATTAGTAGAGATGGGGTTTCACTATGTCGGTCAGGCTGGTCTCAAACTCCTGACCTCAGGCGATCCTCCTGCCTTGGCCTCCCAGAGTGCTGGGATTACAGGTGTGAGCCACTGTGCCTGGCCTGCCCAATTAATTTTTTATTTTTATTTTTGGAGACAAAGTCTTGCTCTGTTGCCCAGGCCGGAGTGGAATGGCACCATCTCAGCTCACTGCAACCTCTTCCTTTCGGGTTCAAGCGATTCTCCTGCCTCAGTCTCCCAAGTAGCTAGGACTACAGGCATGTGCCACCATGCCCAGCTAATTTTTGTATTTTTAGTAGAGACGAGTTTTTACCATGTTGACCAGGCTGGTCTTGAACTCCTGACTTCAGGTGATCCACCCGCCTCTGCCTCCCAAAGTGCTGGGATTACAGGCATGAGCCACCACACCCGGCCTCTGCCCAACTAATTTAAAAAAATTTTTTGTAGAGACAGGATCTCACTATGTTGTCCAGACTGGTCTTGAACTCCTGGGCTTAAGGGATCGTCCTGTCTCAGCCTCCCAGAGTGCTGGGATTACAGGCATGAGCCACCACACTCATCCTTGTCTTCTGGTCAGGGAAGACTAACTCCTCTTACCTTGACTATTTCCCCAGGGCCCCAGACACACATCGCCACGCAGGACCTGGGTGGGGAGTATGGAATTTATTTTATTGTTCTGCGTCTGGGTTTGGTTCCTTGGACGTCACGGTTCCTGGATGGGGGTGGGTGGGTCCCACCTCCCTAAGTCATGGTCCTATGGGCCTGTCGGGATTGTTTTCCAGGTTCAAAGTGCACTGAGAAAGCTTCACAGTTTTAATACTTCCTAGATGCTCAACTGAGGCAAAGTGACAAAATGGCCCTCCCACCCCCGCCCGCCACAAAAATAAAATCCCAAGCCCCTGGCAGCTGCTGCTGCAGCCGTATGAAAAAATAATACAAACTCTTCTTAAAAAATAGATTACACAGAAAAAACGCAGAGGACAGAGAGGCATGAGGAGGGGCAGGGAGCCTCGGGGGAGAGGCCCGGGAAGGGGCTCTGAGATGACTGCAGGGGCTGAGCTGCTGGTGGACACCTGCCCCGTCCACGGTGCCTATCCTCTCGCTGCCCGAGCCGGCTCCTCCCCATCAGCGCCGGCCTGGGCACCACAGCTCCACGCTCCCTCAAGGGACCCCCTTCACCCTGAGGCTTGGTACCTGCTTCTCACTAAAGTGGCTTTAAGAAAGAAACAAAAAAAAAAGACCCAAAGCGAGAGAAGGGGCTGTTTGCTCAGCCATCGGGGACCTCCACCCCAGGGGATCAGCCCTCTCTCTGCTTTGGGGGTTTGGAGAGTCCTCGATACCTGTTGCTACCTAGACACCCCCTAGGGGGAAAACGGGCCCCAGACTCCCCATTTGGTTCCTGGGAACACAGACACCTGGGAACTTGGCCTCTGCCCTGATGTGCGCCCTCCCATGCACCCAAGCGTTATATGGGGCATGGTTCAGAGGCTGCCTCCTGGCCCAGCCTCCAGGGAGCTATGGACCAGACAGGTGGAGCGTGCACAGGGTTGCTGGGGCAGCGGCGTGTGGAAAGGGGCGTAACTCACACGGGCCCTCCAGCTCATGCAAGGAGAAGCGAGAGGGGACAGCCCTGCCAAGACAGAGGTTACAGCAGGGCAAGAGCATGGTGTGTGTGTGCAGCTGGGCCGGCTCTGGGCCACGGCAGAGAGAAGGCAGGGGAAGCGGTCCACGGGGTGGGAGAAGGCAAGTCAGGGCCTGGCTCTGAGGAGAAGCCTGGGTCCCCACTGTCCCAGCTGAGGGCCACCTCCCGCGGAGGAATCTGGTGGGGGTGGATTCTCCGGAGGTGGGGACGGGGCGGCTGAGTGGCCCTGGCTCAGTCGGGGACCTCAGGGTGGGCAGGCAGTCCGCTCTCGCCGCGCCGGTAGGTCTCCCAGAAACCTCTGTCCAGCTGCTCCAGCTGTGGGCCCAGTGGCAGGTGGCCGGCCAGGTGCATGCGGAGGGTCTCCAGCCAGTGTTCCAGCTTCACGAAGGACGGCCTGGGTGACAGGCGGGTGGGGAACGGTGGGTCTGGCTCTCCCGGGAATCGGCCCCACCGTCTCCCAGGCCAGGGCCCCACCCCACTCACCTCTTCTCGGGGTCCAGATCGCAACAACGCACGGTGATGGGGAAGAAGCTCGGGGGGCAGTTTGGGGGGCAGTAGCGGTCCAGGAACCCTCGCACATTGAGGCCGAAGTCCATGGTGCGCGGCAGGTAGTCAGGGTCTGCGTTCACCCGCCCGATGATCTGTCCAGCACAAGGCCCAGCAGTTACTCCAGGGGGCCCCTCAGCCTGGGCATCTGGGTGCCATCCAGGTGGTTTGAGGGCAGGTGGCACCGGGCCTGGGTGCAGCCTGACTGCGGCACCCCACGGGGGCCAGCCCATGCCTTGCTGTGGGCAGCCTTCCTGTGGGCAGCCTTCCTGGCATGAGGCTCCTGCAGATGCTGAGCCTGCAGCCTGGGTGAGTGGGGAGGAGCCCAGGCCTCAACACCGCTGCTACCCAGCCCTGGACCTACCTCACACAGGACGATCCCAAAGGAGAACACATCCACCTTTTCATCATAGCTGCGGCCTGGACAAAGAGACCGACTGTCAGCACCCCGGGGGTGCCAGGGATGCCAAAAGGCAGGGGACTGGGCCAGCTGGGAGGATGCCCCGGCCGGGAGGTCCAGGCCCAGGAGGGAGATGCCGGCAACCTCTATGGGAACCCAGGCTTAGGCTCTTTCCCCCAACCCCACCAGGTCTGAGCAAGGCTTTGGGAACTCTGAGGACCAAGGGGCAGAGCCCTGGACAAGGAGCTCGAGGCACCGATCAGCTGCGTGACTTTGCACAAGTCATGAACTCTGTGCTGGTCCCAAAAGGCAACCATGTCAGGTCTCTGGAATCCGTGAATGTTACTGGCTCAGAAAAAGGGTCTTTTGCAGATGGGATTAAGTTAAGGATCTGGAGTTGAGATGATGCTGGATGATCTGGGTGGGCCCCAAATGCCACTGCAAATGCCCTCTTGAGAGAGACACAGAGAAGACACACCAGAAGAGGAGGAGGTGGCCCTGTGAAGACAGGGGTGGAGACTGGAGTGACGCAGCCACAAGCCTAGGAATGCAAAACAACCAGAAGGTGGAAGAGGCAAGGAATGCATTCTCCCCTAGATCCCCCTGGAGGGAGCGCAGCCCTGTTGGATTTCAACCTTCTGGCTTCCAAAACTAAGAGGGAATAAATTTCTGCTGTTTATTTTATTTTGAGATGGAGTCTTGCTTTGTTGCCCAGGCTAGAGTGCAATGGCATGATTGTGGCTCATCAACCTCCGCCTCCCGGGTTCAAGCGATTCTCCTGCTTCAATTTCCCGAGTAGCTGGGATTACAGGTGTGTGCCACCATGCCCGGCTAACTTTTGTATTTTCAGTAGAGATGGTGTTTCACCATGTTGGCCAGGCTGGTCTCGAACTCCTGACCTCAAGTGATCTGCCCGCCTTGGCCTCCCAAAGTGCTGGGATTACAGGTGTGAGCCACTGTGCCTGACCATTTTCTGCTGTTTTAAATAATCAAGTTTCTACCAATCTATTACAGCAACCTCAGGACACTGACACAGACTCTCTGAGCTTCAGTTTCCTTATTGTAAAATGGGAATGATACCAGCTACTTAATGATGTTAAAAACAATTGGTACGTGGCCGGGCACAGTGGCTCACACCTGTAATCCCAGCACTTTAGGAGGCTGAGGCGGGCGGATCACCTGAGGTCAGGAGTTCGAGACCAGCCTGGCCAACATGGTGAAACCCCATCTCTATTAAAAATACAAAAATTAGTCGGGCATGATGGCAGGTGCCTGTAATCCTAGCTACTTAGGAAACTGAGGCAGGAGAATCACTTGAACCCGGGAGGTGGAGGTTGCAGTGAGCCGAGATCACGCCACTGTACTCCAGCCTGGGTGACAATGCAAGACTCCATCTCAAAAACAAAAAACTGGCCAGGTGCAGTAATCCCAGCACTTTGGGAGGCCGAGGCGGGTGGATCACGAGGTCAGGAGATCGAGACCATGGTGAAACCCCGTCTCCACTAAAAATACAAAAAATTAGCCGGGCGTGGTGGCGGGCGCCTGTTGTCCCAGCTACTCAGGAGGCTGAGTCAGGAGAATGGCGTGAACCCGGGAGGCGGAGCTTGCAGTGAGATTGCACCACTGCACTCCAGCCTGGGTGACAGAGCAAGACTCCGTCTCAGAAAAAACAAACAAACAAAAAACAAAACAAAATACCCAAAACAATTAGTACTAAATGCCAATTCTCATTTGCTGAATGCCAACTAGGTGGAAATGAGTTTACAACCTTTAATCCTCACACTAATCCCTAAACATAGGAAACACTAAGACTTTTTTGTTTTTTGAGACGGAGTCTTGCTGTGTCGCCCACTGCAACCTCTGCCTCCCGGGTTCAAGCAATTCTCCTGCCTCAGCCTCCTAAGTAGCTGGGATTACAGGCGCCCGCCACCACGTCCAGCTAATTTTTGTATTTTTAGTAGAGATGGGGTTTCACTGTGTTGGCCAAGCTGGTCTCAAACTCCTGACCTCATGATCCGCCTGCCTCAGCCTCCCAAAGTGCTGGGATTACAAGTGTGAACCATCGCGCCCAGCCACTAAGACTGTTTTATAGTCTTCTTTGGGGGCTATGTTGTGTGTGTGTGTGTGTGTGTGTGTGTGTGTGTGTGTGTGTGTTTGAGACAGAGTCCCACTCTGTGTGTGTGTGTGTGTGTGTGTGTGTGTGTGTGTGTGTGTGTGTGTGTGTGTTTGAGACAGAGTCCCACTCTGTCGTCAGTCTGGAGTACAGTGGTGCGGTCTCAGCTCACTGCAACCTCCGCCTGCCGGGTTCAAGAAATTCTCCTGCCTCAGCCTCCCGGGTAGCTGGGACTACAGACATGTGCCACCAAGCCCAGCTAATTTTTTTGTATTTTCAGTAGAGATGGGGTCCTTCATCATGTTGACCAGGATGGTCTCAATCTCTTGACCTCATGATCCGCCCACCTTGGCCTCCCAAAGTGCTGGGATTCCAGGCGGGGTTTTTTTTTTTTTCTTTTCGAGACAGAGTCTTCCTCTGTCGCCCAGGCTGGAGTGCAGTGGTGCAATCTTGGCCCAATGTAACCTCTGCTCCTGGGTTCAAGTGATTCTCCTGCCTCAGCCTCCCAAGTAGCTGCGCCACCACAGCCGGGTAATTTTTGTATTTTTAGTAGAGACAGGGTTTCACCATGTTGGCCAGGCTGGTCTCGAACTCCTGGCCTCCAGCAATCCGCCTGCTTCAGCCTCCCAAAGTGCTGGAATTACAGGTGTGAGCCACTGTGCCTGGCCTATTTTTTGTTTTCTTGAGACAGGGTCTTGCTCTGTCGCCCAGGCTAGAATGCAGTGGTATGATCATAGCTCACTGCATCCTTGATCTCCTTGGCTCAAGTAAATCTCCCGTCTTGGCTTCCTGAGTAGCTGGGACCACAGGCAACAGGCACCACACCACATGCCAGGCTGATTTAACTAGGTTAACTATGATGAGGTGATGGTTGGGGTCTGCCTGCCCTGAACCTGTGTTCATGTGTCACCTGCTTGTAGAAGGACTTTATAACCTATAATCTGGGCATATATAGGACCACTGACAGCAAAGAAATGGACTGGGGGAGGCAGACCCTGTGGGAGGCACAATTATGGCCCCCAAAGATGACTGCGTCCTGATCCCTGGGACTTGTATACGTCCTACCTTCCATCGAACTCTGCAGATGGGATTAAGTTGAGGGTCTTGAGATGGAGGACTGATTTTGGATTATCCAGGTGGGCCCAATGTCACCATAAGGGTCCCTATCAGAAGGATGGAGGGCTGGGCATGGTGGCTCATGCCTGGAATCCCAGCACTTTGAAAGGCCAAGGCAGGAGGATCGCCTGAAGCCAGGAGTTTGGGACCAGCCTGGGCAACATAGTGAGACCCCCGTCTCTATTAAAAATTAAAAAAATTAGCTGGGTGTGGTGTTTCATGCCTGTGGTCCCAGCTATTCAGGAGGCTGGGGTGGGATGACAGTTTGAGCCCAGAAGGTTGAGGCTGCAGTGAGCTATGGTGGCACCACTGCACTCCAGCCTGGGCAACAGAGCGAGACCCTGTCTCTTAAAAAAAAAAAAAAAAAAAAAAAAAAAAGGAAGGAGGAAGGTTAGAGCCAGGGAAGGAGATGCGGGGATGGATTCAGAGATCAGAGAAGAGAAGATGCTTTATGGCCAGCCCTGAAGATGGAGAGGGCAGCAACATGAGGAATGAGGAAGCCTCCATGAGCCAGAAAAGGTAAGAAAACAGGTGCCCGGAGCCTGCAGGAGCTCACCCTGCTGGCGCCTTGATTTCAGCCCGGTGAGGCTGACGCTGGACTTCAGACTCCAAAACTGTATGATCATTTATTTAAGCCACTAAGTGTCTTTTATTTATTTATTTTTTGAGATGGAGTTTCGCTCGTCACCCAGACTGGAATGCAATGGCGCGATCTTGGCTCGCTGCAACCTCTGCCTCCCGGGTTCAAGCGATTCTCCTGCCTCAGCTTCCCTAGTAGCTGGGATTACAGGCACCTGCCACCATGCCCAGCTAATTTTTGTATTTTTAGTAAAGAACTGGGGTTTCACCATGTTGGCTAGGCTGGTCTCGAACTCCTGACCTCAGGCGATCCACTCACCTCAGCCTCCCAAACTGCTGGGATTACAGGCATGAGCCACCGTGCCTGGCTGCCACTAAGTGTCTTATAGGAGAAACAGGACCCACAGGGTAACTGAAGAGCCAAGGAGGCTGGGAGGGGCCAGGGGCTCGGGAGGTTGCAGCTCTGCTGGGCTCCCCCATGGCTTCCCGTGAGGGCCATGACGGGCAGGGCTGAACCACTCACCGTTGATCATCTCGGGCGCCATCCAGTAGGGGTTGCCCACCACGGTGTAGCGCTTCTTGCGGTCTGGCTTCTTGAGGCTCCGCAGGTCCTCAGAATGAGTCTTCTCGTCCACCATGAGCCGCGCCAGCCCGAAGTCAGCCACCACCACATTCTTGTTCTGGGAGGGTGAAGCCGGGTCACGCTGGGACCCGATCCTGGTACTGCCCGCTTGGCCTGCCCCTCCCCGGGGCCCCAAGACAACCAGTAGACAGCCCAGAGAACATACCTCTGATACGCTGTATTGGCACAGGGTGGCACTCCTTCCTTCCCTAAACCCATCGGCTCTTTGCAAATGGAGCTGCTGGAAGCACCTGAAGATAGCAGTGTGGCTTCCTCCCTCCCACCACACGCTGCACCCTCTGCCCCCTCCCCACCTGCTCCCCAAACCGTCCCAGCGGCCCCACTGCTCCCTCCTGCAAGCGCTCCCTCCCACCTACGAGGGCACTGATGCGGCTTTGTTTCGGAAAGAAGACAGGAATTCTGTTTTTTTTTTAAACGGAGTCTTGCTCTGTCGCCCAGGCTGGAGCGCAGTGGCGTGATCTCGGCTCACTGCAACCTCCACCTCCCAGGTTCAAGCGATTCTCCTGCCTCACCCTCCTGAGTAGCTGGGACTACAGGTGCCTGCCACCACGCCTGGCTAATTTTTGTATTTTTAGTAAAGACAGGGGTTTCACCACACTTGGCTAGGCTGGTCTCGAACTCCTGACCTCAAGTGATCCACCCACTGCGGCCTATCAAAGTGCTGGGATTACAGGTGTGAGCCACTGCGCCCATCAAGACAGGAATTTTGATTATAGACCCAGGTCCTGTGCAGGTCTATAAATTTATTTATAAATAATAAATAAATAAATTTATTATTTATTTAGGTTGATTGACTGATTGAGATAGGGTCTTGCTATGTTGCCTAGACTGGTCTTCAACTTCTGGCCTCAAGTGATCCACCTGCCTCAGCCTTTCAAAGTGCTGGGATTACAGGAGTAAGCCACCATACCTGGCCCAATTTTATCTTTTTTTGTTTTTTTTTTTTTTGTGAGTTGGAGTCTTGCTCTGTCGCCCAGGTTGAAGCGCAGTGGCACGATCTCAGCTCACTGCAAGCTCTGCCTCCCGGGTTCACGCCATTCTCCTGCCTCAGCCTCCCAAGTAGCTGGGACTACAGGCGCCTGCCACCACGCCCAGCTAATTTTTTGTATTTTTAGTAGAGACGGGGTTTCACCGTGTTAGCCAGGATGGTGTCGATCTCCTGACCTCGTAATCTGCCCACCTCGGCCTCCCAAAGTGCTGGGATTACAGGCGTGAGCCATCGTGCCTGGCCTAATTTTATCTTTAATATTCCCAATAAGCAGGTGAGGTCTATGTTTTTTGCTTTTCGGGTTTTTTTTTTTTTTTTTTTTTTTTGAGGCAGAGTCTCCCTCCCGTGGCCCAGGCTGGAGTGCAGTGGCACAAACACAGCTCATTGCAGCCTCGACTTCCCAGGCTCAAGCGATCCTCCCACCTCCACCTCCTGAGTAGCTGGTACTATAGATACTTGCCACCATGCCAGCTAATTTTTTAATTTTTTTGTAGAGATAATTTTTTTTATTTTTTTGCCATGTTGCCTGGCTGGTCTTAAACTCCTGGGCTCAAGCAATCTGCCCACCTTGGACTCCCAAAGTGCTGGGATTACAGGTGTAAGCCAACACAGGTCTATGTTATTTTTTATTTTTTTATTTTTTTTGAGATGGAGTCCCACTCTGTTGCTGGAGTGCAGTGACGTGATCTCGGTTCACAGCAACCTCCACCTCCCGGCTTCAAGCAATTCTGCCTCAGTCTCATGAGTAGCTGAGACTACAGGTACCCACCACCACACCCTGCTAATTTTTGTATTTTTAGTAGAGAGGGGTCTCACTGTGTTGGCGAGGCTGGTCTTGAACTCCTGACCTCAAGTGATCTGCCCGCCTCGGTCTCCCAAAGTGTTGGGATTACAGGCGTGAGCCACTGTGCCTGGCTTGTTGCTGTTTTAAAAACAGGGGCTCGCTCTGTTGCCCAGGCTGGAGTGCAGTGACACAATCAGAGCTCACTGTAACATTTACCTCCTGGACTCAAGGGATCCTCCCATCTAGCCTTCCAACTAGCTGGGACTAAAGACCCATATCACCATGCCTGACCTGATTCTAACAGTATTAAGAGGCAGGGCCTGTAAGAGGTGATTGGGTCACGAGGGCTCTGTATGAATTAACGGATTAATGGGTTATTGAGGGACCAGGTTAGTTACCACAAGAGTGGGTCCGTATAATGGTCAGTTTGGGGGTCTCTTGTCAGCCCCTCTCGCCATGTGATGCTTTTTTTTTTTTTGAGATGGTGTCTGACTCTGTCACCCAGGCTGGAGTGTAGTGGCATAATCTCAGCTCACTACAACCTCTGCCTCCTGGGTTCAAGCAATTCTCCTGCCTCAGCCTCCCGAGTAGCTGGGATTACAGACATGCGCCACCATGCCCGCTAATTTTTGAATTTTTAGTAGAAACAGGGTTTTGCCATGTTGGCCAGGCTGGTCTTGAACTCCTGGCTTCAAGTGATCCACCCACCTCGGCCTCCCAAAGTGCTGGGATTACAGGCGTGAGCCACAGTGCCCGGCCTTGTTTTGTTTTGTTTTTTGAGACAGGGTCTGGCTCTGTCTCCCAGGCTGGAGTAGAGTAGTACAATCTCGGCTCACTGCAACCTCTACCTCCCAGGCTCAAGTGATCCTCCCACCTCAGCCTCCCAGGTAGTTGGGACCACAGGCTTATGCCACCACGTCTGGCTATTCCATTTTGTATTTTTGGCAGAGATGGGCTTTCGTCATGTTGCCCAGGCTGGTCTCAAACTCCTGACCTCAAGCAATCCACCTGCCTTGGCCTTCCAAATTGCTGGGATTTGAGGTGTCAGCCACCGTGCCCGGCACATTTCTGTTGTTTTGAGCCATCTGGTTCACACTACTTCATGATGGCAGCCCCAGGACACGAATATACCACCTCTCCATATGGGCATGGTTACTCGCTCCTCTGCTTTTGGTGGAGAACCGGGCTCCCCTCCCTTGCCAATCCTTAGACACTGGGCTCTTTGCCTGCCCAGTCCCCTGCTTAAATATCCACCTAAAGCCTCCTCTTTTTTTTTGAGATGGAGTCTCGCTGTGTCGCCCAGGCTGGAGTGTGGTGGCGCGATCTCGGCTCACTGCAAGCTCCGCCTCCTGGGTTCACACCATTCTCCTGCCTCAGCCTCCCAAGTAGCTGGGACTATAGGCACCCACCACCACACCCGGCTAATTTTTTGTATTTTTAGTAGAGATGGGGTTTCACCATGTTGGCCAGGCTGGTCTTGAACTCCTGGCTTCAAGTGATCCACCCACCTCGGCCTCCCAAAGTGCTCGGATTATAGGCATGAACCACAGTGCCCGTGTTAGCCAGGATGGTCTCGATCTCCTGACCTCGTGATCCGCCCGCCTTGGCCTCCCAAAGTGCTGGGATTACAGGTGTGAGCCACCGTGCCCAGCCAAGCTTCCTCTTTCAGGAAGCCTGCTCTGACCACTCCAGCCCACATGCCTATGCCCCCACTCTGTGGCCCCCAGATGCCGGTGCTGTCTGGTGTAGCCCGTGGCCACTCTGCTGTGGGCTGCGCTCTATGAAGACCATGGTCCTGGTCCTTTGCAGCTTACATGTCACTTTCTCCTTCATTGATTTATGAGACCCTCCTACCAGCCTGGGATGCTGATGGTCCACCATGAGTCAGTGGCAGAGACAGGACTCAAACCCAAGTCTGTCTGCCTCCTGACCCTGCGCTCTTCCCCATGGGCTGCTGCCCCCCACTCCCACCTCAAACTGAAGTCATGGAGGCAACCCAGGGGCCTCCAGTTCTGGGAAGGCCCTGAGGCTGGGAGTGGGTGGGCTCCTGCTGTCTCCCGACACCCAGCCACGTGGGGCCCTGGTACTCACCTCTCGGACCAGGCAGTTGTGGGAGTTGAGGTCTCGGTGGATAATGTTCATGGAGTGGAGGTAGGCCTGGGGGCGGGGACACGGGAGTCAGGGGGCAGCTGTGCAGAGGGACCCCAGCCCATTCTGGCCCCCCAGGAACTCCCTCCGCTCCCACCCCAATCAGACCAGTCGGGACGATTCTTCCCACTCTCCCATCGACCCCCTCTGCCCTCTTTCAAAGCTTCTTTGTGGGTTGTTTGCAAATTCCTGGTGGGATTATGAGTGGAGTTGGAGCACCCGGCTCACTCACCATCCCTGACGCGATGTCCTTGGCAAAGCTCACTCTCTGGCTCCATGGGTACTGGCTGTCCTGGGATGGAGAAATAATGGCTAGGGTGGGGCCGGCAGGGGCCCCGGTGGCAGGGATGGTTGCATGAGAGAGAGGCAGGAAGGGGCAAGCGTCCTAGAGGGTCCCATGGGTTCCCCAACACCCCGATTTCTTCGGGCACACACAACTGTCTGCTTCTAAGGAGTATGAGTCAACATAGCTCACAGACATTATTTCCTTTTTTTTTTTTCTTTAGATGGAGTCTCACTCTGTCTCCCAGGGTGGAGTGCGGTGGTACCATCTCAGCTCCCTACAACCTTCGCCTCCGGGGCTCAAGTGATTCTTGTGTCTCAGCCTCCTGAGTGTCTAGGACTATGGGCATGCGCCACCATGCCTGGCTAATTTTTTGTATTTTTAGTAGAGACGGGGTTTCACCATGTTGGTCAGGCTGGTCTTGAACTCCTGACCTCAGGTGATCTGCTCACCTTGGCCTCCCAGTGTTGGGATTACAGGCGTGAGCCACTGCACCCAGCCTCAAGCAATTCTCCTGCCTCAGCCTCCCAAGCAGCTGGGATTACAGGTGTCCACCATCAAACCCAGCTAATTTTTGTAGTTTTAGTAGAGATGGGGTTTTACCATGTTGGCCAGGCTGGTCTCAAACTCCTAACCTGAAGTGATCCACCTGCCTCAGCCTCCCAAAGTGCTGGCATTACAGGCGTGAGCCACCGCACCCGGCCCCTACAAACATTATTTCCTAACAGAACTGATTTCAAACTCTAAGCAGGGATATTCCTCTATAGCTCCCAATCTGCCTCCTCTGAGAAAACAAGCTATATTTATTTTCTATAAAATCTCATCTTTCTGTCGGGTGCGGTGGCTCACGCCTGTAATCCCAACACTTTGGGAGGCCAGAGCAGGTGGATCACATGAGGTCAGGAGTTTGAGACCAGCCTGACCAACATGGTGAAACCTTGTCTCTACTAAAAATGCAAAAATTAGCCAGGTGTGGTGGCGGGCTCCTGTAATCCCAGCTACTCAGGAGGCTGAGGCAGGAGAATTGATTGAACCCGGGAGATGGAGGCTGCAGTGAGCCGAGATCACGCCATTGCACTTCAGGCTGGACAATAAGAGCAAAACTCCATCTCAGAAACAAACAAACAAACAAATAACTCATCTTTCTAGGTTTTTAAAAAATTGGAACCAACTTTCACAGACAGGTAAGAGGTAGAAGGGCCCAGCCAGGTCACCTGCGGAGTGGCAGCACTGAGCCACGCCAGGAGAACGGGGCTTTGGGCTCAAATCATTAGGGGGTGATGCCTCATTCTCAAACCCCATCCCCTTGGAGATCTTTATTTTTTATCGAGACAGGGTCTCACTCTATCACTCAGGCTGGAGTGCAGCCTCGACCTCCTGTGCTCAAGTGATCCTTCTGCCTCAGCCTCCCGTGGAGCTGGAACCACAGGCATGTGCCACCACATTTGGCTAATTTTTTGATTTTTTTTTGTAGAGATGGGATAGGATCTCATTACGTTGTCCAAGCTGGTCTTGACCTCCTGACCTCTAGCGATCCTCCTGCCTCGGCCTTCCAAAGTTTGGGAATTCAGGTGTGAGCCACTGCGCTTGGCTCAGCCCAGAGTTTCTAAATTGCACCTGACAACGGAACCCGTTGTGTCAAGTTACACCTAGCAGGAGCCCATAGGGTCCACACCTTGGATACAAGGTAATCCAACCTAAGGAAGATCCCATGGTCTCAGGGTGGTACAGCAATGGGGCTGGAGGCCAGGACTGGATCCCCAGGGCGTGGTCCAGCACAGGGCTCTGTGAGGCTTCCTCCAAGTGCTTTTTTTTTTTGAGACGGAGTCTCGCTGTCACCCGGGCTGGAGTGCAGTGGCGCGATCTTGGCTTACTGCAGGCTCTGCCCCCCGGATTCAACGCCATTCTCCTGCCTCAGCCTCCCAAGTAGCTGGGACTACAGGCACCCGCCACCTCGCCCGGCTAATTTTTTGTATTTTTAGTAGAGATGGGTTAACCAGGATGGTCTTGAACTCCTGACCTCAGGTGATCTGCCAACCTCAGTCTCCCAAAGTGCTGGGATTACAGGCGCCTGACACCAGGCCCGGCTAATTTTTGTATTTTTAGTAGAGACAGGGTTTCACCATGTTGGCCAGGCTGGTCTTGGACTCCTGACCTCAGGTGATCTGCTGGCCTCAGCCTCCCAAAGTGCTGAGATTACAGGCATGAGCCACTGCATCTGGCCTGAGCACTTTATTTCTAAAGATGGATTTGTAATTTTATTCAAATCCTCAAGGAAAGCTCTGAATTTTATTTTAGTTTTTGAGATAGGGTCTTGCTCTGTGGTCCAGGCTGGAGTGCAGTGATGAGATCATAGCTCACTGCAGCCTTGAATTCCTGGCCTCAAGTGATCCTCTTGCTTTGGGCTCCCAAAGTGCTAGAATAACAGGTGTGCACTATTGTACCTGGCCTTTCCCAGCTTTAGATGGAGTCGGTCGCTCCCCTATTTGATTAGGAATCAGGGTTCAAAGGGCCTTTGAGACCCCTGTGGCTGCCCCCCATTGAAGAGATGAGACTGAGGCTCACAGAGGGAGCTGCTTTGCCTGGGGCCGCATAGCGGGGATGGCTGGCTCTGCCCAGGACTCACCATGCTCTTGATGATGCCCCGGAGCGTGCCACCCTTGATGTACTCAGTGATGAAGTTGAGCCTCTTGTCCTTGTAGAGCACCCCGATGAACTTGAGCACGTTGGGGTGTTCCAGGCATCGCATGACTTTCACCTGGCGGGGCACAAACAGTCTGGGCCTGGACTCTGTGTGGTCTGAGCTGTACTTGGGTCTGCTCCTCCCTTCTCCATCCCACCAGGGGCTGTAGGCGGTCTCAAAGATACGGAACCCCCAGCTCCCTTCTCCTGCCTCTGCCACACCCACTGGCGTGCTGTGCCCTCTGCTTGAGCTGCTCCCACCTCCAGTGATGCTCTTTTTCCCAGTCCCCTGCCTGCATTTACTTTCTTTTTTCTTTTTTTTTTTTTTGAGAAGGAGTCTCACTCTGTCGTCCAGGCTGGAGTGCAGTGGCACAATCTTGGCTCACTGCAACCTCCGCCTCCTGAGTTCAAGAAATTCTCCTGCCTCAGCCTCCCGAGTAGCTGGGATGACAGGCACCACCACCACCATGCCGGGCTAATTTTTGTATTTTTAGTAGAGACGGGGTTTTACCATGTTGGCCAGGCTGGTCTCGAACTCCTGACCTCAAGTGATCCACCCGGCTCAGCCTCCCAAAATACTGGGATTACAGGCGTGAGCCACTGTGCCCGACCAATGCAGTTACTTTTTTTTTTTTTGGACACAGGGTCTTGCCTCATTCCCCAGGCTGGAGTGCAGTGGTGCGATCATGGCTCATTGCAGCCTCCAACTCCTGGGCTCAAGCGATCCTCCCACCTCAGCCCCCTGAGTAGCTGGGATGACAGGTGCACATCGCCAAGCTCGGTTAATTTGAAATTTTTTGTAGAGACAGGGTCTTGCTATGCTGCCCAGGTTGGTCTCAAAGTATCCTCTCTCCTTAACCTCCCAGAGTGTTGGGATTACAGGCGTGAGCCACTACGCCTGGCCTGCTCGCTCTTCTTTAAATGGTTCCCAGAGCCCTTTTCCGACCTGTGTTGATGGGGCAGGGGTGAGCACCTGGAAGTCCCTCTGGAGAAAAGAGGGCATTCCGCTCACTGACCTCCTTGAGGAACGTCCTCTGGGTCTCCTCGTCAAACCGGATCAGCTCCTTCATCACCATCACCTCACCTGTCTCACGGTGTGTCACCTGCGTGTGGGACACAGAGGTGTGAAGACAGAGGCTCTGCTGTAAGCCCGCCTTCTAGGAAGCCCCATCTCCACCCCAGGACTGCCAGGGAGACGTGCAGATGGCTTCATACTCTAGGCTGTGCATGGGATGTTCCCAAATACCCAAGTGGATGGGATGTATTAATTTCTTGTCTTTTTTTTTTTTTTTTTTTTGAGATGGGGTCTTGCTCTGTTGCCCAGGCTGGAGTGCAGTGGCATGATCATAGCTCACTGCAGCCTTGAACTCCTGGCTCACGATCCTCCTGCCTAAGCCTCCCAAGTAGCTGGGACCACAGGCATGCACCACTATACCCAATTAATTTTTAAATTTTTTGTAGAGATGATGTCAAGACTGGTCTTGAATTCCTGGGCTCAAGCGATCCTACAGCCTTAGCCTCTCACAGTGCTGGGATTACAGGGATAAACCACTGTGCCTGGCTAGGAGCCACCTTTCAATGACCTCCCGCACATAAGGTCTCAGTCTACCTGTAGGAGGTCCCCTGCTCCTAATTAGCTCCAGGAGGCCAAGGGAGGAGAGGGCACTGGCCAGGGAGTCTAGAAGCCAGATACCCCTTCCACTGTGTATCCATAGACTGGGGAGGAAGGAGGATGGAGGGGTCCCACCCAGACTGTCCCCTGAGACCCTGGCATGCTCTGTACCTTGATAGCCTGGCCGAAGCAGCCCTTGCCCAGCACCTCCCCGTGGATGAGGTCCGACGGCCGGAAGATGCGGTGTGACCGGCAGACTACGCGGAGGGACTCAGAGCGACCCAGGTCCTTGCGCTGGGAGGCTGGGGAGCCCAGTGAGCCGGCACCCGGAGACCTGTCGATGCTGCAGCTCCTCCTGGGGGGCACATATGGTGCCCAGTGCCACCGGGGGACAGGTGGCACCCGGCCAAGGCCCTGCCCCTTCCTCCTCCTGCCTGCACGCCCTGTCCATGCCAGTCTATGCAATCACCCCGTGCTTTGGGAGGGCCCGCCTGGGACAGTCCAAAGGCTGCCCATCCCAGTGTCTCGGCCTATCCTGGCTCTAGCGGCAACCCCCAGCTCCCCGCAACCCCTCAGATCCCACTCTGTCATCCTCTTTTTTTTTGAGACAGAGTCTCACTCTGTTGCCCAGGCTGGAGTGTAGTGGCGTGACCTTGGCTCACTGCAACCTCCATCTCCTGGGTTCAAGTGATTCATCTGCCTCAGCCTCCCGAGTAGCTGGGACTACAGGCACCCGCCACCAAGCCCGGCTAATTTTTGTATTTTCAGTAAAGATGAGGTTTCCCATGTTGGCCAGGCTGGTCTTGAACTCCTGACCTCAGGTGATCCGTCTGCCTCGGCCTCCCAAAGTGCTGGGATTACAGGCATGAGCCACCACGCCTGGCCCTGTCCCCGGCTTTTTAAAAAATTTGTGTTTCCTCTTTTTTTTTGAGACTGGGTCTTGTTTTGTCACCCAGGCTGGAGAGCAGTGGTGTGATGGCAGCTCACTGCAGCCTCCACCTCCCTGGCTCAAGCCTGGGCTGCATTTGTGCAGGGCTGGCTCCCCGACCTAGGTCCCACAGCCCCTGGGCCCCAGCAGGAGTGAAAGCACCCAGCTGAACTGAGGAGCAGGCTGACTTACAAGACAGGTTTCTGCCGGGCAGAGCTGCCCGCCTCCCCGCTGGGAGTATAAGCCGGAGAGCTCAGGGGGCTGGTCTCAGGCCCCAGCCCGTGGCCCAGTGTATCGTGAGGGTCATGCTCGAGGGTCAGCTGGAGCAGGCGGCTGGTTTCCTGAATCAGCAGGTCAATCTGGGGACAGCAGGCATGTGAACGGGGGTGGAGTGGGGATGGGGCTAGGCACGAAGGCACTACCTCCCATCCGCCCCCCAGACTCAGGACCGTACCTCGTCCAGGGGCACATTTCGGATGGGCGTGCCATTGATTTCCAAGATCCGGTCTCCGACGTGGATGGAATTCTTCACATCTGGGCTCATGCAGCCCGGATCCACTCTGTGGGCAAGGCAGGCGTCAGGCCAGTGCCCACATATCCCTCAGAGCCCCAACAGGAAACCAAGGCGAAGGGCACCAGATCCAGGGTGAGCAGGCAGAGGATTCTACTTCGTGAGACTGGGAAGTAGCAGATGGCCAGAACACCGAGTTCTGGTTTCAGGAGAGGAATTCTGTAATCAATTACTGATGTCTGCCACTGGTGTGAGCTGGAGAAAGGTGGCGCGCTTGTAGGCACTGGCCACCCACACGAGATGCTCAGCTGTTCCCATTCAATGGACCACTGTCTCCACCCTGGGGGAACAGATCTATCTATCCTTCCAACTCCCAGGTATGCTTGGTCTCGATTTTTGTTTTTTTTTTTTTTGGAGACAGAATCTCACTCTGTTACCCAGGCTGGAGTACAGTGGCACAATCTCAGCTCACTGCAGCCTCCACCTCCCGAGTTCAAGTGATTCTCGCACCTCAGCCTCCTGAGTAGCTGGGATTACAGGTGCACACCACCACACTCAGCTAATTTTTTTTGTATTTTTAGTAGAGACGGGGTTTCACCACATTTCCCAGGCTGGTCTCAAACTCGTGAGCTTGCGCAATCCGCCCGCCTTGGCCTCCCAAAGTGCTAGGACTGGCCGGGCGCAGTGGCTCACGCCTGTAATCCCAACAGTTTGGGAGGCCAAGGCGGATGGATTACTTGAAGTCAGGAGTTTGAGACCAGCCTGGCCAACATGGTGAAACCCCATCTCTACTGAAAATACAAAAATTAGCCAGTCGTGGCAGTGGGCGCCTGTAGTCCCAGCTACTTGGGAGGCTGAGGCAGGAATTGCTTGAACCTGGGAGGTGGAAGTTGCAGTGAGTCAAGATTCTGCCACTGCACTCCAGCCTGGGTGGACAGAGCGAGACTCCGTCGCAAAAACAAAATGCTAGGATTACAGACATGAGTCACTGCGCCTGGCCTGCCTGGTATGCTTGGGGCAGATGAGTGCCTTGGGTCCCAAAAAGGTCCTGGATTAGTGGCTTCTTATCTGACTCCCAAACTCACCCTGCAAGAAGAGGCCAAGCTCTACTGCTCCTGCATTGGCAGGAGGGAGCTGGCAGCTTGCCCTGAACCACAACTGCAGAGTGAGGACGGGAAAGAGACCCTCCACCAGTGCCCATAAGCTAACTCACAAAAAGACCAATTTGCCAAATTTACTTATTTCTTTTAACTCTTCGGTGTTAGGGACCTGGTTTTCTTTTCTTTTTTTTTTTTTTGAGACAGAGTTTTGCTCTTGTTGCCCAGGCTGGAGTGCAATGGAGTGATCATTGCAACCTCCGCCCCCCAGGTTCAAGTGATTCTCCTGCCTCGGGCTCCTGAGTAGCTGGGATTACAGGCATGTGCCACCACGCCTGGCTAATTTTGTATTTTTAGTGGAGACGGGGTTTCTCTATGTTGGTCAGGCTGGTCTTGAACTCCTGACCTCAGGTAATCCGCCCACCTTGGCCTCCCAAAGTGCTGGGATTATAGGCGTGAGCCACCACGCCCGGCCTGGGACCTGGTTTTCATTTTGCCTCATAAAAGCTTTTTAGGGTACGCTCACTTTGTCTCTGCCCTAGGTCCTGGAGATGGAAAAGCGGATGGGGGTAAGGCAGAGAGGGGACTGAGAACTTTAAGAAAAACAGGGCCAGGTGCGGTGGCTCACGCCTGGAATCCCAGCACTTTGGGAGGCCAAGGTGGGAGGATTGCTTGAGACTAGGGGTTTGAGACCGGCCTGGGCAGCAGAGCAAGACCCCATCTCTATGAAGTTTTTACAGAAAATTAGCTGAGCATGGTGGCACACTCCTGTAATCCCAGCTATTTGGGAGGCTGAGGTGGGAGGATCACTTGAGGTCAGGAGTTTGAGACCAGCCTGAGCAAAATAGTGAGACCTCACCGTTACAAAAAATAAAAAATTAGCCAGGCATGGTGGTGCTGCCTGTAGTCCCAGCTACTTGAGAGGCTGAGGCAGGAGGATCGCTTGAGTCCATGAGGTCGAGGCTGCAGTGAGCTATGATCGTGTCACTGCACTCCAGCCTGGGCAACAGAGTGAGACCCTATCTCAAAAAAACAACCAAGCAAACAAAGAGACTATTCTTGTATGGGGGAGAAGCTCTTCATTATATTAACAAATGCAGAAGGAAGAACAGAGTTAGAAATTCAGCATTTGGTAGCCACCCTAGTAATAATCGCTACAGGCAAGAATCATCAATAGATGCTAAAATCATTTGGGGAAGGGTTTTTGGGAACAGGATATTTACAGACTCAAATCTCACAAATGGTTTATTGATGACAAAGGGAAAAAAATCCTTACAGTAGAGAAAAAACAAGTAATCAAAGTGAACATCCTCAGCAAAGGGCATACTGACATCATATGTCTCCCGGCAAGATCCACTCGGAAGAACAGAGGATCACTTATGCAGTATCAGGCCAAACCCGCAGAGCCTGTCTCCCTAAGAGGAAACATCAGTCAAACCCAAATGGGAGGGCGGGTGCGATGGCTCACGCCTGTAATCCCAGCACTTTGGGAAGCTGAGGCGGGAGGATCACTTGAGCCTAGGAGTCTGAGACTAGCCTGGGCAACACAGTGAGACCCTGTCTCTCTTTAAAAAAAAAAAAAAAAAAAAAGGAAAAACATTTTACTTTAATGACTACTTCAAAATGTACACTTCAAAAATGTCAAGATCATGAAGGGCAATGAAAGGCTGAGGAAATGGCCAGGCGCAGTGGTTCATGCCTGTAAACCCAGCATTTTGGGAGGCTGAGGTGGGTGGATCATTTGAGGTCAGGAGTTCAAGACCAGCCTGGGCAACATGGTGAAACCCCGTCTCTAATAAAAATACAAAAATTAGGCATGCATGATGGTGCACACCTGTAATCTCAGCTACTTAGGAGGCTGAGGCAGGAGAATCACTTAAGCCCGAAGGCGGAGGTTGCAATAAGCTGAGATTGCGCCATTGCGCTCCAGTCTGGGCAATAAGAGCAAAACTCCATCTCAAAAAAAAAAAAAAAAGAAGATACTGATGAGACATGCCGATTAAATGCAATGTTGATCATGGACTGGATTGTGCATCAGGGGGAGATTGCTATAAAGGACAGTTCAGTAGTTCAGTATAGAGACAATTGGCAAAATTTGAATATGGTCTGTGTATTAGATAATGGTATCAATGTTAAATTTTGAAAATGTGATCACTGAACTATAAGATACAATTGATAATTATATAAGAGAATGCCTAGCCAGGCGTGGTGGCCCATGCCTGTAGTCCCAGCTACTTGGGAGGCAGAGGTGGGAGGATCACTTGAGCCCGGGAGGTTGAGGCTGCAGTGAGCTGTGATTGCATCACTGCACTCCAGCCTGGTTGACAGTGATACCCTGTCTCCAGAAAAAAAAAAGAGAAGGCCCTTCTGTAGCATATTTGTGGGGGAGTCAATGATCCCTGCAACTTACTCCCAAACGATCAATAAATAACAACATGTACATATATGTACAAATATAAACAAGTCACTAAACATGTATATGTATCTGTATCCATATATGTATATATAGAGAGACACACATATAACTCCCAAATATGGCAGTTACGAATTGGTGAACCTTGGTGAAGGGTGTGTATGTATTCAACGGACTTATTATTTTAGCAAATTTTCTATAAATCTGCAAAATGCGAAGATGAAAAGTTGAAAAAAACCAAAGAAAATATTTTCATTGATACGGGCTTTGCATGCATATAACCTTAAAAATGAGCCAGGCATGGCGGCTCACGCCTGTAATCCCAGCACTTTGGGAGGCCAATGTGGGAGGATCACTTGAGCCCAGGAGTTCAAGACTAGCCTGGGCGACACAGCAAGACTCAGTCTCTACAAAAAATTAAAAAATTAGCTGGGTGTGGTGGTGTGTGCCTGTAGTCTCACTACTCAGGAGGCCGAGGTGAGTGGATTGCTTGAGCACAGGCGTTTGAGGCTACAGTGAGCTATGATGGTGCCACTGTACTCTAGCCTGTATGACAGAGCAAGACCCTGTCTCAAAAAAAATTGCGTGTGTGTATATATATATATATCATACATATATAAATTCCTTAGAATCTCATATCCTCTCCCTTGGTTTGCTAAAGCAGCAGGTGGCCTGGATAAATTAGACCTTCCTTAAAACGCTGCTATACACAAAATGAAAAGTGGTCAGCTAAAACCAGTTTAAAACAAGTAAATCTTTGGCAAGCTGGGCTCTTTCTGGGAAGGGTGTGGCTCTTTGCAGAAATTACTGGGATGTTCCAGATGTTGGCTGGGCAGAATGCTTACCCAGTGAGGCAGACAGGGAGGAGACGTCATTAACTCTCTTCTTTATTTTTATTTTAGAGATAGGGTCTCGCTCTGTCGCCCAAGCTGGAATGCAGTGGTGTCAGCATAGCTCACTGCAGCCTCCACCTCCTGGGCTCAAGCAATCCTCTCACCTCAGTCCTCCGAAGTGGCTGAGATAAAAGGCATGAGCCGCTGCACCCAGCTGATTGTCTTCATTTCTAAAATTCTGCCTGGATTTCAGGGACCAGCTGCAGCCTCTGACTCTGTGGGGACCTCCCTTGGCCCTCTGGTAAGAGCCGTTGGTCTGGGAGTTTCCTCATCTCTTTCAAGCAGCTGTCTGCTCACTCATGTATGTAAAGCAGCTGCTGGCTTGGCTGATGTCAAGGATGGAGACACACAGTCAAGCCCAGTATAATTTTCTGTCCCCAGGGCCACCTTCACATCTCACCAGTGCCTATGCAGCGCCAGGCACCTGCCAGGTGTACAAGAAACATTCACTGCATCAAATGAAAGCTAGCACTTGGGAGGGCCGGGCGCAGTGGCTCACGCCTGTAATCCCAGCACTTTGGGAAGCTGAGGCAGGCGGATCATGAGGTCAGGAGATTGAGACCATCCTGGCTAACACGGTGAAACCCTGTCTCTACTAAATATAAAAAAAAATTAGCCGGGCATGGTGGCGGGCGCCTGTAGTCTCAGCTACTTGGGAGGCTGAGGCGGGAGAATGGCGTGAACCCAGGAGGTGGAGCTTGCAGTGAGCCGAGACCACACCACTGCACTCCGGCCTGGGCGACAGAGCGAGACTCTGTCTCGAGAAAAAAAAAAAAAAAGAGAGAGAGAAAGCTAGCCCTTGGGCCGGGCACGGTGGCTCACAGCTGTAATCCCGGCACTTTGGGAGGCTGAGAAGGGAGGATCACTTGAGCCCAGGAGTTTGAAACGAGCCTGGCCAACATGGTGAAACTCTGTCTTTACTAAAAATACAAAAATTAGCCACGTGTGGTCGCCTGTAGTCCCAGCTACTCGGGAGGCTGAGGTGCAAGAATTGCTTGAACCTGGGGGGTGGAGGTTGCAGTGAGCTGGTATCACACCTCTGCACCCCAGCCTGGGCGACAGAGTGAGACTGTCTCAAAAAAAAAGGAAAGTGACCAATTGCCCAAAAGTGGAAACACTGCATGCTACTTCTCAAGGTGTCAATAAACGCTCCACAGAAATCTTAGAAAGCTCCAAGGTATCCAACCCCCTCATTGTTCAAACAGACCCCCAAAGCCTAGAGAGAAAGGAGCTGCTCAAAGTCACACAGTAATCTAATCTTTATGGGCCCTGCCCCATTTTTTTGAGACAGGGTTTTGCTCTACTGCCCAGGCTAGAGTGCAGTGGTGCAATTATAGCTCACTGTAGCCACGACTTCCTGGGCTCAAGAGATCCTTCCACTTCAGCCTCCCAAGTAGCTGTGACTACAATGTTGCCCAGGCTGGTTTCGAACTCCTGGCCTCAAGTGATCCTCCCATCTCAGCCTCCCAAATAGTTTCGATTATAAGTGTGAGCAACCATGCCCAGCCTTTATGTGTTCAGTGATTTCACCATGCCTGGCTAATTTTTATTTTATTTTATTATTATTTTTTTTTTGTAGAGATGCAGGTCTCGCTATGTTGCCCAAGCTGGTCTCAAACTTCTGGCCTTAAGTGATCCTCCCACTTTGGCCTCCCAAAGTGCTGGGATTACAGGTGTGAGTTACTGCGCGCGGCCTTTTCACTCATTCCTGACTTGGTTCCTCCTCTTTCTTGTTGGATCAGACATGGACTAAAGAAAATGTCTTTTTATTTTTTGAGTGTGTTTTTTTTATTTTTATTTTTCTGATACAGAGTTACACTCTTGCTGCCCAGCCTGGAGTGCAATGGCAGTCTGGGCTCACTGCAACCTCCACCTCCTGGGTTCAAGTGATTCTCCTGCCTCAGCCTCCCAAGCAGCTGGGACTATAGGCACACACTACCATGCCCGGCTACGTTTGTATTTTTAGTAGAGATGGGGTTTCACCACATTGCCCAGGCTGGTCTCAAACTCCTGACCTCAGGTGATCCACCCACCTCAGCCTCCCAAAGTGCTGAGATTACAGGTGTGAGCCACCACGCCTGGTTGAAAATGTCTTTTTATTTTATCTGGCATTTGTAATGGTATTCAGAGGAATAACTGGGCCAGAAATCTGGCAAACCAGGTTGTCAGAACTGGGCCCCATCTGTACCCGAACACTCGTCCATTCATTTTCAGGGCCCCCAGTGCCAGACTCTGCCACCCACATCAACAGCCACAGCCACACCGATGGCAGCCTCGGCAGGCCGGCCACTCACCCCTGGACGCGGACGGTGTGTGAGTGCTCAGTGCCACAGCCTGGTGGGCCATGCGGGGGGTCGATGGAGACTGAAAGTCCACGCTTGCCATGAGATGAGGCTGGGATGGACACTAGGGTGACGGTGTGGGGCAGGTGGGAGCCGGGGGAGTCAGGCAGGATCTGCTCGATGACGGGGGTCACCACAGTCTGGTAGTAGCAGTGCCCGCTGCAAGAGCCGCCAGGGATGGGAAGAAAAAAGTGTCAAGGGCGTCATCAATTTCAGCATCTCTGCAGCCCCCAGCCCCAGGCTCTTCCCCCACCCCCTTCCTTTTTTTTTTTTTTGAGATGGAGTCTCACTCTGTTGATTACAACACTGCACCCCAACCTGGGTGACAAAGTGAGACTCCGTCTCAAAAGAAAAGGAAAGCTAGCAATTGTCCAAAAGTGCAGCGGTGTGATCTTGGCTCACTGTAACCTCCGCCTCCTGGGTTCAAGCGATTCTCCTGCCTCAGCTTCCTGAGTAGCTGGGATTATAGGCACGCACCACCATGCCTGGCTAATTTCTTATTTTTAGTAGAGACGGTTTCACCATGTTGGCCAGGCTGGCCTCAAACTCCAGACCTCAGGTGATCCGCCTGCCTCAGCCTCCCAAAGTGCTGGGACTACAGGGGTGAGCCAGTGCACCTGGCCAGCTTTCTTTTCTTTCACTCCTCCTATGGAACTGGGAGCAGGAACTGTGCGTGCCCAGCCAGCCCTCATCCCTCTGAGTCATTCGGGTCTGTCTACTTGCTGTGATCCTGTAAGGCAGCCAGGACAAGGCCTGAGGATAAATTCAGTTCAGGAGGAAGTCATTAAAAGCCCATCTGGGATCAAGCCACGTTGTCCTCTAATCCAGCTTGATCAGTGTTGTATAAGAAAGAATCTGTCTGGGTTTTGTCCTGATTCCTGGGAGGGAGACTCTAAGTCCTTGGAATGGGGTATCTTTGTTATTCACGAGCCCCTCGGACTGTTTCTGAGTTGATACTAATGAGATGACTCAGCCCCACAAAGACACATCATGTGATTTGAAGAGGGTTGCAGCTTTCAGCCAGCCTGACCTCCAAGAATGGGGGGCTAGAGACTAAGTTTGATCACACAGCCAATGACTCAATCAGTCATGACGACGTAATGAAATCCCAATAAAAACTCTGGCTGCTGAAGCTCAGTGAAGCTTCCTGGTTGGTGATCACATTGATGTGCTAGGGGAGGGAGGGGAGATGCTTCTTCATTTGGTCGGACCTGAGCTGTGTCCTTCATAATAAAACTGGAATCCTAAATGGAGGCTTTCCTGAGTTCTGTGAGTCTGTTAGCCAACGATCAAACTTGGCAGGGTCTTGGGAGTCCCTGAATTTGTAGCCAGTCGGTCAGAAGTGTGAGTGGGTTGGGGACCCCTGAACTTGTGGCTGGTGTCTAAAGAGGGAGCAGTTGTGCTGGGGATGGTGTTCTTAACTTGTGGTATCTACCCCAACTCTGGTGGTTTGTGCCAGCACCATGCTGCAGTCATGGCCAGTAAGAAAGCTGATGTCTGAGGCTTTTTTTTTTTTTTGAGACAGTCTTGCTCTGTTGCCCAGGCTGGAGGGCAGTGGTGCAATCTCGACTCACTGCAACCTCTACCTCCCAGGTTCAAGCAAGTCTCCTGCCTCAGCCTCCTGAGTAGCTGGGATTACAGGCACCCACCACCACACCTGGTTAATTTTTGTATTTTTAATAGAGATGGGGTTCCACCATGTTGGCCAGGCTGGTCTTGAATTCCTGGCCTCAAGGGATCCACCCGTCTCAGATTCCCAGAGTGCTGGGATTACAGGCGTGAGCCAGCATGCCTGGCCGTCTGAGGCTTTTTCACACTGACTTCTGTGTGTTATTTCTCACTTGTTTCCATGCCGGGACGGGAAAGGAGATATGAACATTCGCCCCAAAAAACCTCACCCCATGGGAAAGGGCAGGAGGCCCGGGTGTGGGGGTGTCAGCATCCTTGCAGATCTGTGACACAGGTGGGACCCCCAGGCTCAGGGAGGGGCCAAGGAACTCACCAGTACAGCTTGGAGTGCTCCACCAGTGTGTAGGTGTCCCCGTCACCGATAAAGGTCCCACATGTGAGGCAGATGAAACACTCGGGGTGGTACTTCAGCTCCCCAGCCACCTGGTGCGGGGGTGAGGAGGGAACAGCCCAGCTCAGCAGCCCCAGCAACCCCAACAGATCCTCCCCTAGGCCTCTTCGAAGGGCGTCACCAAAAAAAACAACTGCAGGGACCCGGCTGGCCAGCTGCTGAGCTCCTGGACAGAGCTGGCTCCATAGATGGGGGCACTGAGGGATATAGACAGACAGTCAGGCTCAGAAAGCAGCTCCAAAGACCAGCAAAAAGGAGACCAGGAGAGAGACCTGGAGCATGGGGTCTGCTTGGATACCCCCACCCCAGGCGAGTGTGCAAGGCAGGGGGCGCTCACCATAACCAGTCCCTTGGTGATTTGCTCCGAGCACCCATGGCAGGACTCGCCATAGCGGGCCCAGTAGTCCTTCTTGCAGAAGAGCTGCCCATCCTTCTCATAGTACTGGTGCGACAGGGAGGCACTGCAGTCACAACACCTGCAGGAGAGGGGCTGGGCTGAGACGTCCACTCCCGCCCTCCTCCACCTCACCTGGGCTCCTGCCTCGGCTACAGGCACCTTTGTAAGAATTAGAACAAGTTTTCTTTTTGTTTGTTTTTTGAGACGGAGTCTTGCTCTGTCACCAGGCTGCAGTGCAGTGGCTCGATCTCGGCTCACTGCAACCTCTGCCTCCTGGGTTCAAGTGATCCTCCTGCCTCAGCCTCCTGAGTAGCTGGGACTACAGGCACACACCACCACGCCCAGCTAATTTTTTGTATTTTTAGTAGAGATGGGGTTTCACCACCTTGGCCAGGATGGTCTCGATCTCTTGACCTCATGATCTGCCTGCCTCGGCCTCTCAAAGCGGTAGCTCACACCTGTAATCCCAGCACTTTGGGAGGCCAAGGTGGGCAGATCACTTGGGGTCAGGAGTCCGAGACCAGCCTGGCCAACATGGCGAAACCCAGTCTCCACTAAAAATACAAAAACTAGCCAGGAATGGTGGTGGGCACCTGTAATCCCAGCTACTCGGGAGGCTGAGGCAGAAGAATTGCTTGAACCTGGGAGACAGAGGTTGCAGTGAGCCAAAATTGTGCCACTGCACTGCAGCCCGGACAACAGAGTGAGACTTTGTCTCCAAAAAAAAAGCAAAATGGATGAGAATCCCCAGGTGTGCAGGGTCATCAAAGCCAGGTTCGCCTGTTTGCTCACTAGAGGCTACCAAGGAGGCCTGGGGTTGGTGGGGCCTTGAAGGGCAGATGTGGAGGAATGCCAGGCTGTAGGTGCCACAACACAGGCCGGGGTTAGACCCACATTCCCGGCTTTTTCGCAGCCAAGCATCCTGGTGGGGTAGGGACCAGCAGCCCTGCCCAGCCAGGATGAACAAATATAGAAGTGTGGGTCTGGGATGGGCATGGTGGCTCATGCCTGTAATCTCAGCACTTCAGGAAGCTAAGGTGGGAGGATCACTTGAGGCCAGAGGTTTGAGGCCAGCCTGGGCAACACAGTAAGACCCTATCTCTTAAAAAAATTATTAAAAAATTAGCCAGGATACAGTGGTGTGGTCCTGTACTCCCAGCTACTAGGGAGGCTGGGGAGGGAGGATCGCTTGAGCCCAGGAGTTCAAGGCTGCAGTGCGCTATGATTACACCACTGCACTCCAGCTGGGTGACACAGCAAGACCCTCTCTCTAAAAAATAAAATAAACCAAATGCAGGTGCCCCAGTGAACCCGCAGGCACACATGTACCCCCCTGGGTCCTGCTGTGGGTGGGCATGTCTGGGTCAGGGTACAGACCCACACAGAGAACAGGCTAGGGGGTCCGTCCCGCTCTGCCACTGTTTGGGTGCTATGGGTAGGTCACAGAGGGACAGAAGAACCAGGCTCCAAAGGGCCACAATCTAGGAGAGAGGCAGGTAGGAAACACTGGGACCTGGATGAGATGAGGGACCCTTAAGGGCTGTTTCCTACCCAGGAAACTCTCCACCGCCTGGGGCCTGCATGGGTATCACTCATGCACTGTCTGCTAATGCTAATTAACTGTAACTAGGGAACTGGGGTTGAGGAGGGGAGTTCAGCAGTAAGCTGGCAGGACACTGTCCCTTTAAGAGGATCCAGCCAGTTCCCCTTTGTCTGGGAGCCTGGGGGAAGGGCTGGGATGTAAAGGGGAGCAGAAAATGCCAGGGTTTGGAAGCCTGTGGGTGGAGGGTACATCCAGGAAGGGGGGCCTGGTGCATTCCTCCATGGGGGTGGAGAATGCGGAGGCTGGGCCACCGGAGGTGGTGGCAGTGGCAGGGGCAGCAGGAGACACGACGTCAGGGTCACTGCCCCCACTCGGTGCACAGCAGGGGGCCGGCAGTTCACCGGATCACCGCGGGGGTGGGGTGGAGGAAGGAAGGTGGTGAGGGGGGTGGTCCACAGGGCACCTCCCATCCTGGGGCTCTAACCTAATTCGAAAGGAGTGCTGCAGCTGGGAGGCCAGGCCGACTTTGGGTCTGCCCTCGCAGAAGCCCCCACGCCTGGTGCAGACCAATGACTCGCTTCCTGCCCTTACACCGATCACACATGACCTCGGTCACAAGGGTGCCACATCACAGGAGTGCCCCTCACTCCTGCCTGCAGGAAGCAGGGCCCCCGCATGCCTCTGCAGTGGGCGGTGGGTGGGTGGGGGATTAGGAACTGCTGTAACCAAGTGTCCCCATCCCGGGGAGGAAACGCTCTTCCGCAGCCTGGAAACTGCTACTGGTCCATTCACTCGCTCATGCAGAAACTCACAAACCTTCATCACTGTTGCTCACTTTCAGCAGCTGCGAAAGACCCAGCGGTGATGACTCACCCGAGGGTTTGAGTGCACTTGGCTTCCCTCCGGTCACCACTTCCTTGATGCCTGTTCTACCAGACACTAGGTCTGCCCACCAGTGTCTGCCACTGACCTGCCAGCTCCCCGCAGCCCCAGGCTGGGCATCCACAACGCTTGGCCCAGGAGAGAGCATAAGCGATTCCTGTGGGCGAGGCCCCCGCTGTGCACCCAGCATCCTCGGAACTGCCCCGAGACCCCGTCTCTGCCTCCATTGCAGACAGGGCACCCAGGCCTGGCCCGGGCTGACTTGGTGGCTCAGTGGCTGGGGCTTGGGGCCTTAGTGAACCTTTGCGGATGGAGAGCACGCAGGAGTTCCTGTCCCTGCCCCTGCCCCGCCCCTCACCCCTCAGGCCTGCATTCTGGCAGGAGCTAGAGGCTGAAGGGCCTGGCTCTCTTGAGTTCCCCACACAGAGTGCCTGACTGTCCCTAAGAAGGATGTCAAGGGAGGCGCGCCAGGTACTGAGGCTGTGCAGAGCTGCCCTGGGGCCAGCCAGAGAGGAACTCCCTCGGGGGAGAGCCGTGCCCTGGCCCCACTCCAGGGTACCCCTCCCTGAGAGCAGGGTAGGACAAAGCCAGGCTGGGGAACGAGAAGGGGGAGGCATCCGGAGGGCGAAAGGGGTGCTCTGCAGCCCAGGTGGCTGGCTGGGCTGGGAGACAGCGGTGGCTTCCATAATGACAGGAGTGGAGAATCATCGCTCTACCCAGGGCCACATCCCTGGCCACCAGGTGTGAAGAAACAGCAGGTGGAGGACCGGCCTCATGGGGAGACTGTCCTGGAAGGACCCGCAGCTTTGGCAGTGGCCTGCTCCCAGGCAGCAGCCGACGGTAACCAAGGAGTTTCAGTTCTGCCCCAGAGCCTGGACCTAGGTGGGTCGGCTTCCAGCCCCAGGCCTTACACCAGGGGCCCTGCCTGGGGCCTGGGACAAGTAGGGAGGGGGATTCCCACTTACTTAGCTCTCTGGAGGAAGCGGTGTCTTCTTGGGGCTGAAGCCAACAGCATCCTCTGTGGCTACACTGGGGGCTCTGGAGGTACTGGGGGCTCTGGCAGGGGTGGCCAGACCAGCCGCTTCCCCATCCTCCCTCAGGGGTTCAGGATTGGAGGCTGCAGAGGGTGGGGCCAGCGTGGCTGCAGCGCACAGGAGGAGGCTGCAGTCGCGTGGGTGCCAGGGGACTTGGTCTGAGCCTGCAACAGGAAGTGGCTGAAGCACCCTTTGCCTGGGCTTTGGTGCGGGTGGGGAGCGAGCAATCTAGGCTTGGACCCCAGGCAGGGAGCCTGTGGCCCGTCCCTGGCCCTCAGTCCTGAACACACGCTGTAGACTCCTCAGCCTCGGCCCTGGCAACGGCACTGAAGGCCTCAGGCTTCTCTGGGGACAGGGACAAGCTCAAAAGCAGCTGCCTCTTCCACTGCTGCCCCCAAGGGAACAGAGGTCGACTTCCTATGGACAGTTTGTCCTCGCCAAAAAGGTCCCCTGAAGAAAGGGAGGTTGCATCCCGCCGCTGCTCCAACCCCACAGGCCAGCAGCATGCTCAGCCCTCCTTGCCCAGGGCCAGCCCACCCAGCTGCCAAGGAGATGCTACCAGGGCTGTGGCAGCCCTGGGGGTTATGCACTGGAGGCTTCCTGGAGGGGACCTCGCAGAGGCAGTATCTGAGCCAAAGGGAAGCCTGGACCAGTCGAAGCCTGGTCATAACCTTCCGGGAGGCGGGGCCTGCAAGGGGGCAGGGCCTGCAAGGGGCCGGGAGGTCAGAACACAGAAAGCGGCAGGCCCCGGAGTGACAACCCTCAGGGCTAATACCAGAGGTCCCATGGGCCTGCAGCAATTGTCCCACTCTACAAAGAGGGACAGCATCTGGTACCGGCTGAGCCCTCCAGCAGCCTGCAGGTCCCCATCACAGCACTTATGACCCTGTCTGTCCTATCAGCGTGGGACTTTCTCAAGAGCAGGGGCCAGGGGACAGGAGCAGCTCTCAGATGCTCAGGTTATGACATTCAAAGATGCACAGCTGGCTGTGCGCAGTGGCTCATGCCTGTAACCCCAGCACTTTGGGAGGCTGAGGTAGACAGATCACTTGAGGTCAGGAGTTCGAGGCCAGCCTGGCCAACATGGTAAAACCCCCTCTCTATTAAAAACACAAAAATTAGCCAGGTGTGGTGGTGGGCGCCTGTAGTCCCAGCTACCGGGAAGCTGAGGCAGGAGAATCGCTTGAACCTGGGAGGCGGAGGTTGCGGTGAGCTGAGATCACGCCACTGCACTCCAGCCTGGGCAACAAAAGCAAGACTCTGTCTCCAAAAAAAAAAACAAAAAAAAAGCTGCACAGCTAACGGCACCTTCCACGGGGCCCACAAGGCTGTATGCACCCCGGCCACTGACTGCACTCCCGCACGCTGGCTTTGTGGTCCTCAGTTGTGCCAAGCACATTCCCACCCCAGGGCCTTCGCACATGCACCACCCCCCCCAACCCCTGACATCCTCTAAACACTGCTCCCTTCAATTCTGTCCCTTAAACATCACTTCCTTGAGAGTGCTGTCCCCCAGCACCTGACACTACATTTGTTCACTGAGTGTCTCGCCCACTAGAAGGCAGGGACCCTGTTGGTCTGGGAGGTGTGGGACTAAGCTGTGGTTACACTGTAGGCTCTGAAGCCAGGCTGCCTCGGTTCGAGTCCTGATTCTACTCCTCATGCGCTGTGAGACTTTTGGCAAGTGACTGAACTCTGCACCTCATTTGTAAAATCGCTTTTTAAAAATTTGAGACAGTGTCTCGCTCTGTTGCCCAGGCCAGAGTGCAGTGGCGTGATCACAGCTCACTGCAGCTTCGACATCCTGGGTTCAAGTGATCCTCCCATCTCAGCCTCCTGAGTAGCTGGGACTACAGGTACGCACCACCACGCCTGGCTAATTTTTTTGTAGAGATGGAGTCTCACTATGTTGCCTAGGCTGATCTCAAACTTCTGGCCTCAAGCAATCCTCCTGCCTCAGCCTCCCAAAGTGCTGGGATTACAGGCGTGAGTTACCAGGTTTGGCCTTAAAATCGCTTTAACATTGCTGGGTGCGGTGGCTCATGCCTGTAATCCCAGCACTTTGGGAGGCTGAGGTGGGCGGATCACGAGGTCAGGAGATCGAGACCATCCTGGCTCACACAGGGAAACCTCGTCTGTACTAAAAATACAAAAAAAAAAAAAAAAAAAAAAAATTACCCGGGTGTGGTGGTGCGCGCTCGTAGTCCCAGCTACTTGGGAAGCTGAGGCAGAAGAATGGTGTGAACCCGGGAGGCGGAGCTTGCAGTGAGCCGAGATTGCGCCACCGCACTCCAGCCTGGGCGACAGAGCGAGACTCAAAAAACAAAAAATCGCTTTAATAAATAAATAGCACCCCCTTCCTGGGTTGTTGTGAGAGGGGCCTAATGCAGAGTGGACACGCCATAATTATTTGCAAGTGACTGACTCAGGGACCCTAGGAAGTTCCACTGGGAGGGGCACGCAGAGGGGCTAGGAAGGCAGAAATCACTGGCCACCTCCCCAGTGGGGCTGGAGGCTGCAGACCCCTCATGGCCTTACCACATTGCTCCTGCCCGAACACCTTCAGAGGGGTGAGGGGCCCTGGAACAAAGGTCTCAGTGCATGAAATGAGGTCTGGGCCGGGCCCAATGCCTGAAGCCCAGGGCCCGAGAGAGACTAAGCAGAGTCTAGCACCTTGGGCATCCCACTGAGAGCCAGCCTGGCTGTGGTCAGCTATGCACCCAGGTGAGCAGTGACCCCCTCTGAGCTGCTTTGCTCACTGTCATGCGGTGAGGACCACCAGCTTTGGGGACTGTTGGGAGTATCACACCCACAAGCCACGAGGTAGAAGCCATGGCTGTTACTTCTGGTGGATCTTCCCCCATAGCGAGACTTTTTTTTTTTTTTCGAGACGGAGTCTTGCTCTGTCACCCAGGCTAGAGTGTAGTGGCGCGATCTTGACTCACTGCAATCACCGCCTCCCGGGTTCAAGCGATTCTTCTGCCTCAGCCTCCTGAGTAGCTGGGATTACAGGCGCCTGCCAACATGCCCGGCTAATTTTTGTATTTTTAGTAGAGATGGAGTTTCACCATGCTGGCCAGGCTGGTCTCAAACTCCTGACCTCAGGTGATCCACCTGCCTTGGCCTCCCAAAGTGCTGGGATTACAGGCGTGAGCCACTGCACCTGGCCTCTTTCTTGTGTTTCACTACACCAGAGACAGCACAAACATGCCTCCTCCTTACTGCCCTGACCTGGGGACTCACCCCTCTCCTGGTGAGTGATTTGGGGCAGGCCACTCCAAAGCCAGGTACACCCATCCTGTATCACGGCTTCCCTCCTGCGGCTTCTGTGGTTCTACTCCTGACCCTCTCTCCATCACCCAAGGCTCCATCTCCCCGCTCACCGCAGACATAGGGGTCCCCAAAGTTCTTCCCTTCATTCGTCTTGGCCCCATCACAAATCCCACTCACCATCTCAGGGCCAGCTCCGAGGGAGCTGTTTTTTCTGACTTTCCTACCTCCAACCGGACTCAGGCTCCCATGGCTAGCTCTGGGCAGGACATAGCCACCATGGATAGCCCATGTCCCCTCCAGCTCAACACAGATGAGCATGTCTCCTCCCCAACCTGACCCCCAACTCCATCACAGTCAACAAACCACCACCTCCCCAGTGCCCAGGTTAGGAAACCAGACGGCTTCAGGTTCCATCCTGCCATTCGCCAGTGCCCACACCCTCCCCGAAGCCCCTGCCTTTTTCTTTCTTTCGTTTTTTTGAGACAGGATCTCACTCTGTCACCCAGGCTGGAGTGCAGTGGTGTGATCATAGCTCACTGCAACCTCCACCTCCCAGGCCCAAGCAACCCTCCCATGTCAGCGCCCTTGAGTAGCTGGGACTACAGGCACCACCACCACGCTCAGCTAATTTTTTTGTAGAGACAAGGTTTCGCTATGTTGCCCACGCTGGTCTCAAACTCCGGGGCTCAAGAGATCCACCCGCCTCCGCCTCCCAAAGGGCTGGGATTATAGGCATGTGCCATCGCCAGCCCCTGCCTTTCCTACTCTGTGGTGATGTGGAGTGAGAAGGTTTGAGTCCCAGCTCTAGATATTACAACCTTCAGCGAGGCACTTGATTGCACGGAGTCTCTGTTTCTCCCACGCAAACTGGGCACATACAATCCCTCGTAGAGTTATGATGAAGATTTAACAAATTAGCATGAAGAGTGCTCAATGCATGGTAGCCAATATGACAAATACTCACCAAAAACTGTCCCTTCTGCCTGAAATTCTCTCCATCCTCAGTCACTGTCCCAGGTCAGGTCCTATGAGCTCGGACCCTTGAGTTACTGGGACAGTCCCTTCCCTGCCTAGATACCACCACCAGCCCACTGGGATGGCATTCTTCAACAGCATGTCACCCCAGTCCCTCCTTGGCTTTCTGCCAGCTCCCTTCTGACTCTTTTTTTTTTTTTTTTGAGATGGAGTCTCGCTCTGTTGCCCAGGCTGGAGTGCAGTGACGTGATCTCAGCTCACTGCAGCCTCCGCCTCCCAGGTTCAAGTGATTCTCCTTCCTTAGCCTCCCGAGTAGCTTGGATTACAGTCATGTGCCACCACGCCTGGCTAATTTTTGAATTTTTAGTGGAGACAGGGGTTTCACCACATTGGCCAGGCTGGTCTCGAACTCCTGGGCTCAAGTGATCCGCCTGCCTCGGCCTCCCAAAGTGCTGGGATTACGGGGATGAGCCACCACCCCCATCCTGACTTCTGAAACTCCTTATCTTGGCATTCAAGGCCCTTCACGAATCGGTCTCAACTTTGTTTCTTGTTGGATCCCTCAACTTATTCTGTTCCTTCCAAGTGAACTGTTCCTGTTCCCTCAGCAGTCTGCACCATCCCACCGCTGTGCAGATGGTTTTCTCTGCCTGTTGAGAGCCCTCTTGCCCCCCGAAGGCCTCCTTCTGAGCACCTGATGCAGAACCCCAGGGCATGCTGTCTGTCTCCTTTCAGCCACACCGAGTGTGTTCATTTCACTCACTGGCTGTGTGACTTTCATCAAGAGAATTAACCTCTCTGTGTCCCAATTTTCTCTCTGGCAAAATAAAGACAGCCCTAATATCTAACTATGCAAAGTGTTTAGAACACGGGTTGTCCCTTACTGAATGTTAGAAAACGTTAGACGTTATTCCTAAAAAAGAAAAAACAGGCTGGGCATGGTGGCTCATGCTTGTAATCCCAGCACTTTGAGAGGCTGAGTTGGGAGGATCGCTTGAACCAGTTGGAGCTGGAGGCTGCAGTGGGCTATGATCTCGCCATTGCACTCCAGCCTGGGTGACAGAGCAAGACCCTGTCTGTAAAAAAAAAAAAAAAAAAAAAAGAAAAGAAAAGAAAAAACAAACAAAAACAAACTGAGGCTAGGTGCAGTGGCTCATGCCTGTAATCCCAGCATTTTGGGAGGCTGAGGCAGGCAGATCACTTGAGGTCAGGAGTTCGAGACCAGCCTGGCCAACATGGCGAAACCCTATCTCTACTGAAAATACAAAACTTAGCTGGGCGTGGTGGTGCACACCTGTAATCCCAGCTACTCGGGAGGCTGAGGCAGGAGAATTGCTTGAACCTGGGAGGCGGAGGTTGCAGTGAGGCAGGATCGTGCCATTGCTCTCCAGCCTGGGCGACACAGCAAGACTGTCTCAAAAAAACCAAAAACCAAAAAATAAACCAAGGCAGAAGCCTAAAATAAAGTCCTGGTGGTGGATGTCTTGACCCCTGCTGGGCATCCCAGCTTCACCTTCTACCCGTTTATAGAGTTTTCTCCCCTGAACCTTGCTGTTTGGTGACTATGCCTATAATTCTCTCCCACTCCATTTGTTTTTCTTTCTTTCTTTTTAAAAACTGAGACAGGGTCTCGCTCTGTTGCCCAGACTAGAGTGCAGTGGCGTGATCATAGCTCACTGCAGCCTCTACCTCCCGGGCTCAAGTAACCCTGCCACCTCAGCCTCTCGAGTAGCTGGGACTACAGGCATGCGCCACCATGCCCGGCTAATTTTTTGTATTTTTGGTGGAGACAGGGTGTTGCCATATTGCCCAGGCTGGTCTCGAACTCCTGAACTCAAGTGATCTGCCCACCTCAGCCTCCCAAAGTGATGGGATTATAGGTGTGAGCCACCACGCCCCACCTCCACTCTACTTTTCTACCCAGGAAATCTCACATCCTTTGAGACCCCTGCTCTGGCCCTGCCCTGACCCTGCTCTGGCTCAAGGCAGGTAGACCCCTGCTCCTGGCGTCTCAGGATGGTCCTACTGGCTGACCTTCAGGTCCTCATGTACTCTTTATCCTCCGCCACAACCCTGACCCTACTTTCTTCCTACCTGTGGGTGTGTGTCTGGAGGCTGGGGCTGGTGTGACTGGGTTATGCATCTTCGCAAGCGGCCTGGAAGACACTGAGGGTGGCCTGGTTTCCCTCAAGGCCTGGTTTGTCTTCCCTCCCTGCAAGAGCATGAACACCCAGAAGGCAGGAAGGACATTCCTTCCAACTCTTCCCCCTGTCTGGGTGCCAGCAGGGGGCTGAATTGCAGGCACTGGCTCAATTGGAGGTCTCTCCCATCCTCTCTAAGATTTAGATCTCAGAGATCTAGGATGATAACAGAGGCCAAGGCGTTAGCTCACGCCTGTAAGCCTAGCACTTCCGGAGGCCAAGGCAGGAGGATTGCTTGAGGTCATGAGTTCAAGACCAGCCTGGGTCTCAAAAGTGAGACCCTGTCTTTACACAAAATTTAAAAAATTAGCTGAGCATTGTGGTGTACACCTATAATCCCAGCTACTCGGGAGGCTGAAGTAGGAGGATCAATTGAGCCCAGGAGATGGAGGCTGCAATGAGCCGAGATGGCACCACTGCACTCCAGCCTGGGCAACAGAGCAAGACCATTTCAAAAAAAGAAAAATACATAAAATAAAATAAAATGAGGCCAGGAGTGGTGGTTTATGCCTGTCATCCCAGCACTTTGGGAGGCTGAGGTGGGAAGATCACTTGAGGTCAGAAGTTTGAGACCAGCCTGGCCAACATGGCAAAACCCCATCTCTACTAAAAATACAAAAATTAGCTGGGCATGGTGGTGCACGCCTGTAATCCCAGCTACTCCAGAGGCTGACACAGGAGAATTGCTTGAGCCCAGGAGGCAGAGGTTGCAATGAGCCAAGATCGCACCACTGCACTCCCGCCTGGGTGACAGAGCGAGACTCCGTCTCAAAAAGAAAAAAAAATAGATAAATAAAGTGACAACAGGAAGCCCTGTAGGGATTTTCTAGTCAAAACACCTCATGTCATAAATGGTAAATTGAGACCACGAAGTCACAACGGGGGACGGCACCAGGAGGCATATCCCAGCCTCCCCCATTCCCTGACCAGCCTGTCCTCTCTGACAGGCCTTGTTTAGGGCAACACAGGCCCTGGGCACCCCACCCTACCTGAAGCAGTCTGCGTGCCAGTCCGCGTTCAGGGCCTGGAGGTACTGGCCATCATAGATCCTCTGGCCGCAGCTTGCACACATGGGCAACTCGCTTCCTGCAGGGGTGGGAAGGGAGTTGGGAAGCGTTCTCAGGAGGTGTGATCTGGTACAGGCCCAGCTTGCCCTGCCCACCCCACATGTACCTACACCTGCACCAGTCCTGACACACTGCACACGTGCAGCGTCCAGGCAGGGCAGTCGCTGTGCCAAATAGAAGAAAGGGCGCTAGCCTGAGTCTTGCTGAGATACTGACTAGGTTGCCAAGCCTCTCTGGCCCTGTTTCCCTGCGTATCAGCCTAGGAGGAGGATCAGGTCCATCCTCCCGCTATAGCATTGGGTCTGGCAAGGTAAATGGCAAGAAAGGAAGCAGTGGCTTTAGGGATAAGGCAGTGGGTGACATTCCTATCACAGCCTCCTTTCCTCCCTCTCCTGCCCAGGAAGAAGTACTAAGAGGGCCCTTCAAAGGCAGGGACTGGACAGGGCTGGATTAGTGCATCCTGGGCTGAAGCCGCCTGGGAGGTCAAGGGCAGGAAGCCTGGAGGTGCCGGCCCTAACAGATCCTTGGCAATGAATGCCCTGGCTTGGCGAGGGGAAGGGGCTGCAGAGCTAGGTACTCCCAGACACCTGTCCCAGGGAGGCCTGGCACCTCCTCTAGCCAGCCACAGGCATGCTTAGTCATCCTTGGGGCCTGGCACCCTTGGAGCTGGTGGGCCCTGGAAAATGCCCCAGACCTGCCCCTCCCCACTGTACAGAAGGGGAGACTGAGCCCCAGAGATGGCATGGCTTGCCCAGTCACATAGCTAGGTCCCAAAGCCACAACAGCCTGCCCCTCTGTGAAGATGCAGGTACCTTAGGTAGGTAGGGGCTACAGGAAGGTGGGCCCCTACCCCAATCAGGTTTTCATGGGCCTGGGAAGAGTTGGTGGCAGGGGGAGGTGCGGAGTCAGCCCCTGCCTTGAGGCCAGGTGGATCTATGTGATAGGTCAGCGAAGGAGATCCAAGGAGGGGCCCCCAGACCCTGTCCTAGGCTGGGGGAGTCTTGGG
This sequence comes from Pongo abelii, assembly GCF_028885655.2. Lineage (NCBI taxonomy): Eukaryota > Metazoa > Chordata > Mammalia > Primates > Hominidae > Pongo > Pongo abelii. The sequence continues at coordinate 14,426,783 of NC_071991.2, forward strand.
GGAGTCCTTGAACCCTAACTGCAGTGCAGTACTGCGCCTTGGGCCCCAGTGAGGGAGAAGGGGCTAAAGAGGAGGTTAGGATGAGTCATGCTCCCAGCCAAAACTGACGGCAGGCACCGGGTTTGGGGCACGGACAGGGAGAGTGGATGAGGGTCCCGCAGTACACGGCCTCCGGCTTCCTGGACACCTATCTCCGCTCTACCCATCTGGCCCCCAATCACCGACGCCGGGGGGCAACTACCCAGTTTCCAAATGTACAGAAGGGGAAACTGAGGCCCAGGAAGTCAGCGCCTGGCTCAAGGTCACAGAGCCGGGCAGGCGCCCGGCGGCCACTGGGACCCAGGGCTGTGGCTTCCCCAGCCGCTCTTTCTTCCCAGAGTGGATAAAGGGTGCCCCAGGGCGAGGCCCGGGTGGTGGACAGAGCACGCGGATGGAGGCCGGCGCGGGGTGGGCAGTGCCTGGGAGTCCTTCGCGGGGGAGAGTGGGGGGAGGAAAAGGGTCCAGGGGCCCCCAGACCCGCCGCTGCCAGGAGGGCAGCTCGCCGGGGGCCGGGGAGGGGGATCCCGGGCGGGAGGGGGACAGGGAGGGGCCTGCGGGCTTCGGAAGGACGAGCTCATCCCGGAGGAGGCAGGGGCGCGGCCTCCTGGCAGACCCGGCCCCCTCCCGTGCCCCACGCTGCCCCGGGCAACCCCCCAGGCCCTCGCCCCACACCCCGCGGCCCGCGCACCTTCCTCTCCCATACGTTCTTCCCTCCAGGTGCAACAAAGTAGCGTCAACCTCATGCACTCGACGGGGGGCGGGGCCCGGCGGGGCTGGGGCTGGGGGCGGCCGGGCCCGCGAGCTCGCCCACCGCCGCCGGCCCGGGGAGGCGGGGGCGGAGGGCGCGGGCCGGGCCTGACTGGGCCGGGGGCGCCTCTCGGACACCGGCGGGGAAACCGGCTCGGCGCCGCGGCTGCTTGGAGAGCGAGCGGAGGGGCGGACCGAGGCGGGGCCTGCGAGCTGCGGCACGGGGGCGGGGCGCGGGCGGCCGGCGGCGGGAACGTCCCTGCGCAGCCCCGCCCCCACCCGAAACCCCGCCCCCACCCAAGGCCACGCCTCTAGAGGCCTCGCCCCACTGCGGCCCGGCCTGGGGGCGCCGCGAGCCGGCGCGCCCCGCCCCTCCCCGCCCCTTCCGCCCTTCATTCATTCTTCTTTCTCCCAGCGACAGGTCTCGGCTGGGAGCTGCGAGGCCCAGCTGTCTCAGGGGGCCGCTCGCTCTGCTGGGGCAGCCCAGGAGGATGTAGGAGCCTAGAGAAGGGGCCTCCGCTTCCCTGCGGGAGGCCCCCACAGACCCAAACCAGCTGCAGCCAGGAACTCGGACCAGAGCTGGAGGAGGCCCGGTGGACCCCCAGGACATTGGTGGTCGCCTTGGGGAGGGGAGGGAGGCGGGCTGGGTTTTGTCCCTCTCTCTGAGGCCTGCATTGAGGCCAGGCTGGGCCCGGGGAAGGTGATGGTCCGCGTCTCAGGCCTCGCGAATGAGCAGCACCGGAGAAAAGAGCGAGCCCCTGCCAGGCGGTGACAGGTGTACTCTTCTCAGTGCCGGTTACCTGGAGCTGGGGCTGCCCTGCCCAGGGTCCTGGAGGGGGCACGGGTGTGGGCTGAGTCAAGCGTCCAAAGGAATTGGGTGGTCCAGTCCAGCACTGATGGTGGAACGCCCTGCCTAGATGTGGACAATTCTAGAATGCTGGACATGGGCAGGAAGCAACCCTGTCCCCCCTAGGTCTACCTCCCACGTCATCCCTCTGCCCAGGAAGCAGTGACCGGAGTGGAGCCACGTGCCCACGTGAACCTAGTGAACAAGAGGCAGCGCTAGCCCAGCTCCAACTCTAGCCAACATGTTTGTGGGGAGAGGTCTAGGCATGTCTGCAAAGTGGGGGGCACTCACCCCTGGGTGCAAAACAATTACGTGGGGAGGGAAGAAAATACAATTTTTTTTTTTTTTTTTTTTTAAGATGCGGTCTCGCTCTGTTGCCTAGGCTGGAGTGTAGTAGCGGGATCTCGGCTCACCGCAGTCTCCACCTCCCAGGTTCAAGCAATTCTCCCACCTTAGCCTCCCGAGTAGCTGATACTACAGGCGTGCACCACCATGCCTGACTAATTTTTGTATTTTTAGTAGAGATGGGGTTTCACCATGTTGGCCAGGCTGGTCCCGAACTCCTGACCTCAGGTGATCCACCCTCCTCGGCTTCCCAAAGTGCTGGGATTACAGGTGTGAGCCACCACGCCTGGCCAGAATTTTTAATTTCTCATGAGAAAGAAGGCTGGGCACAGTGGCTCACATCAATAATCCCAGCACTTTGGGAGGCCAAGGTGGGAGGATCACTTGGGGCCAGGAATTGGAGATCAGCTTAGGCAATGAAGTGAAACCCTGTCTCTTCTAACATTTTTTTTCTTTTTTTGAGACCGAGTTTCACTCTTGTTGCCCAGGCTGGAGTGCAATGGCTCGATCTCGGCTCACAGCAACCTCTGCCTCCCGGGTTCAAGCCATTCTCCCGCCTCAGCCTCCGGAGTAGCTGGGATTACAGGCATGCACCACCACACCCAGCTAATTTTGTATTTTTAATAGAGACGGGGTTTCTCCATGTTGGTCAGGCTGGTCTCGAATTCCGGACCTCAGGTGATCCACCCACCTCGGCCTCCCAAAGTGCTGGGATTACAGGCGCGAGCCACCGCGCCCGGCCTTTTTTTTTTTTAAATTAGCCAGGCATGGTGGCTCATGCCTGTAGTTCCAGCTACTTGGGAGGCTGAGGTGGGAGGATACTTGACCTCAGGAGGTTGAGGCTGCAGTGAGCTATGATTGCACCACTGCACTCTAGCCTGGGTGACAGAGACCCTGTCAAAATAGATGGGGAGGGAAAAAGAGGGGAAGGAAAGAGAGGGGAATGAGAGGCTTGTAACTTGGCTGTAGGGCATATACCAGGCAGGACCCTGGCTGGAAACAGAAAGTACCACTTAGTGGGGCTAACTGGGGAGAGTTTGATAAAGGGGATGTTTACAATGCACCGAGGAGGGGGGATTAAAGGAGATCAGTAAGGACTGGCACAGTTGGAGGGGTGGCAGCAGTTACCAGCCCAGGGTTAGGGGGCATGGAGGGGGTCCCTGGAGGGGAGGCTTGCCTGAGAGGAGCTGTGCAAGAGGGGTCCCCAGTTCTGGGGGATGCATGGGGAAGAGGGCCCAGAAGGGCTATTCTGATCTGAGTCCCCTGCCCTTCTTATTCTTCCATTGCCTCCCGTTAACCAATCCCGTCTGGATGCAGTGGGCAGGGCTGTGATGATGCTGTGCCCACAGTGCAGGGCAGAGAAGTGCACAGTGGCCTGGAGGGGCTGTGAGCCTGAGCCAGCTTGGTTGAGTGATGTTATCTGGTTTTGACTAAACTAACCCTCACAGAATGGACTCATAGCTGAAAACAATTCCTGCAAAGAAAGCATAGATTGGACCTGGCACGGTGGCTCACGCCTGTAATCCCAGCACTTTGAGAGGCTGAGGCGGGTGGATCATGAGGTCAGGAGATCGAGACCATCCTGGCCAACATGGTGAAACCCCGTCTCTACTAAAAATACAAAAATTAGCTGGGCATGGTGGTATGTGCCTGCAATCCCAGCTACTCGGGAGGCTGAGGCCGGAAAATCGCTTGAATCAGGGAGTTGGAGGTTGCGGTGAGCCGAGATCGCGCCACTGCACCCCAGCCTGGTGACAGAGCAAGACTCCATCTCAAAAAAAAAGAAAGCACAGATTGAAGATGATGCAGACTGGGTGCAGTGGCTTATACCTATAATCCCAGCACTTTGGCAGGCTGAACCGGGAGGATCTCTTGAGGTTAGGAGTTCAAGACCAGCCTGGGCAACATAGTGAGACCCCCTCACATCTCTACGGAAAAAAAAAATTATCTGGGTGTGGTGGTGTGCACCTGTAGTCCCAGCTACTCAGGAGGCTGAGGCAGGAGGATCGCTTGAGTCCAGGATTTGGAGGCTCTAGTGAGCTCTGATCGTGCCACTGTACAGCCTGTCTCAAACAAACAGAAAAAAAAAAAAAAGAAGAAGAAGAAGAAGAAGAGGAAGATGCTAACACATCCAGATGAGCGAAAAGATGGAGCTGGCACTTCCACACCCTGTAGGAGCTCCTTGTCAGCCACAGTTCCAGGTGAAACATCAGATCTGACATATTCAGTTACATTGCTCATGCAAGATTTTTTTTGCTGAAATCAAAAAGGATTTTTGCTTTTTATTTTTATTTATTTATTTATTTATTTTGAGATGGAGGTTTGCTCTTCTTGCCCAGGCTGGAGTGCAGTGGCACGATCCCAGCTCATTGCAATCTCCGCCTCCTGGGTTCAAGCAATTCTCCCGCCTCAGCCTCCCAAGTAGCTGGGATTACAGGTGTGCACCACCATGCCTGGCTAATTTTTTGTATTTTTAGTAGAGATGGGGTTTCACCAGGTTGGCCAGACTGGTCTCAACCTCTTGACCTCACGTGATTCACCTGCCTAGGCCTCCCAAAGTGCTGGGATTATAGATGTGAGCCATCTTGCCTGGCTGCAAAAAGGATTTTTGGACTTTTTTTTTTTTTTTAAGAGAGACAGGGTTTCACTCTGTCACACAGGGTGGAATGCAGTGGCACGATCGTAGCTCACTGCAGCCTCGAACTCCTGAGCTCAATCTCAGTCTTCTGGGTAGGTGGGCCCACAGGCATACACCGCCACATCTGGCTAATTTTTATCTTTTGTAGAGATGGGGGTCTTACCATGTTGCCCAGGCTAGTCTCGAACTCCTGTGCTCAATTGATCCTTTCCACTTTGTGTTCCCAAAGTGCTGGGATTATAGGCGTGAGCCACTGAGTCCGGCCTGATAAAAGTGTTTTTTTTTTTTTTTTTTTTGAAACGGAGTCTTGCTCTTTCACCCAGGCTGGAGTGCAGTGGCGGGATCTCGGCTCACTGCAGGCTCTGCCCCCTGGGGGTTCACGCCATTCTCCTGCCTCAGCCTCCCGCGTAGCTGGGACTACAGACGCCCGCGACCTCGCCCGGCTAATTTTTTGTATTTTTACTAGAGACGGGGTTTCACTGTGTTAGCCAGGATGGTCTCGATCTCCTGACCTCATGATCCACCCGCCTTGGCCTCCCGAAGTGCTGGGATTACAGGCGTGAGCCACCGCGCCCAGCCAAAAGTTTTTTGTTTTGTTTTTGTTTTTTTGAGGTGGAGTCTCGCTCTGTTGCCCAAGCTGGACTGCAGTGGCGCTAACTCGGCTCACTGCAACCTCCACCTCCTGGGTTCAAGTGATTCTCCTGCCTCAGCCTCCCAAGTAGCTGGGATTACAGGCGCCTGCCACCATGCCTGGCTAATTTTTGTATTTTTAGTAGAGATAGGGTTTCACCATGTTGGCCAGGCTGGTCTTGAACTCCTGACCTCAAGTGATCCACCCACCTTGGCCTCTTAAAGTGCTGGGATTACAGCGTGAGCCACTCCCGGCCAATAAAAGTTTTTTCTACGAGGGAATGGCTCACTTACTCTAGAGGTTAGAATTGCCCAGTTGCAAATCTGTGCCTGGCTGGACACAAGCCAGTGACAAGCAGGAGGCTCCTTGGGGATGCTGCCATAACGTGAGCCCAAGGCTGTCGTTGAAGGCAAGGCCAGAGCCTGAGCTGTCCTAGCATGCAAAGCAGGCTGGCGTCATGGGATCCGTGCTGTCAGGCCCTGCCTGCTCACTTCTCGCCCACTCTGGGTGACCTCACTCAGACGCATGGCTTGGTGACTCCTCCGACCTCTCCTCGAACTGCAGACACAAGAACCCAAATGTCTATTTGGGATCTCCACTTGGATGGTAAATGGGACCTCATACTTAACATGTCCAGGTCAGAGCTCATAATTTGTGCCCGGATGGTTCCTCCCCAGGTGTTTCTTATCTCAGTAAATGACACCACCATCATCCAGTAATTTAGGTTAAACTCACAGGAATTTTTTTTTTTTTTGAGACAAGTTCTCCCTCTATCACCCAGGCTGGTGGGCAGTGGCACGATCAAAGCTCACCACAGCCTTGACCTCCCAGGCTCAAGCGATCCTCCCATCTCAGCCTCCCTAGCTGCTGGAACTACAGGTGTACTATATGGCATGACTGCTCCCATTCCCCCTCTTGACTCCCTGCCTCTGATCCATTGGCAAATCCTATTGGCTCTATATGTAAAATACATCTAGAATTCCAGCACTTCTCCCTCCTTCTTGGCCTAGTTACGTATTTAGGGCAACAGCCTCCCAAGTCATGTCCCTACGCCCTGTCATCCTGCAGAGCCTCTGAACATGTGTGACATTCCTTTGCTTTCTAACCCTAAGGTCCTTGCTTCTGCGCTTATGGGACCTAGCCTCTGGCCACTACTTTGCCCTTATTTTTATTCTCCTTGGTCATTTTTGTTAAAATCATGATGGTCAGTCATGGTAGCTCACACCTGTAATCCCAGCCATTTGAGAGGCCAAGGCAGGAGGATCCCTTGAGGCTAGAAATTCGAAACCAGCCTGGGCAACATAGTGAGACCTCATCTCTAAAAAAAAAAAAAAAAAAAAAATTATCCAGGTATGGTGGCACATGACTGTAGTCCTAGCTACTCGGGAGGCTGAGGCAGGAGGATTGCTTGAGACCAAGTCTCACTCTGTCGCCCAGGCTGGAGTGCAATGGTGCAATCTCGGCTCACTCCAACTTCTGCCTCCCGGGTTCAAGCAATTCTCCCGCCTCAGCCTCCTAAGTAGCTGGGATTACAGGTGCCCGCCATCATCCCCATCTAATTTTTTTTTTTTGGTATTTTTGTAGAGACGGGATTTCACCATGTTGGCCAGGCTGGTCTTGAACTCCTGACCTCAGGTGACCCACCCGCCTTGGCCTCCCAAAGTGCTGGGATTACAGGCATGAGCCACCACGCCCGGCCCCTTTCTCTAATTAAAAAAAAGAAAAATTGTGGTGCACCTCTCTGTGTTCTAACTTACCAAGTACTTGGTTGTTACAGGGTTTTTGACTCGAGGTCAGGTCCCTTAACCATCCTAAGTTAGGGTGGTAACATTCCTTGTAACTGTCTCCTCCCGGGGTTTTTATCTTCATAGCACCGATTTACCTGGCATTAGAGTTATTACTTATTCACTGTACTATATCAGTTTCCCCTGGCTGCTATGACAGATCACCAGAAACTTGGTGGCTGAAAACAAGACATTTATTTTCTCACAGTTCTGGAGGCCAGAAGTCTGAAATCAGATTGTTGGAAATCAATCCTGAAATCAATCTGCTGTGTCTTCTTTCAGGCATTTTATAGTTTTGGGTCTTACATTTAGTTATTTAATCTGAGTTAATTTTTGTATATGGTGTAAGATAAGGATCAAATTTTTTTTTTTTTTTTTGAGACAGGGTCTTGCTCTGTTGCCCAGGCTGGAGTGCAGTGGTGTGATCTTGGCTCACCACAATCTCTGCCTCCCAGGTTCGACAATTCTCCTGCCTCAGCCTCCCAAGTAGCTAGGCTTACAGGCGCATGCCACCAGGCCCGGCTAATTATTGTATTTTTAGTAGAGATGGGGTTTCACCATGTTGGCCAGGCTAGTCTCAAACTCGTGATCTCAGGTGATCCACCCGCCTCAGCCTCCCAAAGTGCTGGGATTACAGGTGTGACCCACCGCACCTGGCCCCCAGACTTTATTCTGAGACAGGATCTTGCTCTGTCACCCAGGCTGGAGTGCAGTGGCACGATCTCAGCTCACTGCAACCTCTGTCTCCCTGGTTCAAGTGATTCTCCTGCCTCAGCCTGCTGAGTAGCTGGGATTACAGGCACCCACCACCATGCCCAGCTAATTTTTATATTTTTAGTAGAGATGGGGTTTCACCATATTGGCCAGGCTGGTTTCGAATTCCTGATCTTGTGATTCACCTGCCTTGGCCTCCCAAAGTGCTGGGATTACAGGCATGAGCCACCGTGCCCGGCCACTTTATTCTTTTGTATGTTGATATCCAGTTTCCCCAACATAATTTGGCTTTTTTGTTTTGTTTTTTGTTTTTTTAAAGAGAGATGGGATCTCACCATGTTGCTCAGGGTGGTCTTGAACTCCTGGGCTCAAACAATCCTCCTGCCTTGGCCTCCTAGAAGTGTGAGGATTACAGGCATGAGCCACCGTGTCCGGCCACCAACATCGCTTGTTGAAGAGACTATTCTTTCCCCATTGAATGGTCTTAGCATCTTGTCAAATATCATTTAATCATATACACGAGCATTTATTAATATTTCTGGGCCATTATGAATATTCTGTTCTCTTGGTCTGTTTGTCTGTCATTATGCCAGTATCACACTGTTTGGGTTACTGTAACTTTGTAATATGTTTTGGTATCACAAAATGTGAGTCCCCAACTTTGTTCTTCTTTCTCAAAATTGTTTTGGCTATTTGGAGTCCCTTGAGATTTCACATGAGGTTTAAGATGAAATTTTCTCTTTCTGCAAAAAATGCCATTGGGACTTTGATAGCAATTGTGTTGAAACCATAGATTGTTTTGAGTACTACAGACATCTTAACAATTAAGTCTTACCATCCATGAACATGGATGTAAATTTTATATTTACCTGTGTCTTTAATTTAATTCAGCAATGTTTTACAGTTTTCAGTGTACAAATCTTTCACTTCCTTGGTTAGGTTTATTTCTAGTATTTTATTCTTTTTGATGCTATTATAAATGGAATTATTTCCTTTTTTTTTTTTTGAGATGGAGTCTCGCTCTGTCCCCCAGGCTAGAGTGCAGTGGCACGATCTCGGCTCACTGCAAGCTCCGCCTCCCAGGTTCATGCCATTCTCCTGCCTCAGCCTCCCGAGTAGCTGGGACTACAGGTGCCCACCACCACGCCCAGCTAATTTTTTTTGTATTTTTAGTAGAGATGGGGTTTCACCGTGTTAGCCAGGATGGTCTCGATCTCCTGACCTTGTGATCCACCCGCCTTGGCCTCCCAAAGTGCTGGGATTACAGGCGTGAGCCACTGCGCCTGGCCTGGAATTGTTTTCTTAATTTCCTTTTTAGATTGTTCATTGTGAGGATATGGAAACACAACTAATTTTGTGTGCATGTTCGATCTTTACGAGTTTTTGCATATAAGAACCTGTTATTTGTGAACAGAGATAATTTTACTTCTTTCTTCTCAATTTGGATGTCTTTAATTTCCTTTTTTTTTTTCTTGCCTAGTTGTTCTGACTAGGACTTCCAATACTATGCTGAATAGAAGTGATAGGAGTAGGCATCCTTGTCTTATTCCTAATCTTAGAGGAAAAACTTTAAGTCCTTTTTATTTTTTTCGAGACAGGGTGTCACTCTGTTTTCCAGGCTGGAGTGCAGTGGCATGATCACGGCTCACTGCAGCCTCAACCTCCCAGACTCAAGCAATTCTCCTGCATCAGCCTCCTGAACAGCTGGGACTACAGTCATGTGCCACTATGCCTGGCTTATTTTTGTATTTTTTTGTAGAGACAGGGCTTTGTCATGTTGCCCAGGCTGGTCTTGAACTTCTGGGCTCAAGAGATCTGCCTGCCTCAGCCTCCCAAAGTGCTGGGATTACAGGTGTGAGTCACCGCTCCAAGCCCAGTCTTTCACCATTAAGTATGATGTTAGCTGTGGGCTTTCATCTATAGCCTTTATTAGGTTGAAGTGGTTTGCTTCTATTCCTAGTTTGTTGAATGTTTTTATCGTGAAAGGGTATTGGATCTTGCTGCTTTTTCTGCCGCAATTGAGATGATCATGTAATTGTCTTTCATTCTGTTTATATGTTATATTTCACTGATTGATTTTCATATGTTGAAACATCCTAACATTTCAAGAAAAATTCCACTTGGTTATGGTGTATAATCCTTTTAATCTGCTATTGAATTTGGTTCACTTGTATTTTGTTGAGGATTTTTGCATCAATGTTCATAAAGGATATTGGCCTGTAGTTTGCTTTTCTTGTGTCTTTGGTATTAGAATAATGCTGGCCTCTTAGAAGGAGATTGGAAGTGTTCCCTCTGCTTCAGTTTTCTGGAAGAGTTTCAGGAGGATTGGTGTTAATTTTTTAAATGTTTGTTAGAATTCTCCAGTGAAGCCATCTGGTCCTGGGCTTTTCTCTGTTGGGAGACTTTTTATTACTGATTTAATCTCCTTACTCATTATTGGTCTATGCTGATTTTCTATTTCTTCATGATTCAGTCTTGGCAGGCTATGGCTTTCTAGGAACTTATCCATTTTATCTAGATTTTCCAATTTTTTTTCCTCAGATAGGGTCTTACTCTGTCACCCAGATTGGAGTGCAGTGGCACAATCATAGCTCACTGCAGCCTTGACCTCCTGGGCTTAAGTGATCCTCCTGCTTTGGCCTCCCAAAGTGTTGGGATTATAGGTGTGAGCCATTGCACCCAGCCCCAGCTTCTCATAAGAATACCTATGTAGCATTTAGGGCCCAGCAGGATAATCTCCCTATCTCTCAAGATCCTTAACTTAATCACAACTACAAAGACCCTTTTTCCATGAGGTAACTCTTAGGGGTGGAAGTGTGTCTCCTCAAAATTTATATGTTGAAGTACTTACTCCAATACTGCAGCATATGACTGTATTTGGAGATAGGGTCTTTAAAAAAATATATTCTTTTTTGAGACAGTCTTGCTCTGTTGCCCAGGCTGGAGTGCAGTGGTGCAATCTCGGCTCACTGCAACCTCTGCCTTCTGGGTTCAAGCCATTCACCTGCCTCAGTCTCCGGAGTAGCTGGGATTACAAGCATGCACCACCACACCCAGCTAATTGTTTATTTTTTTGTATATTTAGTAGAGATGGGGTTTTGCCATGTTAGCCAGGCTGGTCTCGAACTCCTGACCTCAAGTGATCTGCCTGCCTCAGCCTCCCAAAGTGCTGGGATTACAAGCATGAGCCACCGTGTCCGGCCTGTGTTATTCTTAAAGCAGTGCCCATCTTAGAGTTTACAGTCTGGTGTAGAGAGACAGAAAACAAAGAAGTAAAATATATTTTGTACGTGGTGACAGGTGCTCTGGAGTCAAAGAAGGCAGAGACAGGCTAGGCGTGGTGGCTCATGCCTGTAATCCCACCACTTTGGGAGGCCAAGGAGGCCAGATCACCTGAGGTCAGGAGTTCAAGACCAGCCTGGCCAACATGGTCAAACCCTGTCTCTATAAAAATACAAAAAATATTTGCCGGGCATGATGGCGGGTGCCTGTAATCCCAGCTACTCAGGAGGCTGAGGTGGGAGAATTGCTTGAACCCAGGAGGTAGAGGTTGCAGTGAGGTGAGATTGCGCTATTGCACTCCAGCCTGGGTGACAGAGTGAGACTCTATCCAAAAACAAAACAAAACAAAACAAAAAACAGAGGTAGAGCCAGGTGAGGGAGTGCTGAGCAGGGGAGGAGGTTGCAGCTTGCAATTTTATTTATTTTTTAAATAGAGATGGGGTCTCGCTATGTTGCCCAGGCTGGTTTCGAACTCCTGGCCTCAAGTGGTCCTCCCACCTCAGCCTCCCAAAGTGCTGGGATTACAGGCATGAGCCACCACATCCAGCCCAATTTGCAATTTTAGAAAGGGGTCAGTGTAGGACCCTCTGAGAAGGTGACACTTGAGTCAAGACCTGAAGCAGTTGAGGGAGCCAGAAACACAGATAGCTGAGGGAAGGGCGTTTTGGGCAGAAGACATAGCAGATGCCAGGGCTGGAAGTGGGGTGACCTGTTGCACTCAAGGAAAAGTAAGATGGCCAGGGCGACCGCATGGCTCAAATAGCAGAATGTGAGGTCAGGAGAGCTGGTGCCATGCAAGTAGGGGCTTCTTGGCCATAGAAAGGCCTCTGGCTTTGTCTCTGAGTGAGACAGGAACCACTGCAGGACTTTGAGTAGATGCATGACCCTAGTTGACTTATGCTTTGAAAGAATTGCTTTGGGCCAGATGTGGTGGCTTATACCTGTAATCCCAGCACTTTGGGAGGCAGAGGCAGGAGGATCGCTTGAGGCCAGGAGTTCGAAACCAGCCTGGCCAACATGGTGAAACCTTATCTCTACTAAAAACACAAGAATTAGCCAGGCATGGTGGCACATGCCTGTAGTCCCAGCTACGCAGGAGGCTGAGGCAGGAGAATCACTTGAACCCAGGAGGCAGAGGTTGAGTGAGCTGAGATCACGCCACTGTACTCCAGCCTGGGCAACAGAGTGAAACTCCATCTCAAAAAATAAAAAAAAATAAAAATAATAAAAGAGAAAAAAAGGATTGCTTTGATTTCTGAGTGGAGAGAAGGACGAAGTGGAGCCAGGGAAGAACCAAGGGGTTCAGGGAGCTATTTCAGTAATTCAGGCAAAAGATACTGGGGACTGTGGTTTAGCCCTGAGACGTGGTACGACTCTGGATATATTCTTTTTTTTTCTTTCTTTCTTTTTTTTTAGACAGAGTTTTGCTCTTGCTGCCCAGGCTACAGCGCAATGGTGCAACCTCAGCTCACCACAACGTCCGCCTCCCGTGTCCAAGTGATTCTCCTGCCTCAGCCTCCTGAGCAGCTGGGATTACAGGCATGCACCACCACGCCTGGCTAATTTTTTTGTATTTTTAGTAGAGATGGGCTTTCTCCATGTTGGTCAGGCTGGTCTTGAACTCCTGACCTCAGGTGATTTGCCCGCTTCGGCCTCCCAAAGTGCTGGGATTACAGGTGTGAGCCAGTGTGCCCAGCCGACTCTGGATATATTCTGAAGGTGGTGCCGTATTATTTGCTGGTGAATCTGCTGTGGGGAGTGAGGGAAGAGCAGAGTCAGAGACGGTTCCAGAGTTGCAGGCCGGAACCTCTGGAAGAGTAGGGCTGCCCCTTACTGAGATGGGAAAGGCAGGGAGGGAAAACCACGCTACCTAGGCCATGTCTATGAGATTTCCAGTTAGAGATGTTAGAATTTTCCTTGGATGTGCAAGTCCTGGGCTCAGGGGAGTGGTCCATGCTGGAGATGTCAATTTGTGAGTCACCAATGAATAGGTGGTATCAAATATTTAAAGCCACGAGCACACCAGGTGAGGTGGGTCACACCTGTAACCCCAACACTTTGGGAGGCCGAGGCCAGAAGTTTGAGAGCAGCCTGGGCTACATAGCAAGATTCTTTTTTTTTTTTTTTTTTTTTTTGAGACAGGGTTTCGCTCTGTCGCCAGGCTGGAGTGCAGTGGTACGGTCTCGGCTCACTGCAACCTCTGCCTCCTGGGTTCAAGTGATTCTCCTGCCTCAGCCTCCCAAGTAGATGGGATTACAGGCATGCGCCACCACACCTGGCTAATTTTTGTATTTTTAGTAGAGATGGGGTTTCACCATGTTGGCCAGGCTGGTCTTGAACTCCTGATCTCATGATCCGCAAGCCTCGGCCTCCCAAAGTGCTGGGATTACAGGTATGAGCCACTGCGCCCGGCCGCAACATAGCAAGATTCTATCTCCATAAAAAATTTAAAAATTAGCTGGGCATGGAAGCATGCATCTGTAGTTGGGAGGATTGCTCCAGCCTGGGAGTTTAAGGCTGCAGTGAGCTGTGATAGCACCACTGCACTCCAGCCTGGGCGAAAGACTGAGGCCCTGTCTCTAATAAATAAATAAAACTGTGAGCTATGAGAAACCAAGACAGGGAGCCCACAGGCCTGAATACTGGGGCTTACTGACTTTTAGAGGCCAGAGACCTGAGGAAAAACCAGCAATGGATATTTTTGTTGAGTGAAGTAATGAATGGATGGATGAATGGATGGATGGACTGGTGGGTGGATGGATGGGTGGATAGATGGGTGGGTGGATGGATGGGTGGAAGGAGACGTGGATGGATGCATGAATGGTTGGGTGGGTGGTGGATGAGTGGGTGGATGGATGGATGGATGGATGGTTGGATGGATGGATGGATGGATAGGTGGAGGGATGGATGGATGGGTTGCTGGATGGATGGATGGATGGATGGATGGATAGATGAGTGGATGGATGGATGGATGGATAGGTGGAGGGATGGATAGGTGGAGGGATGGGTGAGTGGATGGAGGGATGGGTGGATGGGTGGAAGAGTGGATTAATAGACGGATGGATGGATGAGTGTATGGATGGACGGTGTCTGGATGGATGGATGGGTACGTGGGTGGATGGATGTATGTGTGGGTGGATGGATAGGTGGGTGGATGGGTGGGCGGATGGATGGATGAGTGGATGGATGGAAGAGTGGATGGGTGGATGAGTGCATGGATGGACAGATGGGTGGATGGGTGGATGGATGGATGGATGGATGGATGGATTGGTAGATGGGTAGATGGATGGGTGGATGAGTGTATGAATGGATGGGTGGGTGGCTGAGTAGATGGACAGGTGGGTGGATGGGTGGACAGATGGATGGGTGGATGGGTGGATGGATGGATGGATGGATGGATCTCCTTTGCCACCACTCTAGGGCAGTCTCTGTCACCCCTCCCTGGACTATTATAGCAACCCTCTTGTGTATCTCCTTGAACCACACCACTCACCCCCCTCCTAATCCATCCTCCGTAAGTCATCAGTGCTACCCTCTCCTATCAGACATTCTGGTTGTCCTGTCCTCTGCGTGAAAAGCCTGACCCTCCTCTCTGTTCTATTCTTTGCCTGGTAAAATGTTTTTTGCCCTTTACTGTCCTCTGGGAAGCTCTCCCTGAACATACCCTCCACCAGCTTTCTCTTTCCCTCCCAGCTCCTTCTGGGATCGCAAGGATCCTTGTGTGCAAACCCACATATGCTCCAGTCTGCACGGTGAGCCCCATCCACACTCCCCACGAACAGCTCTGTTGCCACGTTCTGGCTTAGAGGTGTACACACTCAGCACGGGGCCCACTCTCAGGAGGACGGCACAGGCCTCAGGCAGAGTGAGCCCTGGAAGTGGGCTTGGTGGTTGGGGAAGGGAATTCCAGTATCTGGTATCCAGAGCGTGGTCTAGAGGTAGGGATGTGAGCTACAGGTGAACACATTCCCGGGCCCCATGGATTTCCGGCCTCGAGGGGAGGAAGAAGGGCCAGAATGGGAATGGGTGCATCTGAGTAAGGGTGGAGCTGAACCTGCTGCTGGTTGTCACTTCTTACACTTCTCAAGCCAAATGGCCTTATATGGGCCACACAGGAGAGTGAGTCTTCCTCAGAGGGGACTGTTTCAGAGGAAAATGGTTACCCTTGACTGTCTTCTGCATTTTCTTAGGCCAGCCATCTTTCCTCTCTGTCTCTTTCTGTTTCTCTCTCTCTCTCTTTTGAGACAGGATCTTGCTGTCTCACCCAGGCTGGAGTACAGTGGCGCAGTCATAGCTCACTGCAGCCTCGAACTCCCAGGCTCAAGCGATCCTCCCACCTCAGCCTCCTGAGTAGCTGGGACCACCGGCATGCACCACCACCAATCTTGGGTAATTTTTTTCTTTTTTTGTAGCTATAGGGTACAAAGTGATTCTCTACTGGACAGCTATGTTGTCCAGGTGGGTCTCAAACTCCTGGCCTCATTGTTGAAGAACAAGCCAAATTTGGAGAAAGATCGATGCCCGAAAAGCCAGCAGCAGGGGCTTTTGGCTGGCAACCTCTCAAATACACTGTGGGTACTGGAGGTTCCCTGAAGCAGAGCCCTGATCCCCATCCAGGCCAGCGAGTTGAAGGCAGATTAAATCATATGAAGGAAGCTAAGACACAGTTTCCTTTAAAGGTTTTTCATTTATTAGTCATTTCTGAAGCAGTTAATTCTCTTTTCTTATTAAAAAAAAAGGTGTGTTTCATCCAGAGTTATATCAGAGTGATTAAAATGATTTTTCTACTGGGGATACAGCTCCCCGGATCAGAAAAAAAAAATTTCTCTTTTTTTCAATGAACCACAAAAATAAAACCAAAAGAGAATATCAACAATCAAAAATAATCCCCAAATATCCAGGACAAAAAATAAAATATTTATTGATCTATCACAGCGAGACACAAAAAGATGGGCGGGGCAGGAGTGGGAACTGCTCTGAAGTTCAGTGGACCGAGGGAGGGATGGGGGGGTATACAGTACTGCATGTGGGGACACCCCGGGTGGGGAGGAGATGCCTGGCACCCCAGTCTGCACAGCCCCGCACACCCTGGGGGAGTGTAGGATGGGGGTGGAGGCAGGGCACAGGCGGCCATGACAGGTCAACCAGGTTGATGGTGGGTACACCCAGCCAGCTAATGGTGCCGGGCGGTCAACTGGGGACATGGATGGATGGACGGATGGATGAATGGATGGATGGGCGGATGGATTCTACAAGAGCAAGGTGGCCATTCCCAGTGTGGGGTGGTTTTCCAACCCAAAGGCGCCCCAGATGTGGGGAACAGCGATCGGTGGGGAGGAGATGGCCAAGTGGACCCAGGAGAGGAGGGATGCTATGAGCGAATCCAGCTTTGAGGCTTCAGGTGCTTGGGTACCAACTGGATGGCAGCCAAGGGTGGGTCCTGGTGGGCAGGGGGAGCTGGGACTGCCCAGGAAGTGTCTGCACCATCTTTAGAGGAGCCCCAGGGAGGGGGCTCCCCGAGAGGCCACCCTTCCCTCCTCCCTCCCCCCAGGAAGATAAGAGCACCAGCGTGTAGCACCAAGTTCCCCTGGAGATGGAGGCTGTGTGGAGGGGGAGCTCCTAGGTGGGAAGGGATGGGGTGGGGGGCCAGGACCACACAGCCCTTGCCTCTGAAGTAGGGGGCCTCCTGGTCGGGACACTTGGCTGCTCCCCTCTTGTTTCCTTGCCCTGTGGATCTGCAAGGCCGCCCGGCCTGCCCGTTCCCTCCTGGGGTGGGGAGTCGGAGGGGCATGGGATGGGGTTACAAAGGGTTTACATTCTCCACCAAGCAGTAGCACCAACGTTGATGAGGTCGTGAGTCAGGGGTCCTAGGAAGCTCATTTTCTCTTCCGGCCACAAGCTTTCCCCAGGCAGGCCCCACCTGGACAGGAGGAGGTGCACATCACTGTGAGTCCGGCCCCTCTCAGTTTCGGCTCTAATCCCCGCCTGCTCTGACCCACTCGAATGGAGGCTCCGAGAAGCCACGAGAAGCCAAGTCGTGGCCCCAGGCCAAACTCAGACCTGATCCATGCCATCAACTTCCACTGGACAGATGGGGTGGGAGAAGCCCCCAAGATATTACTTGGATGAAACCAACGCTCGCAGAAAAGGGGGCAGGTCATGGGGCCTGGCTGGGGAAGGACAGGGCCTGGCACTGGCTCCTGGCTCCACAGCTCCAAGAAGCCTTTCGGGGAAAGACTAAGAGCAGCTCCATCAAGGAACACGGGATGAAGGGAGAGTCAGTGTCTGCAGGAGATGCCCTCTCAGGGAGTGGGGTGGACCCATACATCTGAGAGGGCATCAGATAAGTAAATCAAGGCCCAGTAGAGGGAGAGAGGGTCTTATCCACATAGTGTCTGAGCTGGGACTCAAACCCAGGATTCCTACCCCCACCTGGGAATAGTCTGATGGGTGAACCCTGTTTCAAGGCATCATCAGTCTGTGTTAGGTAAGGCACCATTGTCCAGTAGCGCGGCCCGGAGTAGTTCCTACCCCTGCTTGAGCCAGATTTGGCTCCTTACCGCCACCTGGTGGCAGTGAGCAGAGAGTACGGCAGGAAGAGACATCTGCCTCTGAAGTTTTTTTTTTTTTTTTTTTTGAGACGCAATCATCTTGCCCCGTCATCACCCGGGCTAGAGGGCAGTGGTGTAGTCTCAGCTCACTGCAACCTCCGCCTCCTGGGTTCAAGCAATTCTCCTGTCTCAGCCTCCAGAGTAGCTGGGATTACAGGCGTGCACCACCACACCCGGCTAATTTTTGTTTTTTTGTTTTTTTGTTTTTTTTGAGACGGAGTCTCGCTGTGTCTCCCAGGCTGGAGTGCAGTGGCGCAATCGGCTCACTGTAAGCTCCGCCTCCTGGGTTCACACCATTCTCCTGCGTGAGCCTCCCGAGTAGCTGAGACTACAGGCGCCCGCCACCATGCCTGGCTAATTTTTTGTATTTTTAGTAGAGACGGCCGGGCGCGGTGGCTCACTCCTGTAATCCCAGCACTTTGGGAGGCCGAGGCGGGCGGATCACGAGGTCAGGAGTTCGAGACCAGCCTGGCCAATATGGTGAAACCCCGTCTCTACTAAAAATACAAAAATTAGCGGGGTGTAGTGGTGTATGCCTGTGGTCCCAGCTACTTGGGAGGCTGAGGCAGAAGAATCGCTTGAACCTAGAAGGCAGAGGTTGCAGTGAGCCAAGATCGTGCCAGTGCACTCCAGCCTGGGCAACAGAGCAAGACTCCATCTCAAAAAAAAAAAGAAGACTATAGTATTTTTAGTAGAGACGGGGTTTCACCGTGTCAGCCAGGATGGTCTCCATCTCCTGACCTCGTGATCCACCCGCCTTGGCCTCCCAAAGTGCTGGGATTACAGGCGTGAGCCACCATGCCCGGCTAATTTTTGTATTTTTAATAGCGATGGGGTTTCGCCATGTTGGCCAGGCTGGTCTTGAACTCCTGACCTCAGGTGATCTGCCCTCCTCGGCCTCCCAAAGTGCTGGGATTACAGGTGTGAGCCATCACACCTGGCCATGAACTGTGTTTTTAAAAAGCGAATGTTCCCTGTGTTTGTAAGAGGTCAGCAAGAAGGAGGGGGGCTCTATGTTCAGCTTGGGGTCCAGCCTTGTGTGACCTGAGGCTGTGGGGTCCACCCCTGGGTGCTGGCTCAGCCCTTCTGAGCAGGAGATGACACAGGAGAGGAGGGAGGAGGTGGCTGGAGCTCCAGGGCAGGGAGCCTGGCATACCTGGGAAAATGGGAGACAATCCGAAGCCAGGTCTTGCTGCCACTCCTGCAGGAGAGATTTCAGGTTGGTGGGTTGGTAGGGGTGGAAACTGACTCCAGCCTCATCACTTTCTGCCTGCACTGGCTCACCCAAGACCCTCTGTCTGGGATCACTTCCTTTCCATCCCACCCACTATATAATTTTTTATATTTTATTTTATTATTATTTTTTTGAGATGGGGTCTTGCTCTGTCGCCCAGGCTGGAGTGCAGTGGTGCGATCTTGGCTCACTGCAACCTCCGCTTCCCAGGCTTCAGTGATTCTCCCGCCTCAGCCTCCCGAGTAGCTGGGATTACAGGCGTCCACCAGGTTTGGCTAATTTTTGCATTTTTTTTTTAGTAGAGACTGGGTTTCACCATGTTGACCAGACTGGTCTCAAACTCCTGACCTCAAGTGATCCGCCCACCTAGGCCTCCCGAAGTGCTGGGATTACAGATGTGAGCCAGTGCACCCAGCCAATCCTCCCAACTACAGCCAGAGTGGCTTTCTTAACACAACAAGCCCCTACCTAGCAACCAGGTGTGGCACCTCATGGCCTCAACCCTGAGCTCAGCCTGGCACTGTCCCCAATCTTATAGCTTGCCCGTTTGCTCAGTACCTCTGCGATCCTAAAGTGCCCTCGCCAGCCCCAGTCTCCTGTCCTTGTGTGGACATGGGCTCTGGGAGTCCCCACTGCTAGACAGACAGGCGCCCTCTAGATCGGGACAGAGCTGAGGACTACATAGCAGAGCTGGCCGCCCCTACCTCCAAGTGGGAACTGCCCGGCACCCCCTAGGACACCTCCAAGGCCAGCAGCACCTGAGAAGAGGCAGGTGGGGTCAGGATAAGGCACCCCCATCTGGAGGAGGCCCTGATATCCCTGCTGGGTTCTGGGGTAAGGAATGTCCCCGACAAGATCTTCAGGGGTAGGGGGAGCCAGAGGGAGGCCTGAGCTGGGTTGGGGGAGGGTGGCGATGGGCATGGCAGGGGGTGCAGGCCACTGGCAGGAAGGCATCAGAGGGGAACTCACCGTATTTAGCTGCTTTAGCAGCTGCAGCCGGAGGCACACCTGGGGAGATGAGGCACATGACGGCTCAGGAATGCCAATGCCACCTGTCAGGCCCTGTCTCCTTTTTTTTTTTTGAGGCAGAGTCTCACTCTTTTGCCTGGGCTGGAGTGCAGTGGCACAATCCCGGCTCACTGCAACCTCCATCTCCTGGGTTCAAGTGGTTCTCCTGCCTCAGCCTCCTGAGCAGCTGGGATTACAGGCACCACCACCACGCCTGGCTAATTTTTGTATTTTTAATAGAGACAGGTTTCACCATGTTGGCCAGGCTGGTCTCGAACTCCTGACCTCAGGTGATCCACCTGCCTCAGCCTCCCAAAGTGCTGACATTACAGGTGTGAGCCACTGCGCCTGGCTGGGCCCTGTCTTCTGACCTACTCGCCCTTTACCGTCTGCCCATGGACTCATCCTCCCAGTGTCTATCCCCCCATCTCTCCTTCATCTATCCAGGGTCTTGTTCTGTTGCCCAGGCTGGAATGCAGTGGCTCGATCACAGCTCATTGTAGCCCTGAACTCCCCGGTTCAAGTGATCTTCCTGCCTCAGCCTCCCGAGTAGCTGAAACTACAGGCACACACCACACCCAGCTAATTTTTAAATACTTCGTAGAGATGGTTGGGGCGGGGAGGTCTTGCTATGTTGTCCAGGCTGGTCTTGAACTCCTGGCCTCAAGCAATCCACCTACCTAAGCCTCCCAAAGTGTTGGGATTACAGGCATGAGCCACCATGCCCGGCCCCAAAAGTCTTAATTGTTAAGCTCCTACTGTGTGTCTGGTCTTGTGGCACTCACAGGAAGAGCTATGCAGGCTGGTTTACAGGGGGAGACACAATGACACCCCAAGAAAGGGGGAAACGGCCACACAAGGTCGGCCACGATGGTGGAGACTTAGAGAAGGCAATTTCTCTCCAAGCTTTGATTTCTTTCTTGGAGAATTGGCATAACCATCATTCTCCTAATTGACTCCCACCGCAGTGCTCAAGTGGGTTGAAAGAGAGAGGAGAGGGGAGGACTGGGGCCCTGGCGGCAAGGGATAGCCCCAGCTCCTGTTTGCCACATTTCTTGTTTTTATTTTGTTTTGGGATGAGGTCTTGCTCTGTTGCCCGGGCTGGAGTGCAGCGGCGTGATCTTGGCTCACTGCAACTTCTGCCTCCTGGGTTCAAGCGATTCTCCTGTCTCAGGCTCCTGAGTAGCTGGGATTACAGGCCTGTGTCACCATGCCCAGCTAATTTATATATATATATATATATTTTTTTTTTTTTTTTTTTTTGAGACGGAGTCTCGCTCTGTCGCCCACGCTGGAGTGCAGTGGCGCGATCTTGGCTCACTGCAAGCTCCGCCTCCTGGGTTCACGCCATTCTCCTGCCTCAGCCTCCCGAGTAGCTGGGACCACAGGCACCTGCCACCACTCCCAGCTAATTTTTTGTATTTTTTAGTAGAGACGGGGTTTCACTGTGTTAGCCAGGATGGTCTTGATCTCCTGACCTCGTGATCTGCCCTCCTCGGCCTCCCAAAGTGCTGGGATCACAGGCGTGAGCCACCATGCCTGGCCTCTTTTCTTTTTCTTTCTTTTCTTTTCTTTCTTTCTTTCTTTCTTTTTTTTTTAATATGACAGGGTCTCACTCTGCTGCCCAAACTGGAATGCAGTGGTACCATCTCAGCTCACTGCAGCCTCTGCCTCCTGGGCTCAAGCGATCCTCTGGCCTCAGCCTCCCAAGTAGCTGGAAATACAGGTGCCCACCACCACGCCCGGCTTATTTTTGTATTTTTGGTAGAGATGAGGTTTCACCGTGTCACCCAGGCTGGTCTTAAACTCCTGACCTCAAGTGATCCACCCACCTTGGCCTACTAGAGTGCTGGGATTGCAGGCGTGAGCCACCACACCTGGCCAAGAGGACATCTTGAGCAAAGACGTGGCAGGGGTGGGAAAGAAAGTCTCTGTCTCTGTCTCTGTCTCCATCTCTGTCTCGCATATGCACACCCCACACACTCACTGATTTCAGAACAACTCTCACCTCCAAGGCCCCCAACACCTGGGACTCCAAGCCCTCCGACTCCAAGTCCTCCAAGCCCAGCGGCTCCCCCTAGGCCTGTGGAGACAGCTGAGCATTAAACTCCGCTGGTCAGAAAGGTGGGACTGAAGCCTCAGCCTGTGGAGGGTGGAGGTGTCCTCTGGGGACCCAGGTGGAGCCTGAGCTCTCCCCTGGCCTTTGATGGCACAGTGGGGCCAGGAGGTGTCTGAGGCAGGGAGTCTGAGTCTACAGTGCCTGGTCAGAAGCTCCTCCCACACCCTGGGGGCCTGGGGGCCTGGCGGCAGCTCCCACCTCCACCCAGTGCTCACCAAACTGGGCGGCTTTGGCAGCAGCTTTGGCTGCGGCAGCAGCGGCGGCGGGTCCGGCTCCTGGGAACACAGACCGAGTTCAGGGAGGCACTCTGTACTGGTTAGATTCCCTCCTCACCCTACCCCTCCTGGGGTTTCAACTCACCCACCACACCGCCTGGGATGCCTACTCCACCGAGAGCCCCAACCCCTCCAAGGACCCCAGGCACTGCTGCTCCTGCGGGGAGAGGAGGGAAAATGAGTGTTCCATTTCTGAATGATGGGTCTCCCTGCCCCAGGGACACAAGGCAAGCAGACAGGTGGCAGGGGCCATGTGACACCGTGGAGGAGCAGTGGATAGGAAGTCCAGTCCTTGTTTTGTTTCATTTTGAGATGGGGTTTTGCTCTGTCACCCTGGCTGGAGTGCAGTGGTACAATCATAGTTTACTGCAGCCTCCAACTCCTGGGCTCATGCGATCCTCCTGCCTTAGCCTCCCGAAGGTGTGAGCCACTGTGCCTGGCCTTAAAAGTTCTTTTGTAGGCTGGGTGCGGTGGCTCACGCCTGTAACCCCAGCACTTTGGGAGGCTGAGGCTAGTGGATCACCTGAGGTCAGGAGTTTGAGACCAGCCTGGCCAACACGGTGAAACCCTGTCTCTACTAAAAATACAAAAATTAGCCAGGCGTGGTGGCGGGCGCCTGTAATCCAGCTACTTGGAAGGCTGAGGCAGGAGAATTGTTTGAACCCGGGAGATGGAGGCTGCAGTGAGCCGAGATTGTACCACTGCATTCCAGCCTGGGCGACAGAGCAAGACTCTGTCAAAACAAACAAACAAACAACGGCAATAGTATCTACAGCAGGCACTTAACATTTTGAGTGCTTCACACTTAGCAGCCCATTTTTTATGCATTGCAGCAGGAAAGGTAGGCACTATTGTCATTCCCATTTTGCAGATGAGAACGCTGAGGCAGAGCAGAGGTTAAGCAGTGTGCTCAGGGCTTCAGGGACGGGAAGTGGCTGGGGAGCCTGCGCCCTTCGCGGCTCCACCACACTACGTCACTCTGTTTCCCTGGCAATGTCTGTTGACTCAGGCCTGCCAAGCAGTCAGCAGTGAGCAGGGGAGGAGGCCAGGCCCACTGGGGGTCGGCGCTGAGGAAGCCAGGATTTTCCGAGGTAGAAACTGGCCCCAAGTGGACCTGCCCGGCTGGCTGGTGGATCCGTGGGGGAGTCTTCCACCTCCCCCCAGCTCTGCTCACAGGAGGCCAGGAATGCAGGGGCTACAGACAGCGTGGGTCTGGCCAGGCAGGGCTGCCAGAGCGCCAAGTGCAGAGGCTGTGGGACTGCCACGTCCTCTGGGCTGGCTCGTGGCGGGAGCAGTCCTGCTGGCAGGACAGGAAGGCGGGCGGGGGCCGGGGGTGCCCAGATGAGGAATACCAGCTCCTCTGCTCGGGCCAGAGAGCTGGGGTGGAGGCAGAGACTGCCCAGACTCCTCATACCCACAGCAGGCCCAGTGCCGTCCTGGACGCAGGGACCATGAAACTGTCAGGGTCAGAGCAAGCTTAGGGACAGTGGAATTGCCTCCTGGGGGGCAACTGGGATTTCAAGGGTGTTTTTGGTGCTCACAGGGGTTGAAGGCACCATAAGCATTTAGTGGGCAGGGGCCAGGTTTTTAAACTGTCATAAATGTGTCCTAGAAACTGCCTTTTTCTTTTTCTTTTCTTTTCTTTTTTTTTTGAGACACAGTCTCGCTCTGTCGTCCAGGCTGGAGGGCAGTGGCGCGATCTCAGCTCACTGCAGCCTCCATCTCCTGGGTTCAAGCGATTCTCCTGCCTCAGCCTCCCGAGTAGCTGGGATTACAGGCGCCCGCCACCACGCCTGGCTAATTTTTGTGTTTTTAGTAGAGATGGGGTTTCACCATATTGGTCAGGCTGGTCTGGAACTCCTGACCTCAGGTGATCCGCTTGCCTCGGCCTCCCAAAGTGCTGGGATTACAGGCGCCCGCCACCACGCCTGGCTAATTTTTGTATTTTTATAGAGATAGGGTTTCACCATATTGGTCAGGCTGGTCTGGAACTCCTGACCTCAGGTGATCTGCCCGCCTCAGCCTCCCAAAGTGCGGATTACAGGCGTGAGCCACCACGCCCGGCCGAAACACCATCCCAGTCCTGTGCTGTCAGGGATGGTGTGGTGGCAAGGGAGCCACAGGTGGTTGTGGGGTGCACTCACCATATTTGGCTGCTTTAGCGGCAGCCAGGGCTCCAGGTACTGGGGAGAAAGAAAAGTTGGGGGGTGGTCAGGAGCCGAGCTCTGTGCCTGGGAGTTCTGCCGCCTCCTCTAGGGAGCCCTCCCTGACTTCCTTGGCCTCTATTGCTTCCTCAAAGCCCTGAAGCTGTACAGGCACAGAGCTTTAGGGCTGAACAGTGCCTCTGCCTTCCGTCTGCCCCCTCCTTCTCTCCCCAGGCCTAGCATGGCCTGCCTGAGGCTGGGCACAGAGCGGGGCTCAGTAACCAGCCGGTGAAGAATTGGAGTTCCTAGTGGTCCTCTGGCCACAGAGCACTGCTGAAGGGGAGCCAGGCTGATCTACCTGCTCCTTCCCTGGGCGAAGGGCAGGGTTTTTCTCAGTCTGGAGCCCTGCCACCCCTCTACTGAGGAGGCAGATACTCTGCAATTGGGCAGCCTGGGGTCCCTTGGCCTGGTCTGCCCTCCTCCCACTATCGGTTACCCCCAGATGCTTAGGAGAACCTAACAAGGATTTTACTATGCACCCCTGGGTGATGAAGGGGTGCTGGGGAGGTGCTGGGAGGAGGAGGGATCTCCTTCCCTGAGCTCAGGGGACAGGCTCCGCCTAACCCCCTCATCTGCACCTGCCCCGAAGCCAGGAACACCAGCACCAACTCCAAGTCCAGGAACACCAACACCAACTCCAAGTCCAGGGACGCCGACACCAACTCCAAGTCCAGGGACACCAGCACCAAGCCCAGCTGCAGCTCCTGCAGACAGAGGGCAGTGGTGGCGACAGCAGGCAGGGAGCGTGCCCCTAAGGAGGTGTCCTGCCCAGGGAGCTGAGCCTATCCCAAAGGAAGGGGCCCAGATCCAAGCAGCGGCCTCTGCCCTGGCCGTTGCCCCTAACCAGCTCTGGGCTCATTGGGGAAAGGAGAGAAAGGTGGGCGAGGCACTCACGGAGCTGGGCTTTGGCAGCCGCCTTGGCAGCGGATTTTGCTGCAGCTGAGGGAGGGAGAGAGAGGGGATTAGAGATGGAGGCGGGGCCCATGGAGACTTTGGGGGCTCCTCAGGCTCATTGAGTCATGCAACTCACCTGCAACGCCAGGAGCCACACCAACTCCAGGAGCCACGCCAACTCCAGGAGCCACACCAACTCCAGGAGCCACGCCAACTCCAGGAGCCACGCCAACTCCAGGAGCCACACCGACACCAGGAGCCACGCCGACACCAGGAGCCACGCCGACACCAGGAGCCACGCCAACACCAGGAACTAACCCTGCAAGATTGAGAAGAGCTGATCACTAACCAAGGCCTGATCAAAGAGGACAGAAGCTTATGGAAAGAGGGCTGGAGCCTCGGCACTGGCATAGATTTGCTGTGTGACCCTGGATCAGTTACTTTCCCTTGCTGGGCCTCAGCTTCCTCATCCCTAATATGAAGTGCGTGCAGGCTCAGAAGCGAGTCTCCTGCCTTAGCCTCCTGAGTAGCTGGGACTACAGGTGCGCACCACCACGCCTGGCTAATTTTTTTGTATTTTTAGTAGAGACAGGGTTTCACCATGTTGGCCAGGCTGGTCTTGAACTCCTGACCTCGGGTGATCCACCCGACTCGGCCTCCCAAAGTTCTGGGATTATAGTTGTGAGCTGCTGCATCTGGCCAGGAGTTCTTAACCTTTTCAGTGACAAGGACCCCTTGGAGATTTGAGGCTGATGGAGGCAGATTTATATTATATAAGGGGCTTTGTAAGACAGAAAGGCTTTGGGTTCAAATCTCAGCTCAGCCACCATTTAGCTGTGCAATTGTAGGCAAGTTACTTAAGCTCCAGGAACCTCAGTTTCCACACCTGTAAAATGGGAAAAATAAAATCAACACTATAAGATTGTTTGTAGGCCAGGCACGTTGGCTCATGCCTATCATCCCAGCACTTTGAGAGGCCAACATGGGAGGATCGCATACTATTTTTTTTTTTTTAAACTGGGCATGGTGGCATGTGCCTGTAGCCCCAGCTACTAGGGATACTAAGGGGGAAGAATCGTTTAAGCCAGGAGTTTGAGGCCTGCAGTGAGCTATGATGGCATCACTGCACTCCAACCTGGGTGACAATGTGAGACCCTGTCTCAAATAAATAAATAATAAAGATTGCTGTGTGTGAGAATTTGGGGCTCAGCAGACCTGCAGTTGAAATGTTCTCTGGCCTATTCAGTCCTAGAGATTCTGATCTGAACCTTTCAGCCCACAGGTCCCTAGGGCCAAGGCCTACAGACCCCATGCCCAGGGCCTGACATACAGTTGAGCTCTACAATTGGTGCTGCCACAATTTGCCATGTTCAGAAAAGTGTGGGCACCTGGGGCTGCCAGGGTGGCCCTCAAATGTAGCAAGAGATGGGGAACAAGAAGTACTGCAGGCCAGATGTGGTGGCTCACGCCTGTAATCCCAGGACTTTGGGAGGCAGAGGCAGGAGGATCGCTTTAGCCCAGGAGTTTGAGACCAGCCTGAGCAACATGGTGAGACCACTGTCGCTACAAAAAAATTAAAAAATTAGCCAGGCATGGTGGTGGGCACCTGTGGTCTCAGCTCTTGGGGGGTGGAGGCAGGCAGATTGCTTGAGCCTGGGAGGTTGAGGCTACAATGAGCTATGATGTGGCACTGTACCCCATCCTGGGTGACAGAGCTAGACCCTATCTCAAGAAAAAAGAAGGAGAAGGAGAAGAAAGAAGAAGGAGGAAAAGGAGGAGAAGCAAGATGGAGGAGAAGAGAAGAAGGAGGAGAAAGAAGAAGGAGCAGAGGAAGAAGAAGAAGAAGAAGGAAGAGGAGGAGGAGGAGGGAGGAGAAGGAAAAGAAGCAGGAGAAGAAGAAGAAGAGGAAGGAGAAGAAGAAGAATGAGAAGGAGGAGGAGGAGAAGAAAGAAGAAGAAGAAGGAAGAGGAGCACAAGAAGAAGAAGAAGAAGGAAGAGGAGCACAAGAAGAAGGAGAAGGAGAAAGAGAAGGAGAAAGGGGAGAACTGGAGTCCCTCAAGGGGAGCTGGAGCTCAGCCTGAGGTCAGGTCCCCAATAGCCTGGGAGACACCAGGGGCTTTAGGAACAGGGAGGCTCACACTGCTCACCCTGCTTCCTTAATCAGAAACGTCACCCACACTCCTAGAGGTCATTCATCAGTGGGCCAAAAGGTCTAAGGAGGGCCCACCGCAGAATGTGACAGCTTAAATGGAGTGGAAAGGAACAGGGAGCTGGGCGGTCAGACCCCAGGAGCAGGGCACAGGAGAAAGCAGTTCTCCGTGAGCCAATGGCGGGAGTGAGGGGGACTTACCAAACTGGGCGGCTTTGGCGGCTGCTTTAGCAGCCGCAGCTGCTGGGGTCCCCACTCCTGGAGGTGTGAAGAGAAGGGGTGAGGGAGTGGTCTCTCACACCCCTCCCTGCTTCCCATCTCTAGGCTCAGTCTTCCCATTTATAAAATGCAGTCGACCTTGGTCAACTCCAGGGACCTTTCCATGAGACAAACCAAACCCATCTCTGGGCTGGAGACACAGCTCACCTGGCACTCCTCCCGTGCCCGGCACACCTGGGACTGCGCCTGGGGCACCTGGCACCAGCCCACCCAGCACTCCTGCTCCTGCAGCACCTGGGGGCGTGGAGAACTTTCAGCCTCGCCCCTCCCAGTGCTCACTTTTTGGGGGAGCAAGGGTGGGTGGGAGAATCAGGGGAAGAAGAGAATGGCTTCCTGGCACCTTCAATTCTTTTTATTTTATTTTTTTTTATTTTTAGAGTTGGAGTCTTGCTCTGTCACCCAGGCTGGAGTGCAATGGTGTAATCTCTGCTCACTGCAGCTTCTACCTCCCGGGTTCAAGCCATTCTCCTGCCTCAGCCTCCCAAGTAGCTGGGACTATAGTTGCCCGCCACCATGCCCAGCTAATTTTTGTATTTTTAGTAGAGACAGCGTTTCACCATGTTGGCCAGGCTGGTCTCGAACTCCTGGCCTCAAGGGATCCACCTGCCTTGGCCTCCCAAAGTGCTGGGATTACAGGCGTCAGCCACCCAACCCGGCCAGGCACCTTCAATTCTGGGGGTGGGGTGATGAACAGGTCACCAACAGTCTTAACAGGGGGCATCTGAAAAGGATAGTAAGAGTGGAGTGTGGCTTTGGAAGATGGGGCAGGGCCTCATGACCTTGGTCCAGGCCATTTCAGTCCTGGAGGCCTGGGAGCTAGTTTACCCTGAGGTTGGACCCTGAGCCCTGTGGGAGAGCAGGGCTTGGGGACAGGCAGGGCAGGGGCACTTACCGTACTTGGCAGCCTTGGCGGCAGCTGCTGCCTGAGCTTCGGCTACAAGGAAACGAGAAAGAAAGAGACCCTCAGAGGCCTTGCCTGGGTGTCCTCCCAGCCGTGTTTAAAGCTCTTCTGCCCTGTAAGGCATGGATACAACCTCCCTTCTTCTCCCCCAACTCCTCCCTGAGCACATTCAAGCCCGATCTACAGTCCCCACTGCCCCTGCAGAGCCGAGCAGACAAGAAGCCCCCATCCCTTCTCAACCCATGTCCCCAGATGTGACTAAGGCTCACGGGAAATGACAGCTCCTGGGACACCTCCGACTCCGGGAACACCTCCGACACTAGGGACACCTGCGACTCCGGGGATACCTCCGACTCCGACACCAAAGCCGGGAAAGCCCCCAGCTCCCACTCCGAAAGTAGGAATGCCTCCAACTCCGACTCCGGCCCTGGCCCCTGCAGAGGGAAGGGAGCCAAGTAGAAAAAAAGCTCAGTGAGAGAGGCTAGGCGGGCTCTGAGGGATGCTGATGGACTGGGAAAGAGGATGTAAGTTTCCCCCAGGCCTTGTCCATAAAAGACAGGAAACTGGGATGCCTGGGTCCCCAGCAGCCTCCACCATGAAGCCTTTAAAAAAAAATGTGGGGCCGGGCGCAGTGGCTCATGCCTGTAATCCCAGCACTTTGGGAGGCTGAGGCAGGTGGATCACCTGAGGTCAGGAGTTCGAGACCAGCCTGGCCAATATGGTGAAACCCCATCTCTACTAAAAATACAAAAATTAGCCAGGCGTGGTGGCAGGCACCTGTAATCCCAGTTACATGGGAGGCTGAGGCAGGAGAATCACTTGAACCAAGAAGGCGGAGCTTGCAGTGAGCTGAGATCACGCCCCTGCACTCCAGCCTGGGTGACAGAGTGAGACTCTGTCTCAAAAAAAAAAAATTTTTTTTTTTTGGCCGGGTGCAGTGGCTCATGCCCATAATCCCAGCACTTTGGGAGGCCGAGGCAGGTGGATCATTTGAGGCCAGGAGTTTGAGACCAGCCTGGCCAACATAGCAAAACTCCGTCTCTACTGAAAATACAAAAATTAGCCAGGCATGGTGGTGCATGTCTGTAATCCCAGCTTCTTGGGAGGCTGATGCATGAGAATTGCTTGAACCTGGGAGGCAGAGATTGCAGTGAGCCAAAATCATGCCACTGCACTCCAGCCTGGGCGGCAGAGTGAGACTCTATCTCAGAAAAAAGAAAAAGAAAAAAATTAAAAATTTTAATTTATTTTTTATTTTTTGTAGAGATGGGGTCTTGCTATGTTGCCCAGGCTGGTCTCAAACTCCTGGCCTCAAGCAATCCTCCTGCCTCGACCTCTGAGCACTTCGGGAAGACCCTCTTTGTTGGATGCAGAGAGACTATTGGCAGAATCCACATCCCCAGGCAGTTTTGGGCTCCTCTGAGAGGGCCTTGGCCAGAGCAGGGAGGCTCAGGGTCACTGTTACCACTGGGAATGCCATCCTGGGACTTTCCTGCCACTCAGCCCCATGGCCCTG
Organism: Pongo abelii; assembly: GCF_028885655.2. NCBI lineage: Eukaryota > Metazoa > Chordata > Mammalia > Primates > Hominidae > Pongo > Pongo abelii. Next base: position 14,457,000 of record NC_071991.2, read on the forward strand.
TGGTGGGAGACAAATGGGGGAGACATTGTCCTGAGGCCTGCTGGTGACTTACTCGGTGACCTTGGGCAAGTCACTTCCCTTCTCTGGGAAAGTAGAGGAGAATCCTTTAGTTCTGGCAAGTAAAGGCCGGGACAGGGTGGGGCAGAGCTGTCAGCGTAGCACTCACCGTATTTGGCTGCCTTCGCAGCTGCCTTAGCAGCTGCTTCTGGTGACACAACCCCTGGAGAGACCAAGAGGGACACAAATGCTCAGGAGAGATTGGAGGAGAGCTGTGTAGTATATATCCCTCTGTCTACCCATCTGTGTGTTGGGCCATCTCCTTTCACGCCAACACAGAGTTGGCTACACATCCATTTATGCACTGATGTCCACCCACCTGCCCATCTGTATACCTAGCCACCCCCATCATCCATCTACCCAATGACCCACCTCTATACCTGTCCATTTGTCTTTTTTTTTTGAGATAGAGTCTCAATCTTGTTGCCCAGGCTGGAGTACAATAGCGCAATCTCAGCTCACTGCAATCTCCACCTCCTCAGTTCAAGCAATTCTCCTGCCTCAGCCTCCCAAGTAGCTAGGATTACAGGCACCCACCACCATGCCTGGCTAATTTTTTTCTATTTTTAGTGGAGATGGGGTTTCACCATATGGCCAGGCTGGTCTCGAACTCCTCACCTCAGGTGATACGCCCACCTTGGCCTCCCAAAGTGCTGAGATTACAGGCATGAGCCACTGCTCCCGGCCGTCCATTTGTCTGTCTATCCTTGCATCTTAATCCACCCACCGAACCACCTAACTCTCTGTCCACTCATCTATCTACCAACTTATCCCATCTGCCTCTCTATCCATTCATCTAACAATCTGGCCAACCATCCATTTTTCATTTGCCTGCCCACCATTCCACCCACCCATCTATTCATCTGCCCCTCCAACCATGTGCTCATTCATCCATCCATCTACCCATCCATCCACCCGTTCTTTCATCCAGCCTCCCATCCATCTACCCATTCATCCATTCTTCCATCCACCCTCCCATCCATCCATGCCCCCATCCATCCACTCATCTATCCATCTCCCACCCATCCACCCACACATCCACTCACCTACCCATCTATCCACCCATTCATCCATCCACTTATCCATCCATCCATCCATCCATCCATCCATCCATCCACCCACCCACCCACCCATCCACCCATCCATCCATCCACCCACCCATTCATCCACCCATCTATCCATCCATTCATTCATCCACCCACCCATCCATCCATCCACCCACCCATTCATCCACCCATCTATCCATCCATTCATTCATCCACCCACCCATTCATCCATCCACCCACCCACCCACCCATCCACCCATCCATCCATCCATCCACCCACCCATTCATCCACCCATCTATCCATCCATTCATTCATCCACCCACCCATCCATCCACCCACCCACCCACCCACCCATCCACCCATCCATCCATCCACCCACCCATTCATCCACCCATCTATCCATCCACCCACCCACCCACCCATCCACCCATCCATCCATCCACCCACCCATTCATCCACCCATCTATCCATCCATTCATTCATCCACCCACCCATTCATCCATCCACCCACCCATTCATCCACTTATCCATCTATCCACCCACTTACCATTTTATCCACCATAAACTGAACACCTACTCAGCTAAGGGCTAGGAACATGGAGTTGAAAAAGACATGGTTCCTGCCCCCAGAGAACACTGATAGCCAGAAGGTCAATTGGAAAATATGATACTGATTAGAAGCTAATTAGGAGATTGGTATAGCCCAAGGAAGAGAAGATGAGGGGATGAGACGTGGTCAAGGGTATGGGCAGATGGTTACAGTGTTAGGGAGAATGCAAAAATTTTGGCAATTGTCTCAGTATTTCTCTCTTATACACACACACACACACACACACACACAGACACACACACACACACCAGCTCACCTGGAACCCCTGCACCTGGGATCCCAGCACCTGGGACAACTGGAATGCCAGCTCCTGGGACACCAACACCTGGAACGGCAGCTCCTGGGACACCAACTACTCCCGGGCCAAAGCCTGGCCCACCAGGCACTAAGCCTGCAGCAGCTCCTGTGGAAAAAAAAGCATTGTTCTCCTAACCTATGGGAACCTCAGAGGGGCTCCAAGGGTGGTTAATAGAGTACGGAAGTGACAGTTGGTTCTGAGTGCAGGATTGCAGCTGGGTTGACATTTCCCCTGCATGGATCCTACTCATCAGAGAGATGCAGAGAGACTAAGAGGGTCCCTAAAGAGCTCTAGGGATTTGAATCTGTGGGCTGGAGGAATGTGATCTCTTTCTTTTTTTCTTTTCTTTACTTTCCTTCCTTTCTCTCTTTCTTTCTTTTCTTTCTTTCTTTTTCTTTCTTTCTTTCTCTCTCTCCCGCTCTCTCTCTCTCTCCCCCTCTCTCTCTCTCTCCCTCTCTCTCTCCCTCCCTCTCTCTCTCCCTCTCTCTCTCCCTCCCTCCCTGTCTTTTTTCTTTTCTCTTTCTCTTTCTTTCTTTCTTTCTTTCTTTCTTTCTTTCTTTCTTTCTTTTTCTTTCTTTCCTGTCCTTTCCTTTCTTCCTTTCTTTCCTTCCTGCCTCTCTCTCCCTCCCTCCCTCCCTTCATTTCCTTCCTTCTCTCCCTCCCTCCCTCCCTTCCTTCCTTCCTTCTTTCCTTCCTTCCTTCCTCTTTCTCTCTTTCTGTCTCTCTTTTCCTTTTTTTTGAACCAAATTCTCACTTACCCAGGCTGGAGTGCAGTGGGATGATCATAGCTCACTGCAGCCTTGAACTACTAGGCTCAAGCAATCCTCCCAGCTCAGCCTGGCAGGTGGCTGGGACCACAGGCATGTGCCACCATGCCTAGATAATTTTAAAATAATTTTTGGAAAGATGGGGTCTCAGTATGTTGCTCAGGCTGGTCTCAAACTCCTGGTTTCAGCCTCCCAAATTGTTGGGATTACAGGCATGAGCCACTGTGCATAGCTAGAATGTGATCTATTTCTAAAGCACAGTCAGAATTCTCGCCACTGGGCACCCATTTAGTTGATGCAGCAGACACCTGTGGGCCCGCCCTGGAGGGGATGGAGTGGGAGGAGCCAGGTCCCCTCTGCAGGGTCCCCTCCTCAGGGCAAAACAATAGAGACAGCATCTCAGGTAGAGTGATCAGAAGGAGCAAAGATAAGGAGGCATGAACAGTGCATATTTGGGAAGGGACAAAGGCCAAGGCCATCTGGCTTTAGGGCTAGGGTCTCCGAGGTCTATGCAGGGGCCTGAGCCATGGACTTGCCACCCTGGGAGGCACTCACCATACTTGGCTGCCTTAGCGGCTGCTGCTGCAGCTGCAGCTGCAGCTGGAGTCCCAACGCCTGAAAACACAGCCACAGAGGGTGAGGTCCTTGCCCTGTGGCCATCTCAAGGACACACCCGCCCCCTGCTGGGACAGATGTTACCTGCGATGCCTCCGATTCCAGGAATTGCCCCAGGCACACCAGGAACACCGGCCCCTCCAACACCAGGGAGGACTCCGGCTGCTCCAGCACCTGTTGAGATGGGGACAGTGCAATGTAGTTTCCCAAGGACCCTCCTGGGGACAGGCAGTATGGCCAGTTAGACGCTGGTGTTTTCACCAGTGTGATCTTATCCAGGAATGGGGCCTGGGTGTCTCCAGATGGGCCTGTCTGGGGAGGCCCCCACCCCACTCCACTGTTCCTTGACTCTCCCCCAAAGTGTCCATTTCAACACACTCATTAAGGGACTTGTATGTTTTCAGACAAATCCCATTCTAATCACTGCCACATACTGAGAAACCACAAGTGGCCGCTCCCTGGGCCAGAGGGGCCCCTGCAGGAATGTTCAAGACTTCCTCTCCCTGTGTTCCGAAGATGCAGCCAAGTTTGTAATCCAAGCGCCTGGCTGCTTGGCTCTGGCAGCCCCTCACAGCCCTGCTCTCCCGCTCCCACATTCCAGCCGTCCGCACCAGCCGCTGGGGCCAAGGAGCCTTGGGTGCTGGGAGGGGGGCCTGTGGGGCCTCCACTGGGAGGCCCAGCTCCAGGCTTCTCCCCACATTCTTGCTCTTTCGGGCTGGTGGGGAGATAAGGAAAGGGATTCCCTGGAGCTGAGGATGAAGGAGGACTTCAGCCCTAGTGGTCTGACCCTGAGGTGGGCACTACCTGGGGCAGGGGACAGATGCCCACTCCACCCACTGCACGGGCACAGGAATACCACGTTCCATCTGCAGCCATGCTAGCCAAGAACTCACTGGCCTGAGCAGTGAGTTGACATTTTTATAGTACACATTAAATTGATACATAACTATTAAATATTTTAAATGCTTATATATGCACCACCTAAAATTATCTTTCTAACCACCGTGGTACCCATTCCCTCTGCTTGGCCTCCTCTTTCCTGTTTTAACCACATGGTAAGCTCCATCTTTATTTTTTAAGGCCTGAATCACATGTCACTTTCTCTGGGAAGCCTTTCTAACTTTCCTCAGGTAGAAAAAATGCCTCCCATTTCTCAACTCCCACAACAGTGGCTATATTCTCTAAGAGAACTCTTGTTTGTCCCTGATCTCTGATATGGATGGGTGGGAGGAGGCAGTGAGGGAGGGAAGGAAGGAGGCATAGATGAATGCATGGAGGAAAGAATGAATGAATGAATGAATGCAGGGGTGAATGGCTGGATGGGTGCATGGATGCATGGAGGAATGGATGGATGGATGGATGGATGGATGCATGCATGCATCCATGGAGAAATGGATAGATGGGTGCATGGAGGAATGGATAGTTGGATGGATGGATGAATGGATGGAAGGATGGATGCATGCATGGAGAAATGGATGGATGGGTGTATGGAGAAATGGATGGATGGGTAGATGGATGCATGGAGGAATGGATGGCTGGATGGATGGATGAATGGATGGAAGGATGGATGCATGCATGGAGAAATGGATGGATGGATGGAAGAATCGATGGATGGAGTGATGGATGGATGGATGGATGGATGGATGAGTGGATGGATGAATGGATGGATGGATAGATGGATGCATGGAGGAATGGATGCATGGAGGAATGGATGGATGAGTGGACGGATAGAGGGAAGAATGGATGGAGGGAAGAATTGATGGGTGGATGGATGGATGGAAGGATGAATACATGGAGGAATGGATGGATGGATGAATGGATGCATGGAGGAATAGACGGTGGATGGATGGATGGACGGATGGATGGAAGGATGGATGCATGCATGGAGAAATGGATGGATGGGTGCCAGGAGGAATGGATGGAGGGATAGATGGATGCATGGAGGAATAGTTGGATGGATGAATGGGTGTATGGGGGAATAGATGGATAGATGATGGATGGATGAATGGAGCATGGGAGTGATGGATGGATAAATGGATGGATGGATGAGGGGATGGATGGATGGGTGCATGGATAGATGGATGCATGGAGGAATGGATGGATGCGTGGATGGATGGATGGAAGAATGGATGGAGGGAGGGATTGATGGATGGATGAATGGATGGATAAGTGGATGGATGGATGGATAGATGGATGCATGGAGGAATGGAGGATGGATGAATGGAGGGAGGTGGTGATGGATGGGTGGATGAATGGATAGATGGATGAGTGGGTGGATGGATAAATGGATGGATGGATGTGTGGACAGACGGATGGATAGATGGATCCATGGAGAAATTGATGGATGGATAGATGGATGGATGGATGGATGGATAGATAGATGGATGGATGAATGGATGGATGGATGAATGGATGGAGGGAGAGATGGATGGATGAATGAGTGGATGGATGAGTGGATGGATGGATGGATGCATGGATAGATAAGTGGATGGATGGATAGATGGATGCATGGAGGAATGGATGAATGTATGGATGGATGAATGGATGGAGGGAGAGATGGATGGATGAATGAATGGGTGGATGAGTGGATGGATGCATGGATGGGTAGATGAGTAGATGAATGGATGGATGGATAGATGGATGCATGGAGGAATGGGAATGGATGGAGGGAGGGATGGAGAAAGTAATAGATTGATGGAAGGATGAATGGATGCATGGATGCATGGAAGAATGGTTGGAGGGAGGGATAGATAGATGGGTGGTGTTGAAAATTTTGAGTAAATGGGGGTAAGTAGGGGCCACTTTGGAGGCAGGCTCTCAATAGTAATGGGAATGGAGAGGCTAGGGGGCTGGAGGCCACCAGGTGGGGACTCCAGGGGCACTCACCAAACTTTGCTGCCGCTTTAGCTGCCGCTGCTGCTGCTGCCTGGGGGCCAACCCCTGGGGGAAGGAAGCAGAGGGGAGAGACCTTGAAACAGTGTTCCTGTATCTCCAGAGCCCACTTGTTCCCAGCCCCGAGAGAGCCAATCCACTGACATGTGGGTATACATGGGAGCTTCAGAGTAGGCAGAGGCTGACGGAGCTGCCCCACTCCTCCCCCAGGATCCTGCTCCAGGTTTGGACCAGGGTCTGGATGCTGGGTGGGCTGCTGCTTTCAGGAGAGAACCTCACCCACCCCAGGGCTCTGGAGCCCAGAAAATCAGTGCTCCCTTGGCTGGAAGTGACGTGAGGCTTTCCTTACCTGTCCCTGTTGGGTAACCAGCCTTGCCCGCTGCAGCAGCCACTCCTCCAGGCCCATAGCCTGCAAAACAGAGAGGCTTGATGGTCATCTGTGCAGACGTCACCACTGCTGCCCTCTCCTTCCCCCTGCTCTGCCCTTGGGGCCCAAGCTGTCCTGAGTCTGCACCTGTCACCCCCAGCCAGAGTGAAAACAAATACAAACACATGTATGGAGTTGTTATGTCCATTTTACAGATGAGAACACAGAGGCTCAAAGAAGCAACACAGCTCACTTAAGGTCTCATTGATAGGTGGGAGGGCAGGGATGGAGACCCATGCTGAGTCCAAATTCCATGCCCTTTCCTTCTGAGATTCCCACTCCAAGGCCCCAACCCTGCCCCAGCGAGGTGCTCTCCTGGCCCAGGGCTGGAAGCACAGCACCCTTGCTAGGACCCTGGAGAGGGAAAGAGCTGGAAGCCCACAGTCTAGAAGGGTCTCACTCACCATAGGGCAGTTTCCCTGTGGTGTAGGGCAGTCCATAGCCACCTGGAGAGAGGACAGAGCAAACTCAGGGGCTGCCCCATGCCTTGCTGGGCTCCCACCAACCTGGGTGGACAGATCTGCCCCCATAGGTGCTGAGGCTTGAGACCTCCCACATTAGGGTCCTGAGCTGCTCCCAGGAGAGCAAAGGTGCTGGGTGGAGGAGGGAGAGAACACCTCTGCCCCCGAGGCCCATGGAACACCCATTCCCCTACAAATTCAAGCCCCATCATGGCCCTGGAGTCTGAGTATTTTCCTTACACTCCCTCCTCAGTGGAAAGCACCTTATTGTCTAAGCTGATTGCAGAGGTAGGGGCGGAAGCACGAGTGGGTGGATGTTAGAGGGATCTTTCCAATGAACCGTGTTCCCTTCCATCAGCATAATAGCTTCAGATCGGGACTATGGGTCTCTGCATGAGCATGTGTGTGTGAGTCCAATACCTGCAGATGACTTTCCCATGCTCTCCTTGGCTGGTGACCATACAGGGGCTTCAATACCCCTTCCCTGCCACCAGAGACACCTGTTCCCAGGCTGACTTCTGTGCAAGGAGGCACAATGAGTGGTGCATTTTTTTTTTTTCTTCTTTTCTTTTTTTGGAGGAGAGTCTCACTCTGTTACCCAGGCTGGAGTGCAGTGGCGTGATCTCAGTTCACTGCAACCTCTGCCTTCTGGGTTCAAGAGATTCTCCTGCCTCAGCCTCCCCAGTAGCTTGGATTATAGGCCTATGCCACCACACCTGGCTAATTTTTGTATCTTTAGTAGGGACGGGGTTTTGCCATGTTGGCCAGGCTAGTCTTGAACTCCTGACCTCAAGTGATCTGCCCGCCTTAGCCTCCCAAAGTGCTGGGATTACAGGTGTGAACCACCGCACCCAGCCGAGTGGTGCATCTTGAACCATCCCTCTGACTTACCAGGCAGCTTGGGGGCCTTGATGGGATACCCCAGTGGGACTCCAGGTTGCGGTCCCGCAAAGGGTCCAACTCCTGTGGGAATAAAGACAGCAAGTTTAGGTCCCAGCTAACCCTTCCAACCCTCCACCATCCACTCCGCTTTCTGCTTAGACAGAAGGAGCTTGCTACAGCATCCAGAAACCATCCTGCTTCGAGGGACTCCCTGAATCTCCATCATGGGTCAGTTGAGAAATTCCCAGTGACAGGCCACTTCCTCCAGGAAGCTACGGGATTCTCTCCCTCCTGGGTCCTGGGCCCCAGTTCGGGCCTGCAGCCCTTGGCACAGGCTGGAGGGTTTTCTGGACTCCTTTGGACTTTGGGCTGCTATGCCAGTGTGGGGAGCAGGCCTGGGATGGGTGCCACTTTGTGCTACAGCCACTGCAAGGCCTGGTGTTGGAGGCATGGGGGAAATTGGGCAGGCTTGGATGGGATCTTGGGTGACCAACCCCTCCCAAGGCAAGAGCCTCTGCCTGGCTGGCCACCCTGCTTCTCCCACCAGCCTTGCCTCACCTGGGATTCCAGCAAAAGCTCCACCTACACCTGTAATGATAAAAAGCTGTCACTGCAGCCCTGGCACTGTGGACACTGGGCCAGACAGCACCAAGGGGCCAGGAGGCCCAAGGAATGGCCAGTTCTTCCCAGACCAGTCATCGCGTGCTGCCCTCACATGAACTTGGGTTTCTTTTTTTGGAGATGGAGTTTCGCTCTTGTCGCCTGGGCTGGGGTGCAATGGCATGATCTCAACTCACCGCAACCTCCGCCTCCCAGGTTCCAGCGATTCTCCTGCCTCAGCCTCCCAAGTAGCTGGGATTACAGGTGCGTGCCACCACCCCCAGCTAATTTTTGTATTATTAGTAGAGACAGGGCTTCACCATGTTGGTCAGGCCGACCTCAAGTGATCTGCCCACCTCGGCCTCCCAATGTGCTGGGATTACAGGTGTAAGCCACCGCACCCAGTCTCTTTTTTTTTTTTGAGACGGAGTCTTGCTCTGTTGCCCAGGCTGGAGTGCAGTGGCATGATCTTGGCTCACTGCAACCTCTGCCTCCCGGGTTCAAGAGATTCTCCTGCCTCAGCCTCCCAAGTAGCTGGGAGTACAGGCACACACCACCACACCTGGCTAATTCTTGTATTTTTAGTAGTGACGAGGTTTCACCATATTGGCCAGGCTGCTCTCAAACTTCTGACCTCAAGTGATCTGCCCACCTTGGCCTCCCAAAGTGCTGGGATTGCAGGCGTGAGCCACTGCATCTGGTCCTCTTTTCTTTCTTTTTCTGGGGGGGAACAGAGTCTCTCTCTGTTGCCCAGGCTGGAGTGCAGTGGTGTGATCATAGCTCACGACAACCTTCATCTCCTGGGCTCAAGAGATCCTCCTGTCTTAGCCTCCTGAGTAGCTGGGACCACAGGTGTGTGTGACCACGTCCGGCTAATTTTTTAATCATGTTTTTGTAGAGATAAAGTCTTGCTATGTTGCCCAGGCTGGTCTTTAACTCCTGGGCTCAAGCGATCCTCCCAGCTCATCCTCCCAAAATACTGGGATTACAGGTGTGAGCTGGTGCACCCAGCCACACTCTGAGGTTTTTCAGCACTAGGCTGCCCAGGGCTGGAACATAAAAGGTGTCACCCAGAGGGCCCTGAGCCAGTCCAGGATCCCACCCCATTTCACACCCGGGGCCAGAGGTTGGTTGGAGAGTCCCTGCCATGAGCCCTCTGTCCAGACAGTTGCATACCTGGAGCCTTGGGCTTAACTCCTGCTCCAGTGGGAACTCCAGGGAGCACCCCCACACCGGGGAACCGAGCTCCTGCCGGGGGACAAAGCAGTGAGTGTAGGAAGGCAGGCCTTGCAGGCCCTGCTGGGAACCCCTCCCCTCCTTGGGTCCTCCAGCTGACCTCCCTTGGGACCGACTGTCAGTGACAGGCACGGCTCACGGGGTGGGTGGAGAAAGGACCTGTTTAGTGCTGACTTTCTTTCCCTGTCTGGCTCAAGGTCAGAAGATCTGAGTTTTAATCCTATTTCCCAGCCATGTGAGCTTGTGCCTCAGTCAGCCTCATCTCTATGCTGGAGTTAATCACAAAAGCCGTCTCGACCACCCTCCGCAGAAAAGGTAAAGAGAGGGACAGCTGCTGTGCGGTACCACTCGCCCGTAGACCAGGGAGGCCCGTGCTCTGTGGGGCTCTCGCTCATAACCCAGGCCCCCAAAGCAGCCATCCAGCTACAGCTGGGACCATGCCAGCGTCTTCCACCTCTCCTGTCTCTCCTGGGGCTGGGCAGCCTTGGCTTTCAGCGTAGCAGGGGAGAGAGGGAGGAAGGGCCACTCTGTTAGCAAATCCCACATAACAGCCTAAATCTGGGCTTTTGGGGGAATTCAGGAGGTCACATGTTGGGTGGGGTGGTCAGGCCCTGGCAGGGGAAAGGAGGGTGAGGGGCAGCTCTTTAGGGTCTCCTGCAGGGCAGACTCATTGGGTGGCCCCTTGGTGACTCACAGCTTTTGGGAAATAGCTGGTCACACTGGTGTCTGTCCTCAGGGGCCCGCCTCGGGCTGTGATGATGGTCTGTGCCTGGGATCAGGGCTTGGGTGGGGTGCAGGAAGGCTGATTGACCTTTATGGGATGGACGGACTGCCAGGGACCTTGTGTCTGTTAGCTTGAGCTTTGGAGTTTGGGGAAACGGCTCAGGTCAGGACCCAGGGCTTCTGGTGGCCTCTGCTTTTCGGGGAGGCGAGGGGGGTACTAGGGAGGCTGAGGGGGCTGCTTTTCTTTTCCTTTTTCTTTTTCTTTGAGACAGGGTCTTGCTCTGTCACCCAGGCTGCTGTGCAGTGGCACCATCGTAGCTCACTGCAGCCTGGACCTTCTGGGCTCAAGCAATCCTCCCACCTCAGCCTTCCGAGTAGCTGGGACTACAGGTGCACACCACCATGCCTGGCTAAATTTTTTTGTAGAGACGAGGGCCTTAACTATGTTGCCCAGACTGGTCTCAAACTCCTGGCCTCAAGCCATCCTCCTGCCTCGGTCTCCCAAAGCAATGGGATTACAGGTGTGAGCCACTGCTTTCTTCCTATAGAGTCCCTGTTTCCCTCCTTGCCCTCACCTGCGCCTGGGAGCACGCCACCTGGGTATACACCTGGCAGCCCCACACCTGTGGCCAAAAGAAAGCAAAGTTATGAGCAGCAGCTCAGCCTCCAGGAACCCCTCCCCGGCCCTTCCCACCCAGGCAGCTCCAGGGCCCTCAAACCCACAGCCTCTGTGCCCAACAGGGGCAGCCAGGGACAGACGTGGGGTGGCCACAACCCTCCTCCCACGAGTTTCGGAAGTCATCTGCAAACTCTTCGGTGTGTGGATTTATCTCCGTCTCCTGGAGCCTGTTTACATGGCTGGGCCAGCCCACCTCTGGCTAACAGCTTCCAGATGTCCCTCCCTGCTGTGTAGACTCAGGCAGTCTTTTGTTTAACCTGAAGTCACTTCCTAAAGGGTTTGGTGCGGCAGAATGGCAGAACGGCAGAACGAGTACCAGATGGGGAGTCAGAGGACACAGGGCTCCCCCAGCTCTGCCGGGACTCGCTGCAGGCCCTTCCACACTGACTCGCCTCTTTGAGCCTCAGTTTCCCCATCTGTCGCCCGACAGCCTGCCACAGAGCTTCTCTTTCTACCCCAAGATCCTGGGAGAAGGGCCCGGGAAGTAGGCCAGGCCCCTCCTCCCCATTTCACAGACACAGGCACCAGCCTGGCTAGTTTCTGTGCCCGACTGAAGCCAGGCCCTGCCCTTCCTCCCCAAGTGCAGTGGCGTGGAGTGGGCTCTGTTCCTCCCTGCCCTCTGCCCCTCCCTGCCCTCTGTCCTCCAGCCCCAGGGATTCCGCACTGACCCGGCACTTTCCCAGGCTTCACTCCGGCTCCAGGCTGAGGAACCACCGCACCTGGCACAGAAGGGGCTGCATCAGAGTTAGCTCCACCCAGGCCTGCGACTTTGACCCAGGGAGTTCGGGGATAGCCATCGTACCTGCAGACACTCCTAAGCCACCAATGCCACCAACTCCTGGGACACCACCAAGCCCAGCGCCTGCAGAGCCAGGACAGGTGAGGCATTGCATAAGGAACAGTGGGGAGGCAGAAGGGCCCGGGGCTGCATGCTGAGGGCCCAGCATTGAGGTCTGGCCCCGTTACTAACTCACCTTCAGACTGGGCACAGTTAGCTGCCTCCCTGAGCCCCAGTAGATTGCAACTGACAATCCCACCCACCTGGCTCCCAAGCCTGAGTTGAGGGAAGGTTCTTTGCAAAGCAGAGGGCCCCATGGAAGCCAGAGGGCTTGTGGCATGTCCCAAAGAGCACCACTTACCAGCCTTAGCAGCTTTATAGGCTGCAGCAGCGTCAGCCACTCCACCAGGCACCAGAGCCCCCGGAAAGGTACCTGCAGGGAAGGTGCCGAGCCCTGCGGAGGGAGGATGGGATGAGGTCCTGAGCTACCACACCTATGAAGACTCCTACGCTCTGGCCCTGCCTGGCCGTGCCCCACTCCAGAAGCACATTGGAGGCTCTTCTGCTCTCTGCCAGACATGAATGCCTGCAGGACATCGATGTGAGCACTGCTCACCAGTACTGGATTTTTTTTTTTTTGACACAAGGTCTCACTCTGTCACCCAGGCTGGAGTGCGGTGGCGCGATCTTGGCTCACTGTAGCCTCAACCTCCCAGGCTCAAGCAATCCTCCCCACCTCAGTCTTCCAAGTAGGTGGGACTATAGGTGCATGCCACTGTGCCTGGCAAATTTTTTTTTTTTTTTGTATTTTTTGTAGTGACAAGATTTCACCATGTTGCCCAGGCTGGTCTCGAACTCCTGGGCTCAAGCCATCTGCCCGTCTCAGCCTCCCAAAGTGCTAGGATTACAGGCGTGAGCCACCGCGCCTAAGTACCAGAACTAGATTCTGTGCCGAGGTTAATGTGTCAGATAGCTCTAACAAAACTGCATGGCTCTTTTTTTTTTTTTTTCCTTTAAAGATGGGGTCTTGCGGCTGGGCACGGTGGCTTGAGCCTGTAATCCCAGCACTTTGGGAGGCCAAGGTGAGTGGATCACTTGAGGCCAGGAGTTCGAGACCAGCCTGGCCAACATGGTGAAACCCCGTCTCTACTAAGAATACAAAAATTAGCCGAGCGTGGTGGCGCACACCTGTAATTCCAGCTATTTGGGAGGCTGAGATACGAGAATTACTTGAACCCGGGAGGTGGAGGTTGTGGTGAGCTGAGATCAACTGCACCAGGTGTGGTGAGCTGAGATTGAGCCACTGCACTCCAGCCTGGGTGACAGAGAGGGACTCTGTTTCAACAACAACAACAACAGAGATGAAGTCTTTCTCTGTCGCCCAGGCTGGAGTGCAGTGACATGATCATAGCTCTCTGAAGCCTCAGCCTCCTAACAAGCCTGGGCCAGGCCTGTGCTTCTCCTAGAAGCCCTGCTGGCTAACAGGATTCAGCAGGGCTTTCAGCAAGGGCCGGGACAGAGCAGAGTCTGTGAGTGAGACCTCACCCAGGCCAGTGAGGTCTCTCTTCTGCTTCCTTGCAGATATCTCTTGACTCAATCCCCTCCCCTTCACCTGCATCGGGGAACTCCTGTGTCCCCACTACCCATCTGTCCTTCCATCCAGCCTGCTCTGCAGCCCAGGAGCCTCCTTGCTAAGATGTTTATGAGACACCAAATGGGTCCCTCTGGCTCTCTCCTCCCCACATCTGGGCCCAATCGCTTCGTCTCCCACTGCGGGAGACATTCCACTGCCTTGGCCAGGACCAATGGGCCATCAGGTCAGAGTTCACAACCATGCCAGGTTTGTTTCTAATTATGTGATGATCTGTCCTACAAGTGCTAGTCCTGAGCCTCAGGGGCGAGTCCTCTCCGGGGATGGATCCCAAACATGGAGCCTGCTGTACCCTGGAGAGGTGCCCCCTGGCTTTCCCTGGGTGTGGCCTCCGTTACTAACCACTCCTCGTCCCTCATTTCCTACTAGTGGGAGCTGGACCCCTGTGAAACTCAGCCAGCCTCATGTAAGAAGCATCTTTGCCTCTGGGCGGGAGTGCCTGGCGATCAGGCAGGAGTCACTTCCCAGCACCCAGGCCCTGCCCCACCAGCTCTGGCAGTTGCTTCTCTCAAGCCAGGCCTGTTTCCTGAGCTCTGAGAGGGCAAGGGACATGCTCAGACCTTTCCTGTCCACAGAGGGGCTGGGAGGGGAAGCTGAGGACTGCACAGGAAGTGAGAAGAGGCTGGAGCTGCAGTGGGGGACAGTCGGCTTCTCTGGGGCCACCTTCCTTTTTCCCATTATCCCAGCCTGAGCATCCTGTCCTGTGGCCTGACCACTTCCGTCTCTGCCTGCCCTCCGTCCTTTGCACTCATCTGCCCCAAATGCCCCAAGGATTCCAGCATCTGGAAAGGAGGAGAAGGCGGGGAGGGGCTGACCACAGCTGGGAGTCCAGGGACCTGGCCAGCTCCATCCTCCTTCTTTCTGGAGTCAGAGAGTTCTAGATTCAGACCCTGCTGCTGCTACCCAGCCTCCATGAGCACAAGCAGGTCAATTTGCCTCTCCGATGAGGCTCAGTTTTTGCCATCTACAAAATGGCCATTATATCGCCTGCCTTCCTGGGACCAGAGAGCATGTGTGCAGAAAGCAACTAGTGTGTGCAACCTACCCAGGGCGCACAGTGGGTGCTCCCAGCTCCTTCTTGTCCTTGCCTGTGCCCCTCTCAGTGGGCGGCTGGCCTCTGGCTAGTGCTCAGGGTGTGGGGCATGTAGGCTTCCAGCTGCCCGGTCCCCCGCTGAGAGCTGAGGCAGGGCAGGGCCAGCTTGGACCTGTGGTGGCACCCACGTGGAAAAGCAGCTGCCAGGCCACCCACCCTCTGTCACCAAGGGATTAATTGTTCCCAAGCATGACACGCGCTGCCTGTGCTCCATTCCATCCTGCCTGGGCAGGCCCAGACGTCCCGGCAGCCCGGATGTGGGGGCTTCCCTGGGGGTGCCAAGGGGGCTCTGCCGACCCTTCTGTAGCCCTGAGTCTTCAGGGAGGTCATGGAATTCAGCCCCTTGCCTGGAAACACTGCCCTTTTTATCAGAAGGAGATGCTCTGACTTTCCTTTGGATTGACTCCTTCACCCTGAGCTGGAAGTTCTTTCAGAAGCCTAACCTAAATCTTTCATTAACAAAAGCTTCACTTTTGCAACTACACATCCTGGAACTTCGTAGGGAGTTGTCTGTCTTTCCTCTGGTGTTTAACCACAACCTGCTATGTGTCTCTTGCTGCTAGTGGGATCAATGAATGTACCCTCCAGCTTTGCAGGCACAACCTCCTCAATTTGGGTCTTCTAGGCCAAGCACAGACCTACCTCCACACCTCTGCGCCACTACCATCTCCGTTGTCCTCTCTCCACCATCAAAGACCCTGCTAAGAACCCTCACCTGCTCCAGGAAGACAGGGTATAGGTGCTGGCGGGGATAAGTGGCAAGCTCCCGGGGTCTCCTGGCCTTGCAGAGCCCTGTAGACCCCAGGCACCCCGTTCTCCCGCCTCTCCTGGCCCCAGCCCTGGTGTTTCACAACCCAGATGGACTTTTAGCGCAGGGGAATCTGGGTCTTGAAGATTCATTTGCACTTGGATTATCAACGATCAGGATTTCATAAGAGCTCTTGGACATCTAAACTGTGTCCTGGAGACTTGGGCTTCTGAGCCAGGGCAACACAGCTCAGGGTGTGGGGCGGCCAAAGTCACATGTGGAGCGTCTCATGCCGAGGGGCCATCAATCTGGACAGAGACGCTGTTTCCTCCACCTGCTCCTTATCCGCCAGTATTTCCCGGAGGGACCTGCCCCACCCTCCTTCCTGGGGGTGCATTCCCCAGAGCTGAGAGTGGACCCTTGTGGCAGATCCCAGCCCCTTGGGCGAGGCCAGGATAGATCCGGCCACACCTTCTTACTGGAAAACTCCATGGTCTGGACACAGCTGGAAGGGGCCTGAGATTAGGAGGGGAGCTTATCCGGGGCCAGGGTCGGTGCTCAGCTTGGGCTTGGGGTCAGGGCTTGGCCTGAGGCCAGGATTGGGGGTCCTGTGGGACCAAGGTCAGCAGGGTCAGGGTTCAGCCTGGGATTAGGCTCAGGGCTTGGGCAGGGGTTAAGCTGCGGCTTGAGACCGGTGCTCCGTCTGGAGTCAGGAGAAGGGCTCAGAATGGCATCAAGGTCAGGGCGACCTGGGGTATTGGTCTGGGGTCAAGGGCTAGGGGACCACTCAGGGGAAGTCTGGGGCTGAGGATCTGTGTCTGAGCTCCCGACGGTCATGTAGGGCTTGGAGGCCACTGCAACCAGAGCAATCCCTGATGTTGCCGCTAACAGCCTCTCCTTTGCAGAGAGGAGTCTCTGGACAGCTGGGTGAACACACATGCATGTGTAGGGTAGATGTTAGACGCCCTCACACAGGGAGGACATGGAGCTGCTTCCAGCCTCTTGTTCCTGGAAGCCCTGGGACCTGGCCCCGGCCTACTCATCCTTGGGAGGTTAATCGGTGTCCACACCTCCCTCCTTCCTCCTGCCCGTTGTCTTCTTTGCCCCGTTCCTGGTTTCCTTGTCCCGTTCCCAGCTGGGTAGGCTCCCCCCTCCCCAGCTCCCTCTCGGTCTCTCAATGCTCCGAGGCCTTGGGTCTTACCTGGCTTAAGAGGTTTGCCTCCAGGCCCCAGCACTGCAAAGGGAAGAGAAGATAGTGAATGGGGTGGCCCAGCTTATCCATCTACTACTTATCCAACCCCCGTCCCGGGCAAAGTGTGGGCAGTGTGGAATCTCACGCCCCAGGTCCTCCCCCTCAGACTTGGAGCCCCTGGGAACCTAGCTCTACTTCTAACTCGTGGTTTATACTCTCTGAGTCCCAGAGTCTCAGCCTCAAAATGGGATGATGGGCTGGGGGTGGTGGCTCACGCCTGTAATCCTAGCACTTTGGGAGGCTGAGGCAGGCGGATCATCTGAGGTCAGGAGTTTGAGACCAGCCTGGCAAACATGGTGAAACCCTGTCTCTACTAAAAATATAAAAGTTAGCCGGGCGTGTGGCACGTGCCTGTAATCCCAGCTACTCAGGAGGCTGAGGCAGGAGAATCACCTGAACCTGGGAGGTGGAGGTTGCAGTGAGCTGAGATCGCGCCACTGCACTCCAGCCTGGTGACAAGAGCACGACTTTGTCTCAAAAAAAAAAAAAAAAAGATGATGGTGCCTGCTCAGCTGGCTTGGCAGGGAGGTTTTTGAGGATCAAAAGAAATAGGAAGGGGCCGGGCAAGGGGCCGGGCAAGGTGGCTCACGCCTGTAATCCCAGCACTTTGAGAGGCCGAGGCAGGCAGATCACTTGAAGTTGGGAGTTCGAGACCAGCCTGGCCAACATGATGAAACCCTGTCTCTAGAAAAAATACAAAAATAAGCTGGGCGTGGTGGCACACGCCTATAGTCCTCGCTAATTGGGAGGCTGAGGGAGGAGCATCACTTGAACCTGGGAGGCAGAGGTTGCAGTGAGCTGAGATTGCGCCACTGCACTCCAGCCTGGGCGACAGAATGAGACTCTGTCCCCCCGCCACCCCCTCCACCAAAAAAAACAGAAGAAGAAATAGGAAGGCAGAGGGCACCAGGGATAAAGTCTAGGGGAGGGACTGGGAAGGCCAGTGGGTTCTGGTTCTCAAGGAAGCCTCTTCCCCCCGCCTGGATGCTGTCTGTGAAATGAGGGAGTCCTTGATGCTTGGGTCTCCCAGGGTTCTCAGGTCTGAGGATGCGTGTGGCTCGGGTGAAACCCAGGCCCCTTCAGTGAGGAACAAGTGTGGTTTCTGAGCTCACCTCCTGCTCCAAGGCCTCCGAGACCAGCCCCTGTGGGAAGAGAGAGAGAGAGAGCATTGGTACTCCTGCCAGGCAAGCCCGCTGCCTGCCCCTAGCTATGGCTGAATCCACCCCTGTCTAACTACGTGACCTTGGGCAAGCCCTGCCCTCTGCAAGCCTCAGTTTCCTCTTCTGCTTGGCCAGAAGTCCAGTGCCAGTGTGTATCTGGGGGAGTGCTGGTGTCTCTCCCCACTTCCATGTCACTTTTGTACGCTCAAATGCTTTTTTTTTGTTTTTGTTTTTGTTTTTGTTTTTAGACGGCGTCTCCGTCTGTTGCCCAGGCCGGAGTGCAGTGGTGCAATCTTGGCTCACTGCAAGCTCCACCTCCTGGGTTCATGTCATTCTACTGCCTCGGCCTCCTGAGTAGCTGAGACTACAGGCGCCCGCCACCACGCCTGGCTAATTTTTTGTATTTTTAGTGGAGACAGGGTTTCACTGTGTTAGCCAGGATGGTCTCGATCTCCTGACCTTGTGATCTGCCTGCCTCGGCCTCCCAAACTGCTGGGATTACAGGCTTGATCCACCATGCCTGGCCTCAAATACATTTTTAAGTATTGAAAGTATTACTTTTGATTTTTCTTTTCTTTTTTTCCCTTTTTCTTTTTAGAGACAAGGTTTTACTCTGTCACCCAGACTTCAGTGCAGTGGTGCGATTATAGCTCACTGTAGCCTTGAACTCCTAAGCTCAAGTGATCCTCCTGCCTCAGCCTCCCCAGTAGCTAGGACTACAGGCATGCACCACCATGCCCAGCTAATTTTTTTTTAATTTCTATACTTCATTTTCATTTTTCTCAATGTAGAACATGGCTAATTTTAAATTTGTGTGTGTGTGTGTGTGTGTGTGTGTGTGTGTGTAGAGAGGGGGATCTCACTATGTTGTCCAGGCTGGTCTGAAACTTCTGGCCTCAAGCAATCCTCCTTTCTCTGCCTCCCAGAGTGTTGAGATTACAGGCGTGAGCCACCATGTCCAGCCTGTATGCTCTTAATAGCTGTAAATCAGTGTCTTGTTAATTGCATTTTTAAGTGGGCGTGACTTCTGGTAGGTGTGTCAATGTTCCTACCTTCTGTAGTGTCAAAATGTGCATCTATTATGGACATCATCATCATCTGCATGACATGGGTGTGTGGAAGTTTCATGTACATTACCTGGATAAAAGACTCCTCCAGGAACTCCACCAGGAATGGCCCCAGGGACCCCTGAAAGGAAACAGGTAGAGTCAGTCCTCTAGGAGCCAGAACTATTAGGCTGGTGCAAAAGTAACTGCGGTTTTTGCCATTACTTTCAATGGCAAAACCCACAATTACGTGGAAACAAGAATGATGCTGATGGCAATAATGACATTGCTTGTCTCCAGAGCAGTTTCTGTTTACAAAGCGTGTTCTCATTCTTGCTCTTTCAAATCGGCCTGTGAAGTTGGAAGGGCAGGGCTTACTATCATCATTTCGTTTTGTTTGAGACTGAGACGGAGTCTTGGCCTTTCACCCAGGCTGGAGTGCAGTGGCGGGATCTCAGTTCACTGCAACCTCCGCCTCCCCGGGTCAAGCGATTCTCCAGCCTCAGCCTCCTGAGTAGCTGGGATTATAGGTGCATGCCACCATGCACGGCTAACTTCTGTATTTTTAGTGGAGACAGGGTTTCACTATGTTGGGCAGGCTGGTCTCGAACCCCTGACCTCAAGTGATCTGCCTGCCTCGGCCTCCCAAAGTGCTGGGATTACAGGTGTGAGCCACCGCTCCCAGAGACTATCATCTTAAGACATGAAATCAGGCTCAGAGAAGTTAAGGGACATGCCTGGGGCCACACAGCTGGAAAGAGACGGGGCCTGGATTCAAGCTCAGGCCAGTCCTTTATTTTTGAGACAGAGTCTTGCTCTGTCACCCAGGCTGGAGTGCAGTGGCAAGATCTCAGCTCACTGCAACTTCCGCCTCCCAGGTTCAAGCGATTCTCCTGCCTCAGCCTCCCAAGTAGCTGGGACTACAGGCGTGCACCTCCACATCTGGCTAATTGATTTTTTGGTAAAGATGGGGTGTCAGTATGTTGCCCAGGCTGGTCTGGAACTCCTGGGCTCAAGCGATCCTCCTGTCTTGGCCTCCCAAAGTGCTGGGATGACAGGCCTCTGCGCCCTGCTGCCAGTCCTTGGAGTATGATGGTTCTTGCTGTGTTACCTGGTTCTCCCTGGAGTCAGGGAGAGGGCCTGGGGTGGAAGACACTGGGTCTGAGCACCTCTCACCAGGCAGCCCATTCCAGCACCTCTCACCAGGCAGCCCACTCCCTTCCCGAGCTGAGCTGCCGGATAGAGGCCAGAGCTTTGGGAAGAGCAGGCCGGGCTGCTACAGCGAGCATTAAGGAGGTGCAGCTGCCAGCACAAATGCAGCCATTCCCACACTGATAGGACGGCGTGAGGTCAGCGTCCTCAGCCACTGGGCAGCCGAGCTTGGGTGGGGCTCTGGCCGTCTGACACGGGCTGTCTTAGGAGGCGCCGGGGCCGCAGGGGGACGCCATGAATGAGCACAGTGAATAGTTTCCTAAGGAAAAGCGAATTCACCGGCCAGACAGGATCACGAGTTCAGTCCCCATGGACCAGTGAAGCTCTCACTGGGGAACGCTGTGATGCTGGATCCAGACCCTGCCTGAGCCATCACCATGGCAACAGACCGGGTCCCAAACCGGGGGCCCTGTCTCCACCTCAGAAGGCCCCCCTCTGAGCTTGATGAGCCACCTTGCCAACGCCCCAGCCCAGCCCTCCCTCACCGCTTTTGCTGAAAGGGGCCGGGAGCCTCGTGGGGCATGGGCGGGGCTGGGGGAACGGGTGTCTCTGCAATGTGTCCAGGGAGGCCTCGCGGCCAGACGTCTGGCCTCTGAGGCCTGGCGACGCTGCACAGCTGGGCTTGCTGGCCCCAGGGCCCTGTCAGCCTCAGCTGCAGCCCAGCAGGGTCAGGGCTGTGGAGCTGTCACAGCCACCGGAGCCAAGACCCCGGCGCCACCCCCTCCCAGGGCTTGTGGCTCCTCAGGCACTGCAATCCAGGCCTGAAGCGTGCAAGTAATCTGGTCAGAACCTCAAGGCTCGGAGTGGTGGCCCCAGGGGGGCTGGGCTTGCTGGGAAGGAGCACTTGGGCCCTGTCATCCGCTGCCAAGCACACACATGGCCCGCCTCGGGCCTCTGATGACTTCCCTGGCTCCGGCCTCCATCTCTCAACAGTCTCTTATGCGTCTTTCTCTGCCTCGGCCTCTCTCCTTCCTCCTCTTTCTCCCCCGTCCCTCGTTCTTCACGTGCCTCTCTCCCTTCCTCTCTACTCTCCGGCTCCAGAGCAGACTGCAGGGAACAGTGTGGTGGAGGTGGGGGGAAGAGCAAAGCGCTCAGAACAGACCCCTCTGGCTTCTAATTCTGCCTTCGCTGCTTCTTACCATCTGTGTGACCTTGGGCAAGTCACTCAACCTCTCTGAACATTGGTTTCCTTTTTTGTGACATGCGGCAGATAATCACTTGGTTGTTGCAAGGTTGCTGCAAGTTGTAAAAGGGTTCAAGTAACAGGCTATGTCCTCTTCTGGACCTGGCACACAGTAATTGCTCAAAAATAGAAAGACAGTGGCCCTTACGTTTCATTTTTTCCCATTTCACTGCACAGTCTGTGGCCCCGGGCCAGGTATACAGTAGTTACTCAATACATGATGGGTGAATTAAGTGAAGGGGTGGCAGGGAGGTTGTCTGTGAATCCGGCTCTAACCTGTTTCATCCCCATCTGCCCTGGGAGTCCCCCTGCCTTGGGCTTGTTGAGCCCCCGGGCCTGACTGAAGCCTGACTTCCTTTCTCCTGGGGTTCTGCCCTCCTGCACCCCAGGCATTTTCTGGGGGGAAGACTTAGCTTCCTCTCCCCCAGATCTCCTCTGTCCCCACTCTCCACCCCCACCGTTCAGATCCTGATGATGGTGGCATTTGCCAAACTTCATGCCTGAACCGTGACGGCCTGGGGAGCCCGAGGTTTTAATCTCCATTTTGCAATGAGGAAATGGAGAAGGTTTAGGGGCTGCGAAGGATTCCTGCCTCTCTGCAAGTGAGAGAGGTGAGAATAAAATTAGACAGCAGCTGGAAATTGGAAAGGGCTTTGAAAAGGTAACAGCCGCTTCCCCAGGCCCTGCGGGGCATCCTCACTTCTCCCTCCACTCCTTGGCACAAGCTGTTTCTCCTGCCAGGAATGTCCTTGCCTCTGTCCAAGCCCTACCCCCGCACCAGGGCTGAGCTCAGACTCTCCCGCCTGCCTTTCCTGAGCCCACGGCTCTCCCTGACTGTTCTGCTCAGCTGGCCCTAAGCAGTTGGCCTGGAGAACACTTGTCTTGTTTTATGTGGTTTTGGCATGTTTCACCGACTAGCCCAGGGTGGAACTTGTCTCTTGCATCTTAGAATCACGATCCTAGACTCTCAGGGATCATAATAGTCTTCTGGCCTGGGCTGGACCTCCTTCCGCAAACATCCTTCGTGTTCTGCTTGCATACCTCCCATGACGGGAAAATCACCACCTCCAGATGCTGTCAGCACTAACTGCAGACAGGGCTTCCTCCGATGGAGAATCTGCTCTTCTGTCTCTTCAGTTCTGCCTGCCAGGGCCTGTAGTCTGGGACTTACCCCTCATCCACCGACAGCTCCTCCAACATTTTTCTTTCTTTCTTTCTTTCTTTTCCTTCCTTCTTTCTTTCTTTCTTTCTTTTTCTTTCTTTCTTTCTTTCTTTCTTTTTCTCTCTCTTTCTTTCTTTCTCTCTCCTTTCTTTCTCTCTCTCTCTCTTTCTCTTTCCTTTTAAATATTCATTTATTTATTTTTAAAATAGAGACGGGGGCCTTCCTATGTTACCCAGGCTGGTCTCAAACTCCTGGGCTCAAGCAATCTGCCCACGTGGGCCTCCCAAAGTGCTGGGATTACAGGCATGAGTCACTGCACCTGGCCCCATTTACTTTTCTCTTTAGGTCTAACTCAAATGTCACTTCTGCTGGGAAGCCTTCCTGGATTTCCCAAGGCTCCTTCTGGCCACCCCCAACCAAGTCCTGTCTGCTTCTTTCATCATTGCACATCTGTTTACACATTAGCTGCCCCTCCACTAGACAAAACATGGTGTAAGTAGCGAGAGGGAGTATTAAACCTTAGCAATGTGCACTAATTACAAGGATCCATGAGCCCAAATTAGCAGACTCTGAATAAGAGAATAGATTATTTAAAAAACGCCCATTCCCACGGTCCTTTTATTTGATGCTTTTTTTTTCCCCCAGATATTACATTGCTGGAACCTCTCATTGGCCCTAGGAGATACTTCAGGCAGGGCTGTTTCTCCCCATTTTGCAGCCAAGGAAATGGAGAACCAGTGAGCTGAAGAGCGTGGTCTGGGACCCCCAGCTGACCCCAAGTCACATGTAGGGCCATTTGCCTGGGCCCTGGGCTCCAGGTTCAAAGAGCTGGAAGCAGCCTGTTTGGGAGCGAGCCTGGGGCCAGCCGGCCTTGGCAGGGGGCTTTGCCAAACCAAAGTCCAGGGGGCTGGCTTGGGGAGCAGATAAGACCACATGAAGCTGTTTGTTGTTTGCAATGCAGAAGGCTGCCAAGGGTTTTCAAAAACAAGCTGTCCTCCACTGGGTGACTGTGTCCCCTCCCACACAGGGCACATTTGCCCTCATGCCGGGGCCTCGGCAGACACACAGAGTGGGATCGACCTCTAAACCAGTGCTTCTTGGCCCTGGCGACCCCACCGTCACCTGGAGAGCCTGAAAAGTCTGTGTCCAGGTCCCTCTGCAACCAAAGCAAGCAGGGATTCTCGGGTGGGAAGTCTAACAGCCAGGTTGAAAACCCCTGTTCCTACTTAAGGACGGAAAAAAATAATTAAAAAAATATTTAAAAAGAGGCAGTGGCTCATGCCTGTAATCCAAGCACTTTGGGAGGCAGAGGTGGGAGGATCACTTGAGCCCAGGAACTCAGACCAGCCTGGACAACACAGCGAGACCCTGTCTCAATTTAAAAAAAAAAAAAAAAGGTAAAAAAATAAAAATAAAAAAGGAAAATAAAAGAAAAGGAAACCTCTGTTCCAAACCATCTTCAGTTCTGAAATCAGGAAAAAAAAAAAAAAAAAAAATCCCTGATACTATTTCTGGGGGATGGGGAAGAATTATCCCTGGGTTAATCTCTCATGCTCACTTTTGAAACAGCCTGGGGGCTGGGCGGCTTGTCCCCTCCTCCTGCTCCCCCACCCCCGCAACAGGGTTCCTTCCTTGGAGCCACTGAACTTGCATAAGTGACACCCTCCTCCTTGAGGGAGAAGCCAGGCTCCCCCAGGACAGCCAGGTGAGTGGCGGTGAGCATGTGACTGAGCGCCCCACTCCCTGTGTTGGCTCCCTGACCTCTGCAGACTTCAGTAGCACCTCTGTGCAAAACCCCACACGAGCTCATCAGTTCACACACCCCTTATTTGGACCTAGCAAGTCCAGCCACCTGGGACAGAGCTGAGACTGATCTCTGCAAAGTGCGACGCCAGCTGGGTGTTTAGCGGTGTCACTGAGGACACAAGGAGAGAGCTGATTCTGCCTAGGGCATGCCCGCTTTAAAGGACTCAGCCCCAAGCCTTCCCCTCCCCAAATGTTGCCTGCTAGCTCACTCCTAACCCCCTCGCCCCTTGACCTGGGGCAGAGAGCTGGCTGATACTAACCCCCGGGGACTGCCTTAGCCTGCTGGAGCCTCAGTTTCCTTGTTTGTCAAGCGATGATAATAATTTCTAATTCTCAAGGTTCCTTGATGATGAACTGCCACCCTATAGGTGGTGGCCCCATCTGGGAAGGAGGGTGGCTGGGTGTTTGGGGGCTACACCTGGGGAGGAGGCTGAGACGGACCCAGGGCTGCTGCTTTCAGGCTCTGGCTCGTTGCCCCTGCCGGACCCCGCCTGTGGGTACCCATGTCCCTTGGCCTCGTCCAGGTCCAGCAGCGGACCCTGTACAGGAAGCTGTTCAATCTCACGGAAACAGCTGCAGCTCCTGCCCAGGCCCCTGACTCCACCCTGTACCCTCCTGCCCCCAACTCAACGTCTGGTTCTCATGGCAAGGAGGACTCCCCAGGAAACCAGACTCCACCCAGACCCCCCTACCAAATGCCCTCCTTTTTCCCACGCCCGGGGAGCATCTTCAGTCCTCCCCCGTTGGCCGCGGCATAGCAGCCCCACAGGGGGCACCCTCAAACCCCATAACCAACTGTGCCTGGGTTGGGGCACATAGCAGATGGCCCAGCAGTGCCCCAGGATCCACTCTAGCCTCTGTCTCAGCCACACTGCCTCTGCCAGGAGACAGACACCTTCTCCAGCCCGCCTTTCCATGCTTGCGTGCCACATCGCACACACATTCACACACACGGATGCACACACTCCATAACACACACAGTGACAGTCCATACCAGTGTCACACCTGGATGCCAGATCGCCCATGTCTACATGTGTACATGTCTACATGTCTGTCAGGTGGCAGACTTTTGCACACACTAAGGAGCAGCTTCATATACCTCCTCGAAACATACGCATACACCTGCCTAAGGATGAACCTGTGAGCAGGCATATGTACCCCTCCAGAAATCCCTTCCCCTGTTTAGTGACACAGCTGGGCATCTGCACACGTGCACACCTGTGCATGCACACATACACACACGAGCACACAGCACGCTCATTCCTGTGCGCACGCACACACACATACACACACACACACACACAAATGCATACCATGAGTCCCTGCCTGCCTCAGCAGGGAGAACACAGCAGCAGCTTCCCAACCTGCAAACCGATCCTCAGCGGAGCCCTGACCTTCCTCACGGGGGGATCCCGGCTTCCCAGGGGTCAAGGAACCTGCTGAGGTCACACAGCTCACTGCGGTTGAGCTGGTATCAAGCCCAGGTTCCCTGTCCCCAGGGCTGGTGTGCACCCCAGCTGTGTCCACAGGTGTGCAGACTGTGGTGTCTCCAGACCCAGGGATTCCCGCTGGGCCCTCCCCCAGGATGCTCTGATCCCCCTACAGGGCGGGCACCAGGGCACCTGAGCAGGGGCCCCCTCAGCCCTCGCAGGGCAGCAAAGCCTGGATGCCGGGTTGGGACTCTTCTGAGTCGAGGGTGTCTGTTTGACAGGTTCCTCCTGGGCACAGGGCTGGCTCCTGGGAGGGGCATTTCCGAGGACCCAGTGGCTGAGAGGCTTCCACCTGGGACCCCTTGCAGTTCCCAGGGATGAAGGTCTCCCCCTTGAGCGTCTAGTCACCTGGCCCAAAGGGCCCGCAGCTGTGGGCAGCTCTGGGGACAGGGGCGAGGGGCCCTTACCTCCAGGCCGAGAGGGGTGGAGGATGGACAGCAGGAGCAGGAGGACTCCGGGCCGCGGGGCCGCCGCTGTCAGACCCGCCATCTCGGGAAGAAATGCCCCAGCCCGCTCTCCGCACCTCGTTTTATCCCCAAAGCCTAATTGTTGCCTCGTCGGCTGCGAGGGAAAGAGGGAGGGAGAGAGGGCGGGCGGGAGGGCGGGAGAGGGGGGAGGCCTGGGGGAGGGGGCCGCGGGGAGGGGACAATTACGAAAGGCCCGGCTCACAAGCCTCCCAGTCCCGGGCTGCTGGACTGCGAGCTTTTTTCCTTGACACACACACGCACACACATGCACACAGCACACACTCACACACACACACTTTCCCCCATCTCTTTCCCGCTTTCCCTCTGCGACTATTCTTTCGCTGCTGGCCCTGTTCCCGCCAGAAAGAGCGAGGGGGGCCTCTGCCAGGACAGCCCTCGGGAGAGGAAGCAGAAGGGAGGGCCTGACGGCCAGGCCAAAAATCCCAGCCCCAGCCAAGGCCCGAGTGGCCAGGCCCCCGCCCCTCCGGCTGGGCCCCGGGCCCAGTGTGAGGACACGGGCCAGCTGTCCCGCGCCTCAGCCCCCACCCCGGCCCTCCAGACTCCCCAACACCCCCAGGCCTGGCTAGAGACAGGTTCTGCCCAAAGCTGGGGAGGGGAGGCATTGGGCAGGTCTGGGGGTTTGGGGGGTGCGATGTCTACAGAGGCCGGGGGGCTGCAGGTTGAATGGCCTGGAAGGTAGGATCGGGTTGGTATTGCTCTGGGAGGGATCTGGGGGGAAGGTAGGGGACCCTGGACAGGGCTGCATTCTGCAGGGTCCAAGGTCTCAGCCTAGCGCCTGAGGCTGGGGAGGAGGTGTTGGGTGGGTCTGGGGTGGATGCCTGCAGACACCAGGGGGTTAGAGGCAGGGGAATGGCCTGGGAGTTAAGGCCATGTTGGTGCTGTCCCCAGGGGCATCTGGAGCACATGGAGGATCCCGACACACAGGGTTCTATTCTGCGTGGGTCAAAGTCACAGCCCTATACCCAGCCCCATGCAGGCCGCAGGGTCTGGCAAAAATCAGGCTGGATCCCCAGGTGCCCTGTCGGGGAACAGGGAGGTGGGAGCCCCCCGCAGACTGACAGGCAGCCCAGCTTCCCATTATCACTGGGTCACCTCCCATCCCCACGCTGAGCACAGCTAGCGCCCACACCAGTCTGGGAGCTTGTGGACTGCTGTTCTCCCAGCCCCTCTGGGAAGGCTGACATTCCTCTGGTGGCCAGGAGGGGGCGGCCTGCACTGAAACAGCAGGGACCACATTCCTGGAGAACTCTGCATTTCTGCCCCCAGGACTGAGCTGGACGGGGACCCTGGGGGATTTTTGGGGTTGGAGTGTGGGATGGAACAGGAGAGGGTCGTGTCCCCCACCCCTCACTTCCCACTACTGCTAGAGGAGAAGAAATGTGAGACCTAGAGAATAGGAGAGGGGAACTTGTTCCTTGTCCTAAGTCACAGCTGATCAGGGGACAGCATGGAAGCCACATGCCCTGTGGGCTTTTCCCTGCACCACGATGGCTCCGAGGGATGAGTTAAAGGCCCCTTGTGCAGGCAGGAGCACTGTGGCATCTGGAGGGCCAGCAGGGGTGGCTCGGCGTGGAAAGGTCAAATGTAGGCATTGGTCAAAGGCAGGTATTGGTGGACCTAGAAGTAAATTTCTGGCTCTAGCCTTTCTGGTGGGATAACCTCTCCATAGAGCATCAGTTTCCTCATCTGTCTGCAGGTGATCAGTATTCCTAGCTAAGAGATTATTGCAAAGACAAATACAACATGTTCCTGTATTTCTGCTAGATCAAAAATGCTCTGTGTTCAGCCAGTGCTAGGACTGGTGTCAATACCATGATTGCCATCACTCGCTCTGCAAGTGTTCTGCTTCTAGGACAGCTATCAGGCTTCGATCTATATGGGGCCACCCCAGGACCCTGGACAAACCCTACCTTTTCCCTGGGTCTTTGAAGGGAGCAGCTTTGGAATTTTGGAAGGTAGGGGCATGCCGGGAGAATTGTCTCGAAGATGTACACACACAGCCAGTGTACAGCTCTTACTTACGGTATGTGTTTATTTGGGGGTGCTTTGAGGGTAGCTGATGGAGATTATGCTGGGGGTGAAAGCCCCCCCAAGCCACCCTTTGTTGGTGGGGGTAAGGGCTGCTCAGGGGCAGGGTCTGAAGCTCGATGCCCAGGATGTGCCTGCTGCAGGGGAGGGGAAGTCAGTGGTATATCTGGTGCTTCCACCTTCCTGGGAAGGAGGAAGGCAGGGGGTACTGTGGGGAGCTGGACCCCTCTCCTCTCGAGGCAGTGACGTGGGCAGGAACCAGCTTTCAGACTTGCAAACCGCAGTCTGCACAGAGTTTTTATTAATTCCAGGACGGGGAGAGAGTCTGGAGCCAGGGAGAGAGAGCTTGCAGTGGGGGGATCCAGAAGGGGTGTGGAGGGGCACTCACAGGAATAGACTTGAGGCGGCTGGAATAGACCTCTCCCCCGAGGCCCGGGGCCCTGTGTCCTTCCCCCAGCCTGTGTGCTGCTTCTGCTTAGCAGCCTCTGCTCATTGCAGGAGCTCCACGAACATACATGCAACGAGATTGCAAAAGGGGGCCTCAATTCACAATCAAATCCATCGCACTGAATATCCGTGCCATGTAGTCTGATGCATGCAATACATAATGTAAGAACTGGAGATGACAGTCATCGGCCACCATCCATCCATTCATTCATTTACTTGTCCATTCAAGACCCCATCAGTGCTCAACTGCTTAGTGTCACCTCCTTGCCTAGCTGTATGACTAAATAAGGTCATACATGCAGAATTGCCCACAGAGGGCTACCAGGTGCACCTGGCTGCCTGGTGATCACTGGTCTTGCTGTTATCATTGACAAGCCTTGCCCGCTTGTTGCCTGGCTCAGTGCTACCAAGGGGCAACCAGATGAGTCACCCATAGACCATCTCTATCTTCCAGCTCCTCTAGGTGCACCCATTTTGGAAGGACGGTCCAGTCTCTGGATGGCTCTGAGAATGTCATGCTTTGCTCAGACACCCTCAGTCGCTATCTAGACAAAGTTCAGATTTCTTTTTTTTTTTTTGAGACAGAGTCTCACTCTGTCACCTAGGCTGGAGTGCAGTGGTGTGATCTCCGTTCATTGCAATTTCTGCCTCCCGGGTTCAAGCGATTCTCCTGCCTCAGCCCCCGAGTAGCTGGGATTACAGGCACACACCACCACGCCCAGCTAATTTTTGTATTTTTAGTAAAGATGGGATTTCACCATGTTGGCCAGGCTGGTCTCAAACTCCTGAGCTCAGGTGATCCGCCCGCCTCGGCCTCCCAAAATGCTGGGATTACAGGTGTGAGCCACCGCGTCCAGCCCCTCCTATGATCTTAAATTTACTAGTAGCCATATGAAATAAAAGAAAACATAAGTAAAACTATTCTTAGTAATATATTTAACACAACATATCTAAAGTATAATCTTTCAACATCCAATCAAAATAAAAAGTATTGAGATATCTTGCATTCTTTTTTGTACCAGGTCTTAAAACTGGTGTGTATTTTGCATCGAGGGTACGTCTCAGTTTGGACTTGTCACATTTCAAGTGCTCCATTAGCCACATGTGGCCAGTAGCTGCCACCGGGACAGCACTGGTTTAGACCGTAAAGGACTGGTGAGACGAGCTAGCCTTAGCTCTTTTTTGGTGGTTTGTTTTCTTTTTTGAGAGGGAGTCTTTCTCTGTTGCCCAGGCTGGAGTGCAGTGGCACAATCTTGGCTCACTGCAACCTCCACCTCCCGGGTTTAAGCAATTCTCCTGCCTCAGCCTCCTGAGTAGCTGGGATTACAGGCACGCGCCACCATGCCTGGCTAATTTTTGTATTTTTAGTAGAGACGGGGTTTCTCCGTTTTGGCCAGGCTGATCTTGAACTCCTGACCTCAGGTGATCCTCCCACCTCGACTTCCTTAAGTGCTGGGATTACAGGCATGAACCACCATGCCTAGCCAGAGCTAGCTTTAGTTCTGACACACTTGGAGGGGAATCTGGATCCTGCTATGCAGAGGTTCAAAATGGGACGGGGCTTGAGGACAGGGGAGAGGGACAGAGAAGGAGGGATGTCCTTGGGGGCTGGCAAAGGGCACCCGTGACAAGCAGCCCCAAAGGAGAGGCCCTGCCCTCGTGCTGGTGACTGAGCCAGAGAGGGCGGCTACCTCCTGTGGGGTGCCCGGCAGCATCGGCCCAGAGCCAGCACCTCAGCTGGAAAATGGAAGGGACTTCTGTAGCTCCTCTCTTCCCAGAGGCCACCAGGGACCCCTCGGATGGCCAGCCAGGAAAGGAAGGGGTCTGGCGCGGGCACAGGTGTCAGAGGTAAAGGGACTGCAGCCGAAAATAGATCGAATGCCCATGGGTCTGGGCCATTTGCTGGGTGTCCCTTCATCACACAGAGCCAGCCCAAAAGATGGACAGGCTGTGCTTCGAAGGGGTGCGTTGGACGTTGTGGGAGGGAGGGTGAAATTCTGGAACTCGGTGCTTCTGAAACCCCCCAGGCTGGGAGTGGGTTTGGAAGGGTCAGCAGTCGTTATTGTGGTTGTGATGGGGACTGATATTGATTAGTGTATGAGTTTGGCCAGATTATCTAATAATAATGAAGGATGGTGACATCAACAGTAATTAACCCCTAGAATCCCTGGTTTCATCCTATGAAGACAGGATCTTCATAACCATTTAAGAGTACAAACATATCTGTAAGAATTTGGTATACAGCAAGTGCTCAAACATGGGAGGGGGTCCATGACACCATTTCAGGCCAATGATCATGGCTGGGCGGAGGGGTAGGCATAGGAGAAAACCCCATCCCTGTGAGTGCTGCCCTCTGCAACCTCCGGGCCATGCCGTGTTTCCTCTTAGCCCCGGGTGTTTGTGTGTCTGAGTCATTTGTCAGTCTGGATCTTCGGCCAGTGTGAGCCGGGGGTGGGGCGGTGGGTGTCCCGGACGGGCTGTTCTGCCCTGTGCTGTTCCTACAGCGCCTCACCGGCTGTCTGTTGCCATCTGGAGGGGAACATCGTGGGCCGGCCCTCCTCTGTGCACCCCCTTCCCATGGGACCCGGGATGGAGGAGTCCAGAGCACGCCTCTCGTTTGTTTGACACTTGACCGTTTACAAAGCACACTTCCATTTTCCAATGGGGATATTATTATCCCGGTTAACAAGCAGAAGGGTTAGGAGTCCTGTCTATAAACTCGGCCCCACCAGAAAGAGCATCTTGGTGTCTGCCTTAGATCTGTTTAATTTAAGCCAATGTCACACGGGTAGGTGGCAGTGAATTCCATCCCAGTTGCTGGGTCTGTCTTCCTCCACTTCCACCCCCCACCAAAATCCAGGCATCTTAAATGGAGCCTGGAGATAGTAGGGGCCCTGACTCCCTGACTCCCTTGTTGGAGCCTGTGTGCTCGTGTGCACCCCAAGACTGTGCTGGAATCTGAGGCTGGGAAGCTCGGGGTTGGACCACCTCCAGAGGTGCTTCCAAGGGAGTGGCCTGCAGGATATTCTGTCATCTCCGGGCTGGCAGGAGACGCTCCCAGTCTAAGATACTCACTCTCATCTCAAAGATGACTTCCGGCGGCTTTTTGCTTGCAACTTGGAGAGCCGCTTGGAAAGTGGCAAGAGGGGAGGGTTACAGGACAGATAAGCACAGATATTCATGACTCAATAAACTAGCCTGTCACACAGGTGAGGAAACGGATCCTTGAGGAAACATGTGACCGGCGCAAGGTCACCCAAAGGCACTGTGACCTGGAGCTCAAGCTTCTAGGGTATTTCACCCTCCAGCCACACTGCTTTAGGGTGAAATGATAGTCTCCGTTCAGCTCCACACCTGGAAAGCAGAGCCTTCTCTTCCCTGGGCTGCACACGTTGTGGGACCCAGGGCTGAGCTGCCTGCTCCCCTGAGCTGGCTCTAGGAACCGGTGGGCAGAGCTGCTGCAGCTCTTACCCCACCCAAGTGCCCTCCCTCGAGCCCTGGCCTCCCGCAGCCCTCTGTGCTCAGGAGCCCTTCCAAGCGCCTGAGCCGGGAACACTGCCGGGTCGGGGGAGCTCTCTTCCTCCTGGTTTTGCCCGTCTCTATCCCCACACCACGTTCGGCTGCTCCCCGCCCTGGGCAGAGCCCTCCACCCATGCCCGGAACCCTCAGCTGGCTTGATCCCTGTGGCGCCAGGCGGGTCCTGCAGGGCGGGCAGGGCAGCTGCCAGGATGCTGGGTGGGAGGCAGGCGAGGCTGGGCCAGGGGCTCCCGCTGGGCCTGGGGTGATCCACTCCCTTGTTCATTCTGTTCTCCACATTTCTGGGTGGCCTGCTCTGGCAGGCACTGGGTTTGGGGAGGGGAGACAGGCATAGAGGACACCAGCACCTGCAGTCTTGGGAATGGAGGGTCAGAGCCTGCAGGAGGGGAGGCAATTAGGAAGGCTTCCTGGAGGAGTCGATGCCGGAACTGAATCCTGTTCCCGTCTCCCAAAGGGAGTTGCTTTCCGGTGGTATACGCAAAAGCAGGAAGGCTGAAGGCAGCCCTGACCAGGCACCCAGCCTTTGTCCTCGTGCCCACCCACACGGCCGCCTGCAGGGAGCTTCTGAGAGCACAGACCCCACGTGTCCCCGCCCTGCTTAAAGCCTGCCAGTAACAGACTCTCAGAGGATGCTGGTCCTTCCTACTCGGCCCAGGTCACCTCAGAGCTCCTGTGAAGGATCTTCACTCAATCAGCACCTTTCAAATTTCAGGTTGTGACCCATTAGTGGGGCTTGGAATCACTTTAGTGGGCCAGGAATGACATTTTCATTTATTTATTTATTTAGAGACAGGGTTTCACCCTGTCACCCAGGCTCGGCTCACTGCAACCTCTGCCTCCCGGGTTCAAGCGATTCTCTCACCTCAGCCTCCCGAATGGCTGGGATTACAGGCAGGAACCACTGTGCCCAGCTTATTTTTGTATTTTTTGGTAGAGACAGGGTTTTACCATGTTGCTCAGGCTGGTCTCGAACTCCTGGCCTCAAGCGATCTGCCCACCTCGGCCTCCCAAAGTGCTGGGATTACAGGCGTGAGCCACCGCGCCCGGCCAGGAACAGGATTTTCAGATGGGATGGGCTGTCATAGAATGGAATGGAGTGAAATAGAATAGAAAAGAATAGAATAGAATAAACACAAGAGATCAAATTTAGCACTGTCTCTCATGCTTTTTCTTTTTCCTTCTTTCTCTTATCTTTTGAGACAGGGTCTTGCTCTGTTGTCCAGGCTGGAGTGCAGTGGCACGATCATAGCTCACTGCAGCCTCGAATCCCTGGGCTCAAGTGATCCTCCTGAGTAGCTGGGACTGCAGGGTGCATGTCACCACATCTGGCTAATTTTTTTAAAGTAATTAATTAAAAAAAAAAAGGAACAGGGTCTCACTATGTTACTCAGGCTGGTCTCAAACTCCTGGCCTCAAGCGATCCTCCCGCCTCGGCCTGATTACAGGCATGAGCCATGGCGCCTGGCCTGCACCTTTGTTTAAGTTTATGTGTTTCCATGTGTGCACTGGATCGTGATGAATTGTTTTTCTGCTCAGCACTGTCAAAAAGTCTAAAAGGCATGGCTGCCATGACTATTTACACATCATTCTCTCTGTCTACCCTGAGGGCTGTTGTCATTCCTATAGCAAGCATCTGCAATGCAGCTGAGTGAATGTGTGAGTGAAAAAAAATGAGTAGGGATGGTGGGAGATCTCTATTGCTACACACCTCCCTAGCCCCCTTGGTGGTCACAGGTCAGTCTCCTGCCAAGCAGATAAGAGCTGGGTGCTGAGGTCTTGGGCCCTCAACTTGGATCACAGGTGGGGTCATGGTTCTCAGGTGGGGCCATGTCTGCTCCTGGCCCCATAAGCCCTCCAGACTCCCAGGGGGACAATCAATGGGTTGAGGTCCTCAGAATCCCGAAGACGGGACCAGGCACAGTGGCTCACGCCTGTAACCCCAGCACTTTGGGAGGCCACAGCAGGTGGATCACTTTAGGTCAGGAGTTTGAGACCAGCCTGGCCAACATGGCAAACCTTGTCTCTACCAAAAATACAAAGATTAGCCGGGCATGGTGGTGCACAACTGTAATCTCAGCTACTTGGGAGGCTGAGATTGTGCTGCTGCATTCTAGCCTGGGCAACAGAATGAGACTCTGTCTCAGAAAAAAAAAAAAAAAAAAAAAAAAAGACCCTGTCTCCAAATACAGTCACATTCTGAGGTCCTGGGGGACTCAGAAGACTTCAACATGTGAATTTTGGGGTGACACAATTCAGCTCATAACAGAAGGCTTGTGGGAACCTGGGATAGGGAAGGGGGCTTCCTTCTTCCTCCCAGCCCCAAGTGTAGTAAGGGAATATTCTGGAGCAAAGACCAGCAGATGCCCTGATTCCTTTCTCAACCATCAGCACGCTCATTGCAAACCTTCCCTTGCCCTCTCCTGAAAGCAAACCTCTCTGGTTTAGGTTTGTGCCTGGGCTGGAAGGGTGGGTTTCCGGAGTTGGGGGCTCCTCCCAGATCCATATTCAAAATATCCTGGTTAGGAGAAAAGCCCCCACCTGCACTGACTTCTCAAGAGGTCCTTCCCGGTCACACTGTGTTACTAGACGGTCTGAGTAGGATGCCCGGCAAGGGGCATGTGATTGTCCCCGGCCCTTTCTTTCGTTCAGGCTGGGCTACCTACTCTTCTTCCATCAGCCCAGATTGGTGGGAGCCCTTGTCCCCCTACCCTGAACTGTGTATGTGAATTCACTGGTGTAAAAAAACCACCTGAAAGTGATAATGGGGATTAGGGCGGGAGGTCAGGCAGAAGCAGTGCCAGATGGGGTCAGTCCAGAAGGGCTTCCTGGAGGAGACGAGAAATGGCTTTAGCTTTCAGCCTGAACTGCCCTCCTACCCATTGTCAGGCACCATGCTAGGGGCCTCTATTACAATAACTGGTTTAATCTCCAGACAAGCAGAGTAGTGCTATTATCCCCCTCAATCTTTTTTCTTTTGTTTGTTTGTTTGTTTGTTTGTTTAGATGGAGCCTCGCTCTGTCACCCAGGTTGTCACCCAGGCTGGAGTGCAGTAGCACAGTCTCCACTCACTGCAACCTCCGCCTCCCGGGTTCAAGAAATTCTCCTGCCTCAGCCTCCCGAGTAGCTGGGGTTACAGGTGCCCACCACCATGCCCGGCTAATTTTTGTATTTTTAATAGAGACGGGCTTTCACCATGTTGGCCAGGCTGGTCTCGAACTCCACACGCCTCCGCCTCCCAGAGTGCTGGGATTAGAGGCGTGAGTCACCGCGCCCGGCCTCCACCCCTCTCTGCATCTCTGTCTTCCTCTCTGTCCATCTCCACATGTTCCTGTCTGCATCTTTCTCTGCACCCCGGGGTCTACTCCTACAGGGTCTGAGACTCTCATTCCCTGGGTTTGCATTACATTGTTTATCCAGAGGAGATCCAGCTGCCTGAACTCTCCTTCCAGCTCCCAGAGGAGGAAGCATGCTCAGTGGGGTGGTCCCCCTGGCCCCTCATGCAGGTTTTGGCTTTTGGCTCTGGGCAGACACTGCTTTTCTCTGCCTTGTGCTCTATCCTTGAAATCACCGGGGCAGCCTGGATGGTCTTCCTGCTGCCCCCTGCCCCTCCCAGAGGAGACTGAAGCCTGCTGGGGATGTAGCAGTGAGGGTGAGTGTGTCTATGTGTGTTTCTGTGTCAGTATATCTGTGGATGTGAGGCACTGTGTGTGCGTGTTGTCATGTTGACTTTTTCCAGATGACATCTGCTCACGCAACTGCTAATGCAACTCATAAGAGTATTTTATTTATTTTTGAGACAGGGTCTTGCTCTGTTATCCAGGCTGCAGTGCAGTGGTGCTATCACAGCTCACTGCAGCCTCAGCCTCCCGGGCTCAAGTGATCCTCCCGCCTCAGTCTCCCGAGTAGCTGGGACGACAGGCGTGCACCACCATGCCCTGCTACTTTTTAAATATTTTGGAGTTGGGGTCTCACTATGTTGCCCAGGCTGGTCTCGAACTTCTGGCCTCAAGTGATTCCCCCACCTTGGCCTCCCGACGTGCTGGGATTACAGGCGGGAGCCTCTGCGTTGGGCTCCCCGTGTGATTTTAACTTTAATTTCCCTGATGAGTAATGATGGCGCACACTTTCTCACGCGCTTTTTGGGCATTTGATTATCCTTGTTTGTGAAGTGACTTTTTACATCTTATGCACATTTTTGAAAATGGGATTGATATTTCCTTATGATTTGTGGAGTTCTTTATGTTGATACAATTCTGCAGTTAGCTATATGTATGAGAAAGATCTTCTCTCAATCTTTGGCTTGCCTTTATTTATATTTATTTTGATTGTTTGTAGAGATGGGGGTCTTGCTATGTTGCCCAGGTTGGCCTTGAACTCCTGGCTCCAAGCGATCTCCCCACCTTGGCTTCTCAAGGCACTGGGATTATCAGCGTGAGCCACCGTGCCCGGCTTGGCTTGTCTTTTGATGACTACAATTCCTTGATTTTAACAAAGTCAAATGTATCCGTCTTTTCTCTAGGGGTTAGTGCTTCATCTGTCCTGTTTAAGAAATCTGCACCCACCCGAAGGTCACGAAGATAATCTCTTATGCTTTATTTTAGAAGCATTATAGTTTTACCTTTCACAATTAGGTCTATGACCTACGTTGACATAGAGCATTTTAAATCTCCCCAGAGCCAGGACTTGGCCTGTCTACCCTCACCCTTCCCAAAGCATGGTGGCCTCAGCGTTTGGAAAAAAACTCTTCCCTCCTGGGTCGCCAGCTGCACAGCCTCTTTCGAGGGCCCCAGCCCTTCCTCCAGGCCCTGGAATTAATAAAAGCTCTGAGCTGTCTGTGGTTTTCAGGCTGAGAGCTGGTTCCAACGCCTGTTAGGATTCAGGCAGCAAGCTGGGGGCCACCATCCTTTCTCCATGTGGATTTTTGTGTTCCCACTCCTGGTGGTGGAGAAGCTCACCCATTCATGGAACTCTGAGGGTCCCCAGACCGGAATAAGGAATCTCTCTCTCTCTCTTTTTTTTTTTTGAGACCGAGTCTCACTCTGTTGCCTAGGCTGGAGTGCAGTGGCACAATCTCGGCTCACTGCAACCTCCGCCTTCTGGGTTCAAGTGATTCTCCTGCCTCAGCCTCCCGAGTAGCTGGGATGACAGGCGCCTGCCACTGCGTCCCACTAATTTTTGTATTTTTAGTAGAGACGGGGTTTTGCCATGTTGGCCAGGCTGGTCTTGAACTCCTGACCTCAAGTGATCCGCCCCCCTCAGCCTCCCAAAATGCTGGGATTACAGGTGTGAGCCACCGCACCCAGCCCGGAATTAGGAATCTCTAAAGAGCCTTGGCTGGGCCAGGTGGCTCACGCCTGTAATCCTAGCACTTTGGGAGGCCGAAGCAGGCGGATCGCTTGAGGTCAGGAGTTCGAGACCAGCCTGGCCAACAAGGTGAAACCTCGTCTCTACTAAAAGTACAACAATTAGCCAGGCATGGTGGCGCATGTCTATAGTCCCAGCTGCTTGGGAGGCTGAGGCAGGAGAATTACTTGAACATGGGAGGTGGAGGTTGCAGTGAGCCGAGATCGTGCCAGTGCACTCCAGCCTGGGTGACAGATGGAGACTCCTCAAAAAAAAAAAAAAAAAAAAAAAAGAAATAAAAAAGAGCATCTTATCTCGTCCCTCCTTACTCCTCCCTAAACCCACTCTGCAGCCTGGATTTCTCCTGCTGCCTCTCTCTTACGGGCTGGGGGAGCTCATTCCAACAAGGATGGCAGATAGGTTCCGTCACCAACTGTGTTTGATGGGCAATGGCCATCAGAAGTGGTGTTAAGAAGGATTCTGAGGATATCCAGGCTCAGCAGATGGGAATCACACAGTCAATGGGTCATGTCTGCTAGGAGCAAGGGGTGGGAGGTACGGCCTATACTTTGTGTCTTAAATGACCCTGATCTAGCCTAAATCCCTTATTAGGATTAATCCAAAGTAAAGTTTAAATGATTCATTCAATGGTACTCAGGCATTAATTAACAGAGATGGTTTGTCTGGGCGCAGTGGCTCACGCCTGTAATCCCAGCACTTTGGGAGGCCGATGTGGGAGGATTCCTTGAAGCCAGGAGTTAGAGATCAGCGTGGGCAACATAGTGAAACCTCCATCTCTGCAAAAAACAAACAAAACAATTAGCTGGGTATAGTGGTATATGCCTGTACTCCAGCCATTCAGGAGGCTGAGATAGGAGGATCACTTGAGTCCAGGAGTTCAAGGCTGCAGAGAGTCATGACTACGTCACTGCGCTCCAGTCTGGGCAACAGAGTCAGTCTCTGTTTCTAAAAGAAAAAAAAAATAATAATGATAATAAGATAGTTTAGAAGCTTGGCTATTACCCATTTAACAGAAAGGCACTTACTTGTTTATTCAGCAAATATTGATTTAGCAACTACTAATTTCTGTTCCTGTGCTGAGCATTGAGAATATGACGGTGAACCCTATCTAGTCTTATGTCTGCCTAGTTCTGCGTTTCTCCCTTGACTCCAATATTCAATGTATGGACTTAATGGAGCCATCTCATGGGATAGTCACTTACCATCTGGTGAGCCAGCTGTTCCTAGGGTGGGATTATAGTAAAATTTTTAAAAAATGGGACTTGGGGCCAGGTGTGGTGACTCATGCCTATAATCCCGGCAATTTGGGAGACTGAGGCAGGCGGATCACTTGAGTCCAGGAGTTCGAGACCAGCCTGGGCAACATGGCAAAACCTTATTTCTACAAAATACACACACACACACACACACACACACACACAATTAGCCAGACTTAATGGCATGTGCCTGTAGTCTCAGCTACTTGGCGGGCCTGAGGCTGGAGGATCGCTTGAGCCTGGAAGGTGGAGGTTGCAGTGAGCTGAGATCGTGCCACCGCACTCCAGCCTGGGTGACAGACTGAACCCTGTCTCAAAAAAAAAAAAAAGGAAGTTGGTGGGTAACCGGGGTTCTGAGGTCGTAATGTTTCTATCCAAGTACCTTTGCAAAAAGAGGTCCCCAAATAAGGCCTGTAAATGAAAGGATGTGAAAACACAAATCACTAATGAAATGGACCAGGGGGGCTCCTGGGTTTCTATGATGGTCCTTGGAGACTGTTCGGGCACCATTCAGCACCATTCAGCACCATTCAGTCCTGCCCTGGTTCTGCCCACCTGCAATGCCTGTCTCCCTCTGAGCCGGCCTCAGGACCTTCCACTCTTCCCCAGACACACCCTTCCCACTACACCCCTGTGGTTAAAAGCAGAGGTTCTGGGTCCACATGGTGCAAGTTCAAGTCCCTCTTGTTCCACTTTGGGCGCTGTGACCTTGGGCAAGATACCCTCCCTGAGCCTTAGTTTCCTCATCTCTTAGAGAGGTTGTGGCAGGGAGTCAGGGAGCTCAAGCACATTGCATGTGCCTGGCACAAAATAGCTGCTCAGCAAAATCTTAGCTACAGCCCCACTCAGATCCCTGGCTCAGGGCTTTTGGAGAAACTGGGGCAGTAAGAAGAGGTGTGGCCACGTCCTGGGGATCCACAGAAAATTCATTTCTGCATCCTCTACGTGGAGCTTTGCACTGAGCCTCAGATGTGGTAGAGACTCGATCAAGGCCTGTAACGGGAGGGAGAACCAGGGTTTTGTTCTCAACTTTCTGCTTCTTTCCCCGTGGGAAAACCCAGATTTGTTTCAGGGGAGTGAAGGAGCGGGATCTGTATGTTTTCTGGACCAGGTGGGCTCGGAGAAGGCCCTGCAGCTTCTGTCGGATGAGAGGGGCCCCAGGAGGTGAGTCCCGACCCTGCGGCAGAGCCACTCCCTGGGGTCCAAGTGAACCTCCACTACCCACCAGGCCCCGTGTTCTAGGCTTCAATCATGTCCACCGCCCTGGCTGGGCCCCAGCCAAGCCCTCACTCGCTGGTGAGGGCCAAGCCGAGGCCGTGCCAGGCTCAGCTGAGGCCCTTGGCCAAGAACAGCAGAGCCATTCTCAGGAAAGCTGAGGGATTAAGCTGGGAGGCCAGCAGGGACTCAGGTATCCGTCCTCTGCCCCAGCTTGGCCATGGGAGGCAGGGCGGTCTCACAGTTGTAAAGCAAAGGGACTGACCAGAGCCTCCCACCCGGGGACCTGAGGACACAGCGTGGCCTGGACCAGCTCGCTCCTGCGGCCGCCTCTGGGGATGAGTGGAGAACACGTGGACTGATGCTGAAGGACTGTGGCCTAGGGCCCGTCCCTGATCTCAGGCCTGCCCTGCCCTGGTGTTGGAATCTTAGCTCCTCTGGGTCTCCTGGGGGCTGTGCTCACCTGGAGGGATGGGTGGGATGACGTGGATGGCTCAGTGCAGAGTCCCTTCTGCTGGGGCTACCTTTGTGTCTGGCAGGGCTAGTGTGGGGCGGACAGGCCTGGCCGTGGCTGCTGGGCTGTAGTGGCAGAAGTGATTGGGGTCAGAGGGCTATATGTGTCTGCCCAGCCCCTGGGGGGAGGGTCTCCAGCTTGGCTCTGGTAGGGGGTCCCTGAACTCCTGGGGCTCTCTCTCCTCCATCTCCCCCTGTGGAGGGGCTTCTGTTCCCTGACTCCCCCTGGGTAGAATGTGGTTCCCGCATCCCTGTCCTGTCCAAATCCAACCCACACTCAGGACTTGCTTGCCTCTAGGGACCCCAGACTGGGCCATGTGCTCCCACCTGCTCCCAGACCCCTATTCTCCCTCCAACTGGCTGCATTGAACAGCTACCATCTGCAGACAGCCCTGTCTCTCTCACACTGGAGCCCACCTCGGGCAGGGCTGTCCCCTTCTCTTTCTTCTCCCCAGTCTGCCTCTCCCCACTTGGCTAGTCCCAATGTCCCTGGGCCATGCTGGCCTCTGGCTGGGCCCCACCAGAGCAGGTGGCTGCCTGACCTGGCCTGGTCCCCGTCTGGGCCGCCTCTAGGCCCCTCCCTACGGGCCCAGGCAGATGGGGGTGTCTGCAGGGATGCTGACTCAGATGTTATTTTGGGCTCCCCTCGGGCCTGGCAGGCTCTGGGGCCTTAGGCCTGTTTAGACGGCTGGGCCGGATGTGACTGATTCCAGGCCCCTGGGCCTCCACTGACCTGGTGAGAGCCAGGCCAAGGTAGATACCCTGGGCAGGGGGCAGGCAGGTCGGGCAGCCCTGGCGGGTCCAGAGATCCCAGGTCCAGCCCAGCCTCCTTCCTGGACTCCAGCTGCCTGGAGGCCCCACCTTCCTCACACCTCATTCTCAGCTGCAGGGGTCCCAGCTGAGGGCCTGAACCTGGGGGCTGCCATCCTAGGCACTGAGGCGTCATTTTCTTTTTCTTTTTTCTTTTTTTGAGACGGAGTCTCACTCTGTCACCTAGGCTGGAGTGCAGTGACACGATCTTGACTCACTACAACCTCTTCCTCCTAGGTTCAAGTGATTCTCTTGCCTCAGCCTCCCAAGAAGCTGGGATTACAGGCGGCTGCCACTACATCCGGCTAATTTCTGTATTTCTGGTAGAGACGGGGGTCTCACCATGTTGGCCAGGCTGATCTCGAGCTCCTGACCTCAAGTGATCTGCCTGCCTCGGCCTCCCAAAGTTCTGGGATTATAGGCGTGAGCCACCGCGCCCAGCCCTGGAGGATTTTCAGTCCCAGAATCCCTGAATGAGATTGCCAGCTGGAGAGAGCCAGTCTCCAAGGGCATAGCCTCAGTATCCCCTCGGCCCCAGATACACACCTGTGCCTGCATGGCAGGGGACTCGAGGCCCAGAGATGCAGAGATGGGCCCATTCCAGCCTGGGTCTCTAACTCCCAGAAGATGCGCCCTCTTCAAAGCTGCTCAGCAGAAGACCAAGAGACAAGTCCCCTGGGCTCCCCATTCCCCACTTGGGCTCTGCGCCGGGTGTCCCTGGCATTAAGAAAGCTCCCTCTGCTCAGTGGGTCTCGGCTTCCTCATCTGTGAAAGCCACTGTTTGGGCTCCAT
Organism: Pongo abelii; assembly: GCF_028885655.2. Lineage (NCBI taxonomy): Eukaryota > Metazoa > Chordata > Mammalia > Primates > Hominidae > Pongo > Pongo abelii. Next base: position 14,499,325 of record NC_071991.2, read on the forward strand.
TGGGAGCCCACGGGCCAGGACAACCCCCAGATTTGCTGTTGTAAAGTGGCCATCCAGGCAGGGGCAGCTGGTGCTGCTGGTCTTGGGGGCAGAGCTTCACCATCCACCCCCCAGAGTAATATATAATTCTATTATTTGTGTTCTGAGAAGCTGGCTGTTATATCTAGAGGCTTGATAACGGTAATATTCTGGCTGGGCATGGTGGCTTACACCTGTAATCCAAGCACTTTGGGAGGCCTATGCGGACGGATCACCTGAGGTCAAGAGTTTGAGACCAGCCTGGCCAGCATGGTGAAACCCCATCTCTACTAAAAATACAAAAAATTAGCCAGGCATGGTGGTGCACACCTGTAATCCCAGCTACTTTGCTGAGGCAGGAGAATCATTTGAACCCAGGAGGCGGAGGTTGCAGTGAGCCGAGATCGTGCCATTGCACTCTGGCCTGGGCAACAAGAGCAAAACTCCATCTCAAAATAAATAAATAAATAAATAAAAATAAAGAAAATAAAGAAATATTATTTCTTGGTCACCCAGCCTGGATTGCAGTGGCACAATCACAGCTCACTGCAGCCTCAACCTCCTGGGTCCAAGCAATCCTCCCACCTCAGCCTCCCGGGTAGCTGGGACCACAGGTGTGTGCCACTATGCCTGGCTAGTTTTGTATTTTTTTGTAGAGAGGGGGTTTCACCATGTTAGCCAGGCTGGTCTCGAACTCCTGACCTCAAGCAATCTGCCTGACTCGGGCCCCAGCCCAGAAATGTTCAAGGAAACGTGCAAATCCTTAAGCCTGGTCCATCCACGGTGTCCAAATTGAAAACTGGAGTGAGCTGGAGTGTGCAGTTAACCCCTGAAGAGCAGGTGTTCGGCCAGGGCTGGGGGCTGGGGGGCAGGTACCACCCGCCACCCCTCTGCAGGCTCTACTGCTGGCAAATCCAGGACTGGCTGGTCGGTGGGTGCACGATGTCAGCCACCTCGTGCATTGGGCTCAGTGACACCCAGACCTGCTGCCTAGGTGGGAGGCATTTCTGAGGGACAGAGGGGCGGTGGGGGGAAAGGCTGGCAGCTGCTCGATCCTTAACACTCTCTCCCTTGCCACCATTGGGTCCCCAAGGAAGCCCACCACTGCCGAGACTCAGAGCCTTGAGGGGGCCCATTGTATGGAGAGGAAGCCTGAGGCTCAGAGGGCTGTGCTTATGGCACCCCGTCTGTCTCCCAGGGTGTCTCTCTGTCAAAGACAGTGCTTGGTCAGCAGCGCTGGGGGCTGGGTGGGGGGTGACCTCTCTTCCCTGCAAATTCTTTCCCTCTAGATCCCATCCCCAGAGATGTTCCCCCAGGTTTCCCAGGCAGGTGGTGCAGGGAGTGGCTTTGCTGAGGCCAGGCCCCACCAGAATGAGGACACGACTGGCATGGGTGGCCCTCGGCCCGGCAGCCGCCCAAGCATGCAAACAGCCATGTGGACGGCTGTTCTTGCCCCATTCCCAGAGCACGCACCAAGGAAAACATAGAATGTTTCTTGGATGACACAGTCTCCTTCCAAAGTCGTGCATTCCGGTGAGAGGGCAGCGTGGAGGGGGTCACAGCTGTCTGCAGCGTCGGGGGCTTGCGGCGGCACGCACAGTCCTGCCTTGTGGCTGCTGGGCTTTGTGGCAGAGGTGATTGGCGTCAGAGGGCTGTGTGCGTCTGCCCAGCCCATGGGGGGAGGGTCTCCAGCTTGGGTCTGGTAGGGGTCCCTGAACTCCTGGGGCTCTCTCTCTTCCACCTCCCCCTGTGGAGGGGCTTCTGCTCCCTGACTCTCCCTGGGTAGAATGTGGTTCCTACATCCCGCTCAGGACTTGCTTGCTTCTAGGGACCCCAGACTGGGTCACGTGCTCCCACCTGCTCCCAACCCCGTAGTCTCCCTCCAGGGTGACACTGGCCACATTCTGCCACCATCTGCAGTGGAGTCTGGGCCACGCACACAATCACAGGGGTCTGCATTGGGTACACTGCCGCGTGTCTGCGCCGTGGGCCCGCAGCTGTGTTCCCGTCCACACAGGCGGTCTGTGGCCACCCGGCCTATGACACAGCCCATGCCCTGGTTCTGTCTCCTGCCAGGACGCTTAGCTTGTACATCCATCTCCCTGCTCCACGGGGACAGCTGGTATGACCCTGCCCGTGTGTGTCCTTAGCCCTGGGCAGGCAGTGGTGCATTCCGGGTCCTTCCATGCAACTGCCAGTCCCCTGACTGAGCATGCTTTGCCAATTGTCCTGCCCAGGCACCAGCTGGTATGTCCCCGGAGTGGGTATGTCCTCGACCTACTCTGGACAAAGGGCTGCTTTAGGGAGTCAAACAGCTTGCTCTCCCACTGTTTGCTGTAGGCGTGCGTAGATATGTCTCCCCACCTCCAGCCTCAGTTTCCTCCTCTGTCAGTGGGCCTGGTCATTCCCCTCACATGGCCTGTGGCCATGACCTCAAGCAATCCACCTGACTTGAGGCAGGAGGAAGGATCATAGCCAGGGTCCTTTTGTCTGTTGGCCCAGGGCTGAGTTAACGGAGACTGCAGAGAGTGTGTGTGTGGAGGGGAGGACTATGTTGGATGTTGGATCTTTTTCCTCTTGGCGCAGGGCCTCTTCACAAAAGGTGGGAGCCTCTAGCTTTGAACTCGGAGATTCTTTTTTTTTAAGACAGGGTTCTACTCTGCCACCCAGGCTGGAGTACAGCGGTGCAATCATAGCTCATTGCAGCCTCGACTTCCGGGGTCAAGTGATCCGCCCACCTCAGCCTCTCATGTAGCTGGGACCACAGACACACACCACCACACCTGGCTAATTTTTTAAACTTTTTTTGTAGACATGGGGTCTTACTTTGTTGCCCAGGCTGGTCTTGAACTCCTGGGCTCAAGAGATCCTCCTGTCTCTGCTTTCCGAAGTGCTGGGATTACAGGCATGAGCCACCACGCCCAGCCATGAACTTGGAGATTCTGAGTCCTCAACAGCCCAAGGTGGAGGTCAGGGACCTGCAGAGGGCATTCCTGAGGCCTTCGCCCTGGAGAGCCCCCATCAAGAGAGTAGCAGGCTTGCAAGAATGCTGAGTACTATGACTGAGAGGACTGGATTGGGATGGGGGTGCTGCAGGAGCTGAAGGCAGCCCCTACCTTACCTTAGAGAGGCAGGAATGACTCTGGAGGAGGGCACCTATGAGATGGGTTTTGAAGGTTGCATAGGAGTTCGCCAGCAGACCAGAGCAGAGAAGGCTATTAGAGCCAAGGCATCATGTCTGCAAAGGCCCAGAGGTGGCAAGAAGTGCTGGGCACACTCAGGAAAGTGCAGGAGGTCAGGATGGCTGAGCTTACGGAGGGCCACGATGAACTGCAAAGGAGGAGAGGCTGGCAGGGTCTGATCACGAGGGGCTCACGTCCAGGCTAAGGGGCTTTGGTGTCATCCTGAAGGCAGCAGGGACCCAGCGGCAAAGTGACACAATTAGGTCTGGAAGATGGAAGCGGTGGTCTAGGTGAGAGGTGGGGTGGCCTGCCCTGGTGCAGTGATGATGGACCCTGAAGGACTCAGGGAAAATTCTGAGACTAGGTTTTCCTTGAGAGAGGATGCAGAGTTGGGCACGGTTGAAATGATGATGTGGAACAAGAGGTCCAGGCTGGCTGGAGCGGGGGTGAGGCCCGGTCCTGGGAGGCCATGGGGCCTTCTTCCATCTGAGATGGCTGCTTCGCCCTTCCCCGGTCTGGGTGTCTCTGGCTGGTACGGGAGAGATGGGGTGCCTGCTCCCAGCTGTTTACATCACTTGCATACCTCTGGGCTCTTATCTCTGAGGGTCTGTCGTGCATGCCCACCTTGCCAAGTGATCCCATCCCTGCTTGCCTCATAAATCAGGCTGGCCTCTCCCCAACGCCTCCGGCTCCTACCCCACCCTCCTGGTGCTGCCCCCCTTGCCCTGCCTGGAGGCAGAGAGGGGCCCTGAGGTTAGCCTGAGGCCTGTCCAGAAGCTCCTGGCTCTGCAGAACAGTTGCCCCGGGTGATCCAGGCCCTAGAAGTGTTCTCAAAGGTCCCCAAAGATGGCTCCAGGGGTCACCTTCCTCCTGGTCCTAGAGGGGTGGTCGACTCTGCTGTTCCCTGCTGGGGCCTGACCCGGAGTGAGGTGGGAGTGGGTGGATCATGGCCCCACATCTCAGGGGGCCCAGAAACCAGCTCACACCCTCAGAGGATGTCTCGTAGAAGCCCCGTGCCTGCACTCCACTGTGGCCCAGAGTCACTGTCGCTGCTCTATTGGGACTCATGTGCCTTGTCTATAAAATAGGTGCGTTCATTTATTCATTCAACAAACACTTACCGTGTGCCAGGCCCAGGCATGGAGATGAGCCAAGTAGAGCCTCGGCCCTGAGTCCACAGCCTGGAGTGGGTGATAGACAAGTGAAAAGCAGTGCCCCAAAGTGTCTCATGGCCCAGGACGGGTGGCAAGAGGTACTGCAGGGGGACTGAGGTGGAGCAGTCAGAGAGAACAGGAATGGTTTATAGAGTGCTGGCGGCCAGTGGCTGGGTAGGATGAATTCTCCAGGTGGAGGCAGTGTTGGGGACAAGGGCTCAAGGGGGTGACAGTTTGGGGACCTGCCCCTATTTTCTCCGATAGAGTGAGGGCTGGGAATGGGGCAGCAGACGCTGGGAACCAGACAAGACTTTGTCCTGAGGCACTGGGGAGCCATGGAGGGTTTGAGGCAGGGAGCATCACAGATCTGCATGTGAGCAGGTGCTCTGTGCTTGCCAAGTGGAGAATGAGCTGAGGGAGGTGGGGAGCCCTATTAGGGGGCTGTGGGATCCTGGTAGGGGGGCAGTTGAGGGCTCAGAGGAAGCTCAGATCAGAGGAGCTATCCAAGGTTGGCTTTGGCCCCAAAGCCTCACCACTGCCTTGACACCCGCTGGCCCAGTATGGAGGAAAGGCTGGCACATCCCTGGGAGGCATTCATCATTTGGGCCATCTGGCCAGGGCTCCCTGACATCTCCCCATGGAGGGACACAACCAGGGTCCTGTGCCAGCCCAGACCCTGTGGGCCCATGCGTGGGGGGTATGAGAGGTCAGATGAGGCACCAGCCCTGCCTGGGCCATCAAGGAAGGTTTCCTGGAGGAAAGGCATTTTCAGCCGAATCTTTGAAGACAAAGAGAACTTTGCTAGTTTAAAGGCGGGCAGGGAGCACTGCAATCAGCTGGCCCCAATCCAGAAAGTACAAAGACAAGAAATAGCAGGCGAGGCTTGGGGTGGGAGCTTGGGAGGGGAGAGTGGAAAGAAACAAGGCCAGGGGGCCCAGATCCTGCTGAACGGAGGAGGAGGAGTGTGTTTGTGGAAGTCATTGGGAGCCATGGGGGGTTTCCACAGAGGGTGACATGGACAGATTTGCATCCTGGAATGACCCTGGGGGCATCACTTCTTACGTAAGAAACAGAATCGGGAACAGGCACCAGCGGTCCTAGAGAAGGAGCTGCAGGGGTCTGGGGGGATGGGGACAGAGGGTCAAGCTGGCATCACAGAGGAGGTGTCATTCAATCTGGGCCTTAGAGGAGAAGAAGAAAGTTGTCTGGACAGTGGAATGTGGCCCACATTTGTGTCCCTGGGCATGGTACAGACCCAGGGCTTGGGAAGAGAGCACATGGTTTGATTGTCCCACGGACACCATCCTGTCTTAGAGAGAGGTGCAGACAGTTTGGGGGTCTGAGGCTGCATCTCCATCCACGGGAGCTCTCCCCTTCCAGCCTTTCCAATAGGGCTGCAGACTGAAGAGGCTCCTTGTCCTGCCTGCAAGGCAGCTGTTTGCTCCCAGCACCTGCTCTTAGCTTGCTTTTGCTTGGCACATTCCTGGAAGGACGAAGGAAGGTCTGGGGAAGCTTGAGACCCGTCCCTGTGGTCTCTCATTCCCCATTGCCCGAGGCATAGATCTGGGAGCTCAACAGAAGCCCCAGTGGCCATATCCTGTCCTGGTGGATCACAGCTTCACAGAGCTAGAGATGTTTGTTTCCTTGCAAAGGCTTCCCCTAGAATTTTTCCCTTCCTTCCTTCCTCCCTTCCTTCCCTCTTCTCTTTCTTTCTCTCTTTCTCTTTCTCTCTGTCTCCTCTCCCCTCCCCTTCCCTTCTCTCTGTCTCTCTTATTTTTTTGGTTTTGACAGAGTCTCGCACTGTTGCCCAGGCTGGGATACAGTGGTGCGATCACAGCTCACTGCAGCCTCAACCTCCTGGGCTCAAGCAATCCCCGTGCCTCAGCCTCCCGAGTAACTGGGACTACAGGCGCATGCCACAAAGCCTGGTTACTTTTCTCTGTAGTTTTTGGTGAGACAGGGTCTTGCTATGTTGCCCACAGTGGTGTCGAACTCCTGGCCTCAAGCAATCCTCCTACCTCGGCCTCCCAAAGTGCTAGGATTACAGGCATGAGCCACCATGCCTGGCCTCCCCTAGGATTTTCTTCCCAGTGGTGGGCTTCTGAGAACTCGGCGGGAGAGGGGCAGAGTCGTGGGAATGCACAGGCTAAAATAATATAAAATAAAGTAAATCATGCAACAGCTTTGATGAATCTGAAACATAAGGGTAGATAATCTAGGATTCTATTTACATCAAATCAAAAAATGACAAAAGGAATCTATGGTAAAGTCAGAGCAGTGGTTATTCTCAGGGGGAGATTGGGGACTGGGAGGGGAATAAGGGAAATGGGGGTCAGAGGGGCTGGTATGTTGATCTGAGTGCTGTCAACAGCAATGTGTGTGGTTTGTGAAAATTCCCATTCGATTTGTTGCAAGTTCACATATGCTGTGTGCACGTCTCTGTATAAATAATATCTTAGGTCAGGCGCAGTGGCTCATGCCTGTAACCTCCAACACTTTGGGAGGCTGAGGCAGGCAAATCACTTGAGGTCAGGAGTTCGAGACCAGCCTGGCCAACATGGTGAAACTCCGACTCTACTAAAAATACAAAAATTAGCCAGGTCTGGTGGCGGGCGCCTGTAATCTGAGCTACTCGGGAGACTGAGGCAGGAGAATCACTTGAACCCAGGAGGTAGAGGTTGCAGAGAGCTGAGATTGTGCCACTGCACTCTAGCCTGGGCAACAGAGTGAGACTTTGCCTCAAAAATAAAATAAAATAATAAAATAAAATAATTATAAATAAATAAAATCTTGATTTAAAAGTTCAGGCCAGGCACTGTGGCACACACCTGTAATCCTAGCACTTTAGGAGGCCGAGGCAGGTACATTGCTTGAGCCCAGGAGTTTAAGACCAGCCTGGGTAAGATAATGAGACCCTGTCTCTACAAAAAATACAAAAATTAGCCACACATGCTGGAGCACACTTGTAGTCCCAGCTACTTGGGTGGCTGAGGTGGGAGGATCGCTTGAACCTGGGAAGTGGAGGCTGCAGTGAGCTGAGATCGCACCACTGCACTCCAGCCTGGGTGAAAGAGTGACAGCCTGTCTCAAAAAATAGTAATACTAATACTAAAAAAAAAATTAAAATTAATTAAAAGTTCATACATCAGTTGGAGTATTTTATTCTATGTGATATCATATCTGTGTATGTACATGTATGGATGTGTGTGTATGTATGCATATGGATGGATGGATGTGTGTGTATACATACATAGACACATGTATGTATGCATCTATTAATCATCTGTCTCTATACTTTGGGGACAGTTGAGCCAGTGCTCTTTCTGCATGCACATTTGGGTTTTCTGCTGGGGAGTGAGGTAGAGGGAGGTATTGACTATGGATTAGGTCCCCCTGCCCCCTGCTAACCTAGGACAGAAACCCCACAAACCAGGCACCCAGGGAAGGGGAAGGGCTCCAGGGTACACCTTTAACTACAGAGACACACAGCAACACCGGCCAGAGGGGACAACTATGTCCTCATTCGCAGTCCCTGCAGACCGGTGGATGGAGGCAGACCAGACAGCAAGCCCCCAGGACCGCCTATATACACCCCAAAATAAACATATGTTGACCGACTGACTGCCCACCCACAAGCTGCTGCCTAGCATTGCCCAGGGACCCCTGACAACAGGCTGGAGGACACACTGACTTGTCCCAGTTACCAGGAACCTTCGGAAAAAGTGCCATCAGCACAGTCAGCCCAGACTCAGAGACTAAGCATACGGGATAGACAGCTGGACACTTGGCATGCACATGTCACATGCAGAGACATCTGCAGGCACACACGTGGGCCCACACACAGGCTTGCACCCAGGTGACAGGCATCGGCAGAACCGGCAAGCCCTGGGACCCAGACCCAACACCGCAGAAGGACTCAGCCCTCCCGGGACGAAGGCGCGGGGCTGGCGCTGGTGTTGAGTCACCCTTTGTCGGATGACGAAAGGGGTAAGACACAGGTGCCCAAAGAGCTCTAGGGACACCCCAGTGGGCACAGACACACCCTTGCTTGTTTTCTCAATGGCTTTCTTGTCTGGCCATGTGTTTTGGCCGGAAGGGGATTGGCCTCAAAGGGCCATTGGAGAAACAAGAGAAGATTCTAGAAGGGGTAGAGGGTGCTTACTGTCTCAGATCAGAGATCCTAATCTGGGGCCCTCTCTCCCCTGGAAAGAAGATTCTGGAAGGGGTAGGGGTGTGGACTGTCTCAGATAGAAAATCCTAATCTGAGGCCCTCTCTCCCCTGGAAAGAAGATTCTGGAAGGGGTAGGGGTGTGGACTGTCTCAGATCAGAGATCCTAATCTGGGGCCCTCTCTCCCCTGGAAAGAAGATTCTGGAAGGGGTAGGAGTGTGGACTGTCTCAGATAGAAAATCCTAATCTGAGGCCCTCTCTCCCCTGGAAAGAAGATTCTCGAAGGGGTAGGGGTGTGGACTGTCTCAGATCGAAGGTCCTAATCTGGGGCCCTCTCTCCCCTGGAAATAAGATTCTGGAAGAGGTTGGGGGTTGGGGCCCTCTCTCCCCTGGCCTGGTGCACCTGTCCCTGTTCCCCTGACCAGGCCACACTGTGATGACACGAACCTCTTGCCACCCCCAGCCCTGGGGCCTGGCCGGGGTCCCTTAAGGGTCTGCTTTGCCCCCCACCCTCACCTCCGAAGTGCAGCAACAGCTTTGCCAGCGACCTCTGACCTCTCCCTGACCCTCCACTGCCTCCCACCTCCCACCTCCCACCCTCATCCCATCCCTGGCCCTGACCTCATGTCTGCGGGGCCATGGGCGAGGGTGAGATAAGGCGGCCATTGCAGGCTGTGCTCCCTCCTGGGTACTGACGGGAAGGGCGGGCCAGGCCGCCAGCCTCGGAAGAGAGTGGCCCATGACTCACCAGGTGGGCAGCGCCCAGGCCGGCGTCCGGGAGGAAACGCCACTTCCTCTGGGTGAGGCAGGAGGCTGGCAGGGGAAGCTTTCTGGTTTATGCATTTTTTGAGGTTTTGTTTCAGGAGTCCTTCACTTCTATGTCAAAAGATCTTCTCCCACAATTTATTCTAGCAACTTCAGAATCTTACTTTTTTGTTTGTTTTTGTTTTTAGAGACAGGTTCTCCATCTGTGGCCCAGATTGGAATACAGTGGTGTGACCTAGCTCACTGTAGCATTGAACTCCTGGGCTCAAGTGATCCGCCCACCTCAGCCTTCCAAGTAGCTAGGACTATAGGCACGAGCCACCACAGCTGGCTAATTGTTTATTTTTGTAGAGATGAGGTCTTGCTATGTATTCCCAGTGCCTTGGGAGGCTGAGGTGGGAAGATCGCTTGAGACCAGGAATTCAAGACCAGCCTGGGCAACGTATTGAGACCCTATGTCTACAAAAATATTTTTAATAGATTAGCCGGTGTGGTGGCATGCACCTGTAGTCCCAGCTACTCAGGAGGCTGAGGCGGGAGGATCGCTTGAGCCCAGGAGTTCAAGGATGCAGTGAGCTAGGATCACACCACTGCACTCCAACCTGGGAGACAGAGCAAGACCTTGTCTCAGAAAAACAAAACAAATAAAAAAAAAACACCAGACTCTGAGAAGAAAGAGTAAGACAGAAATATAATCCATAGCCCAGTTCCACTTGGGTAAATCAAAACCCCTCCAAAACAGTGATACACATATTAAGAAATGGAGGTAAAATTCACATAACATAAAGTTAACCATGAACCACTCGTAAAGGGTACAATTCAGTGGCATTTAGCACACTCACCTCTATCTAGTTCTGAGACATGTGCGTTACCCCAAAAGGAAGCCCCGTCCCCATTAGTAGCCATGAGTGATCCTTGTTTGACAAGAATGCACATGAATGAATGGGCACACCTTGAATGCACTGGAAAGTTTGCCTGTGGGTGTGGGTGGTGGGTTAGGAATGATGGGAATAAAAGGGACTAGATAAATAAAACCTCTGTACTCCAGGGCTAAAAAGAGATTTAAAAACTAAAACAGGCCAGTACAGTGGCTCACGCCTGTCATCCCAGCACTTTGGGAAGCCGAGGCGGGTGGATCACTTGAGGCCAGGAGTTTGAGACCAGCCTGGCCAACATGGTGAAACCCCGTCTGGAAATAAGATTCTGGAAGGGGTTGGGAGTGAGGACAGGCTCAGATCGGAGATTCTAGTCTGGGGCCCTCTCTCCCCTGGAAATAAGATTCTGGAAGGTGTTTGGGGTTGGGGCCTTCTCTCCCCTGGCCTGGTGCACCTGTCCCTGTTCCCCTGACCGGGCCACACTGTGATGACACAAACCTCTTGCCACCCCCAGCCCTGGGGCCTGGCCAGGGTCCCTTAAGGGTCTGCTTCTAAAAATATAAAAATTAGCCAGACGTGGTGGCGGGCAACTGTAATCCCAGCTACTAGGGAGATTGAGGTGGGATAATTGCTTGAACCCGGGAGGCAGAGGTTGCAGTGAGCCATTGCACTCCAGCCTGGACAACAGAGTGAGACCCTGTCTTGGGAAAACCAAACCAAACCAAACCAAACCAAACCAAACCAAACCAAAACAACATAAAACAGAAGCTGGAGGTTCTGAATCTCTCTACCCCATGCACCCAGGGAGTAGAGACCCTGGAAGGACCCTGGACCCCAGGAGGCTGCCCCTCGTCTACTCCCCAGCCTCCTGGTACAGGTCAGAGAACAGGCTGGAGTTGGTGCTTGGGCCTGAGGAGGCGCCCAGCAGGAGTGAGGCGACGGTGGGGAGGCTGTTGGTGTGAGGCAGTGAGGAGGGGACAGACAGAACAGGGCTTGAGGACTCTCTTGGGGGGTGCACGGTGTGATGCTGTCTGTGTGTGGCTGCCAGGGAAGGGGGCAGGGACCTGAGAGGTGTCAGGTCCCCAGCCTTGGGGCAGGGCAGGGCTTCCTTTTCCAAGCAAGAAACCCAGACATGTGGCTTGCCAGAGGCCGTTTTGTTTTTTGGATTTGAGAATTTATTTATATGAAAAGTCTTACCAAGGTATAAACATTCTGGGCCTTTGCACATGCTTGGGCCTCAGCTGGAATGTTCCTTCCAAGCAAGCCCCCTCTCCCACTGCGTGTCCGCCTGGTGAACTCTGGCCCCTCTCAGGGTGCAACTCCCTTCAGAAAGCTTTCTCAAACCAGCATCCTGACATGCAGCCCCAGGGCGGCCGCTCTCTCCTCCGGGGACCCACAGTCCCTCCAGCCCCCTGGTTCTCATGTGACAGTCACCTCCATTTTTCCATCAGTCTTTCCTCCATGCCCCACTTAGCGGTGAAGCCTCCTCCACCTTGGTTTCCCCTTTTTCCAGGTGCCCGGGACATAGTGGAACTCAGTACGTGTCAGGCAGATGGGTGACACGTGGATGCTCAGTTACACCTGTGGGGCTCGGGGCTGGGGCCAAGGCTATCTTCCCAGCATCGGGTCATCTGGATTTGAGTCTGGATGGTCTCCAGCCCCCTCCTCACCTCCCCTCTGCTACCACAGGCAGCATCCCCAGTCTCTCTGCTGCCAGAGACCTAGGTGCCCAGGTCTGCGAAGAGCTTGCTGTCTGGAGAGTCAAGACCCCGGAACCAAGATGGCAGAGGGGAGATGAGATGAAGCAGGCTCCCACCTCAGGGGGCTTGGTGACAGGGCCCAGGATGATATGTGTTGTGTTCATGTCAACTGCCCTGGGTTGGCCAGAGAGGTGGGATCACCACGGAGATCCTGCCCCCACCCCGTGAGGCTGAGCTGCTGAGCTTGGGTCTGAGAGAAGGAGCAACTTCCAGACCCACCAGGGACCCGAGGGACGGCCCCCTGACAGAGTCGCAGGCCCTGTCTCCAAGGGAAACTCTGTTCCCAGACCAGAGGCCTGCCCGGGCCATGCTGGGAGACCTTGTTTAAGCCCCAGTTTGGGAACTTGAGGGAGAGAAGGGATTTCTTTTTTTTTTTCTTTTTTAATGCACGTACTTTGGTTTTCCGTGCAACCAACTCCTAAAGCCACGACTCCACTCCCCACTTGGCAGGGATGCCCGCCTCGTGCTGTTGACCTTGGCAGTAGGTCTGCGGGGACTGGAGCTCTCACACCATAAATTCCTGTCTTCTAGGAATTCAGCCTGGGAAAGAAAAGAAACACGGAGGAGAATATTTGATTAACATTTTTCCAACGTGACCACATCACAGGGGCGTGTGGCCGGAATTCTCACCCTGGACTGGGTAGGGCGGGACACGGCTCGTGGCCCGGCTGCTGGGGAGGGTGGGCCTGGGTTTTGGGGGGCCCTTCTGGCCTGAAGGAAGAGTGGGGTCTGGGCTGGCATTTCCCCTTGGGATCGGGGTTGAGGAGGTTCCTGGACAGAAGCTGGGCCAGGCCGGCCACCCAAAAGTTGAGCAGCTCAGGGAGCTTATCTTCAACCTCAGGGCCAGCAGGGATTGGACCCTGAGCTCAGGATGGACCTCAGAGGTAGGGGGCTCTGGCCTTGCCTTCACCATCTGCTCCTGACTCTGGGCAGAGCCCTCTCTGATCCCAGATTGAGTCTTTTTTTTTTTTGAGATGAAGTCTTGCTCTGTCACCCAGGCTGGAGTGCAGTGGTGCCATCTCAGCTCACTGCAATCTCCACTTCCCAGGTTCAAGCAATTCTCCTGCCTCAGCCTCCTGAACAGCTGGGATTACAGATGCCAGCCACCTTGCCTGGCTAATTTTTGTCTTTTTAGTAGAGACAGGTTTTACCATATTGGCCAGGCTGGTCTCAAACTCCTGGCCTCAAGTGATCCTCCCGCCTCAGCTTCCCAAAGTGCTGGGATTACAGGCACGAGCCACCACACCTGGCCTACATCTTAACTCCAACTCCAGACTGATACCTGGCTCCAGGTCTACCGTGTCCTCTGAGCCTGGCTCATGATGACTTGTGGCCCAGACCCCAGCTGGTTTTGGGCTTCCCTCTGTTTGAGCTCTTGCACAGCAATCCTCCATACCCCCTTCACTGTCTGAGAACTTTTTTTTTTTTTGAGACAGAGTCTGACTCTGTCACCCAGGCTGGAGTGCAACGGTGCAAACTTGACTTACTGCAACCTCTGCCTCCCAGGTTCAAGAGACGATTCTCCCACCTCAGCCTCCTGAGTAGCAGGGATTACAAGCATGCACCAGCAAGCCCAGCTAACTTTTTTTGCATTTTTAGTAGAGGTGGGGTTTCACCATGTTGGCCAGGCTGGTCTCGAGTTCCTGACCTCAAGTGATCCGCCCTCCTCAGCCTCCCAAAGTGCTGGGATTACAGGTGTGAGCCATCACGCCCAGCGCTGTCTGAGAACTTCTGACCTTTTGTCCTCAGCCTCAGGCTAGCTCTGTCCTTACCCTTGTGTCTCCAGATGTCCAAGCCTGTGGCCATCTCCCTGTGGACGAGAGGCCACTTCTACCAAAGGGTGACCCCACCCATGCTTGGTTCCCCTTCCCTCCGCTCCACCTACTCAGACGTCTCAGCCCACGCACCACATTTAGGGTTCCAGCCACGCCTCCTTTTATTGGCCCCTTCTCATTGGCATTTAAGCATTCCATGAACAAAATAAAAGAAACCCCTTCTTGAACCCCACTCCCACCTCTGGCTGCCCCCATCTCTCACCTCTCTGTCACAGCCAAACTCTTCAAAGAGCTGTCTGCACACGTGTTTCTACTTCTCACCTGCTACTCACTCCTTGGCCGGCTCCTGCCTGGCTCTGGCCCCCACCCGCCACCCAAACAATCTCACCCAGGTCAGCAGTGACCTCCATGTAGCCCAACCTGATAGCATTGTTGTTTTTGGTATTTATTTATTTTGAGACAGGGTCTTGCTCTGTTGCCCAGGCTGGAGTGCAGTGGTGTGATCCTAGCTCACTGCAGCCTCCAACTCCCTGGCTCAAGTGATCCTCCTGCCTCAGCCTCCTGAGTAGCTGGGACCACAGGTGCATGCCACCATGACTGGCTAGTTTTTTTTTTTTTTTTTACTTTTTGTAGGGATGGGGGCCTCGCTGTGTTGCCCAGGCTGGTCTTGAACTCCTGGGCTCAAGCAATCCTCCTGCCTTGGCCTCCCAAAATGCTGGAATGACAGGCAAGAGCCACCACGTCCAGTCCAGCTTGATGTATAGAAATGCAAATCTTTGCAGGTGCAGTGGCTCATGTCTATAACCCCAACAGTTTGGGAGGCCGAGGCAGGAGGATTGCTTGAGCCCAGGAGTTCAAACCTGGGCAAGATAGTGAGACCCCATCCCTACGAAAAGTAAAAAAAAAAAAAATTAGCCAGGCATGGTGGTGCATGTTTGTAGTCCCAGCTACTTGGGAAGCTGAGGTGGGAGGATCACTTGAGCCTGGGAGGCAGAGGTTGCAGAGCCCAGGAGTTCGAGGCTGCAGTGAGTTTTGATTGCACCACTGAACTCCAGCCTGGGTGACAGAGTGAGACCCTGTCTCAAGAAAAGAAAAAAGAAACGCAAATCTTATCATGTCACTTGCCTAAAACCAATAACTTCCCACCAGCTGTAGGATAACAGAAAATCCCTTTCATGCCCGCAGGGCCCTGTGATATCTGGCTCCAGACTACTGCGCCCATCTCACCCCCAGCTCTCTTTCTCCAGCTCTGCTCCAGCCATCTTCTTCCCCAACCCCCGGCCTTAAGCCACTTTGTTCCCCTCTGAGCCAGGACTTGGCGTCCCTCTCCTGAAGCCCTCTCTTCCTCATCTCTCTTCTCTTGCGACTGTGGCTGGCTGATGTCTGTTCAGCTACTGTCTTTGCTCAGACATCACTTCCAGCAGGAAGCCTTCTGTTATCTCCAACTGTGGCCTGGGCTCTCCCACATCCCATATGTCGTGATTTCCTGGTTCTCTGACTTCCAGTTTGGAAGCCCCCCAGGAGCAGAGGCTGGGTCTGTGTGCCCACCGGTGGTTTTCCTGTTCCAGGGATAGGGCGGCCACTCAGAAAACATTTCTGGAATGAATAAAGAATGGGCTTGTCTATGAAAAGTTCCCCAGTGGACCATGAGCTCCAGGTGGCTGCGTCTCTGGCTTATTTTTCTTTGTTTTCCTAAGGACTGGGGAAGCCCAGGTACATAAGAAGAACAGTGGAGATTGGCTAAACTAATGAATGAATGAAAACAGGGGCTGGGGGGCGGTGAAGAGGGGAGGAGAGGGGCTGCTCCCCTAGAAGTTCTTGGACCATGGAGCTGTGAGCAAGGAGGCATGGGAACCAGGAGACCCAAGTATTTCTCCTTTTCAGAGATGGGGGAGATACTGAGGTCAGGAGTTAGAGACCAGCCTGGCCAACATGACGAAACCCCGTTTCTACTAAAAATACAAAAATTAGCCAGGTGTGGTGGTGCACATCTGTAATCCCAGCTACTTGGGAGGCTGAGGCAGGAGAATCACTTGAACCCGGGAGGCAGAGGCTGCAGTGAGCCAAGATCACACCACTGCACTCTAGACAGGGCAACAGAGCAAGACTCTGTCTCAAAAAAAAAAAAAAAAAAGATGGGGAGGATATTGGGTCACTGGTGGGAAAACAGGGCAGAGAAACTAGCCTGGGGCTATCTGGGAAGAGGAAGAGTGGGTTGGGGGTGTAGGGATACCCCATTAGCAGGGAAGAGGTTCATAGCATCATGGCACAGAGAGGTGCCTCTCCTTTGACAAAGAGAATCTGAGGCCCAGAGAGGGTTGGCAGCTTGCCCAGACACACACAGTGGCCGGGGTTAGAGCCGGACACTGGAACTAGGACCCTGACCTTGGGACATGGGCTCAGCATCCCCAGGATGACTCAGCATCTCCCAGGAGACTGTGCCACTCTTGGCTTTAACCTTCACTTCCTGTGCCCACATCGTCATACCTGGTGAGCCCTCCTGGCTTTTCCAGAGCCTCTTTTCTCCTCTGCAACCTGCTTATAATACCCGCCCATCAGCCCTCCTGAGCCAGCTTAGTCACGGGCCTCAAATTCCCTGGAACCCACTGATCTCTCCCCACCCACCTCCACCAGGCCCTGCCACTCTCATTATGCACTTGACCCTTGACTCCTCTGTAGTGCAAGCTTTGTACTGTAGTGCAAGCTTTGTTCTAAAGTGCAAGCTTCCCTTTCTCTGAGTTTTGCAGGCTATCTTTCTCGTTCCTCCTGTTTGGGATTAATTCCCATCCTATCCCCAAGAATCATTTACGTGCTGATGTAGGGTGGAGAGTGGGGGGCAGCCAAGGGTTGGAGGAAAGTTGAGACAGGGTCTCACTCTGTTGCCCAGGCTGGAGTACAGTGGGGTGATCACGGCTCACTGCAGCTTCAACTTTCTGGGCTCGAGTGATCCTCCTCCCTCAGCTTCCCGAGTAGCTGGGACTACAGGTGCACATCACCAAGCCCAGCTAATTTGAAAATTTTTTGTAGAGACGGGGTCTTGCTATGTTTCCCAGGCTAATCTTGAACTCCTGGCCTCCAGCCATCCTCCTGCCTCAGCCTCAAAGCCCTGGGATTACAGGCATGAGTCACTGTGCCCAGCTGGAAATATTTTTTCTTAGAACATCACCAAATGATCCTATATTTCATTTAAAAGAAAACACCAATGACAACTGTTTTAGAATTCCAGGACAAGAGGAGAAATGAAATGAAGTAAGACCTTACACATACTGATATTAAGAACAGCATTTACTGTACACCTACAAGTGTGGCAGGCACCAAACCAAGTGCTTCACAGAGATTACCAACCCATGCTCACTACAGCCCTAGATGAGGTTGTTGCTGGGGGAGTCTCCATCACCACCTCTACCTCATATGTGAAAGGACTTTTGCTAAAGGAACACTCCTGTCCTTGCTTTCCATCCTTGTGTCTCCTCTCTCAGTATTTTCTGCTGTGCTCCATAGTAATTTTCTGGGCATAGGGTTTATCTGAGAAAGTGTGTGTGTGGTGAAGATCTAGGGGGTCTGGTACTACCTATGACTAGGGGGCTTGAGTCTATCTAAAGCAGGGGTGAATGTCAGGATGCCCACTGAGGCTTTGTTTTTTGTCTTGTTTTTTTTTCCATCATTATCCCTTTCATTTTCTTTTCCTGTCTTATTGCATTGGCTAGGAACTCCAGTGCAATGCTAAATACAAGTTGTGACAGTGGATAGTAAACATCTCTACTCAATAATAAGGCTGATGTTTTATCAGCCTTATTATCAGCCATCTGATATCTATATCTAGTTCTCAATTTGTTCTGAATGTGTGAGGGAGATATTACAGGCCTCTGTATTAGTTTATTCTTGCATTGCTATAAAGAAATGCCTGAAACTGGGTGATTATAAGGAAAAGAGGTTTAATTAGCTCATGGTTCCACAGGCTGTACAGGAAGCATGGCTGGGGAGGCCTCAGGAAACTTACAATCATGGTGGAAGGGTGAAGGGAAAGCAGGCACATCTTCACATGGCCATAGCAAGGGGAAGAGAGAGAGAGGGAGGTGCTACACATTTTAAACCACCATATCTCACAAGAACTCACTCACTATCAAGAGAAGAGCACCAAAGGGGAAATCCCCCCACAATGATCCAATCACCTCCCACCAGGCCTCACCTCCAACTTTAGGGATTACAATTTGACATGAGATTTGGGCGAGGGCACAAAACCAAACCATTTCAACCTCCCAGAAGTCCATTTTACAGATGAGGAACTGTAAGATAACTCGCCCAAGGTCACACATTTATTAAGTGGCAAAGCTCTTACATGGATCTCCACCAGTTTGACTTCAAAGCCCATAATCTTACCTACTGTGCTCTAAAGTCTTCCATAAAACATAGTCTAAGGAAACAAACATTGAATAGCGTGATGCTGGAGTGAGATCAGGGATACGCACCATTGGAATAGGTTACAAAGCAGCGATTATGTATAAGAACCAATCCTACCTAAAAATGCAATCCATGATAACACGAGCATTACACAACAATGGGAAATGGGGCAGGCATTTGAGGTGGAAGCAAATAAGCTAACGCTTTATATCTAACACTAAAATGACCTCCAGACAGATTATAAAGTTAAAACTTATATAGAGATGTAATAAAATTCTAGACTAGCTAGTAGGAAATAAATCGAATTCTTTTTTAGCCTCTGGAAAAGCGTTCATAACTTTTCCTTAACTTCCTGAACATTTCTTAAATTTCCTAAGGAGTTTTATAAATATTCTAGGAAAAGAAGAAATCACATGGAAAAAGACGAACCTGTTTGGCCATGTGGTGAGCAGTATTGTGGGGTGGCAAGGGGGTCCCCGAGAGCACCACTACTGTGGATATGTGCAGGAGTGACCGACCGCGTAGGAGGAAGCCACAGCGACCAGCAGTGTCCGTCATTTTTGAAGACCAAGAAATGACACCAACATACTTTCGTGATTGCCATGTTGCGCTCTCTGGGATCCCCCAGCCCCGGCAGCCATTGGATGGTCACACAAGTCACACCCTTAGGAACACTTACACCCTTGATTGTGCACAAGACCACACACCCTTGGAGTTCCACAAATGCACTTTCCCTCAGCTTCATGCACCCATTGGTCTCCCAAAAAAGTGCTCCTTTGGGGCCGGGCGCGGTGACTGACGCCTGTAATCCCAGAACTTTTGGAGGCTGAGGCAGGTGGATCACATGAGGTCAGGAGTTTGAGACCAGCCTGACCAACATGGTGAAATCCTCATCTCTACTAAAAAACATACAAAAATTAGCAGGGCATAGTGGCTCATGCCTGTAATCCCAGCACTTTGGGAGGCCGAGGTGGGTAGATCACTTGAGGTCAGGCGTTCAAGACCAGCCTGGCCAACATGGTGAAACCCCATCTCTACTAAAAGATACAAAAATCAGCCAGGCATAGTGGCATGTACCTGTAATCCCAGCTACTCAGGAGACGGAGGCAGGAGAATCGCTTGAACCCAGGAGGCAGAGGTTGCAGTGAGCTGGGATCATGTCACTGCACTCCAGTCTGGGCAACAGAGCAAGACTCCATCTCAAAAAAAAAAAATGTCATTGATTATAAGGTGCATCAGTCATAAGGTTTCCCATGCCCTCTGCAGAGGCGGTACCACTCCTACAGGGTGAGTGCACCCACACTGCAGCCACGCCAAGTGCCTGCCCTTCTCCCTCGGCCCTCGCTTCTCTCTGCCTGTCCGGTAACCTACACACGATGTCCTGTCCAGCCGCACACCCACAACAGGGCAGAGACCTCTGAAGAGGAGCCAGTGTTGGGAGATGATTCTACCCGCCGCTGGTGCCCCTGATAGCCGACTGGGCTGCGTGTCCCCAAACTAGATGGCTAGGCTACTCCCTCACTCAGGGTCCCCTGTGACCAGGGACAAAGCTTCAAGCCAGGTTCAGGCCTTCTCTGGGCTTCAAACGCACTGGCCCTTCCAGGGACTTCCCCTGCAAGACTGATTTCATGGGCCCTTGCCCCAGCCGGGACTGGACAAGGAGCCAGCCCTTGGGCACCAGCCTCGTTGCCGCCCACCTCGAAGTCTTCGTGGAGGGCAGAACATGTTTTTAAAACACAAAAAACCCACCCTGTCTGAACCGAACATTTTCCCCTGCTTGTTGAACAACACCATTTACATTCCTGGGCCAGTCGGCGGCCAAGATATTTATAGCCCTGCCCTGGCACTCCATCTTGCCTAATTGGCATGGCCTGACGGGGCCCCTATCCGTCATGGTAAGTGGGCCTTTCACCAGCCTCCAGCGGGCCCTCTGCCAGTCCGGACGTTCCCAGGTCTGGGTTGGGGAGGCAGCCCTCACCCCGTCTGCTGCCCAGGCCCCTCTCCAGGGGGCTTAGTCATGCCAGGGAAGCCCCCGAGAGCAAACAACTGGCCCAGGCCATCTGGACCATCCAGACCAAGGGCAGCCGGGGATCACTGACGGCATTTGCCCAGACTTCCCAGGCATCCATGCTGTCCTCAGCCTCCCTGCCACCCTCACTCCATCCCCCTAGCTTACAGAGGAAGCCCTGTCACTCTGCTGCCCGATGACCTCACGGTCCCCTGTCCTGCAGGATGGAGCCTCAGCTCCTTTGTGGGCTCTGGAAGGACCATCACTGTCCAGTGACAGCCCTGCCACTTCTCGCTCTCTGTCCCAGCCATAACGAGGGACATGATGCTTCCCAGCAAGGGAAGATGGGCTCCAGGCTTTATTTTTTTATTTATATATTTTTTGAGACAGAGTCTCTCTCTGTGGCCCAGACTGGAGCACAGTGGTGCAGTCTCGACTCACTGCAATCTCTGCCTCCCGGGTTCAAGTGATTCTCCTGTCTTAGTCTCCCAAGTAGCTAGGACTACAGGCATGCACCACTAATGCCCAGCTAATTTTTGTACTTTTAGTAGAGACGGGGTTTCATCATGTTGGTCAGGCTGGTCTTGAACTCCTGACCTCAAGTGATCCCCTCCGCCTTGGCCTCCCAAAGTGCTGGGATTACAGGTGTGAGCCACAGTGCCCAGCCAGCCAACCCATCTTCTGAGGCTCAGTTTCCACATCTGAAAAATGGGAAGCACTAATATTCCCTGCCTCATAGGGTGGTTGAGTCAGATCCAGCAGGAGAAGCACTGCATAAGTGCTAGCTGCTTGAAAAAATGTTTTTCATTTAGAGATAGTGTCCAATGCTGTTATTATTATAATATTACATCATTACGCTCTCACGCTGTTATCAGTTGCAAATTCATTCAACGATGTGAGTGCAATGAGTGAGACACATAAGGCTCCTGCCCTCATGGGTCTTAACAGTTTGGTGGCAGAGACAAAAGGTGAACATGTCATTATAAATTAAGGTGAATTCCCATGAAGGAGACACACAAGGGGCTCTGAGGGAAAAGACTGGGGGAAACCTAGTTTGGGTTGCTGAAGAAAGTAAGCTCTGGCCAGGTGTGGTGGGTCACACCTGTAATCCCAGCACTTTGGGAGGCCAAGGCGGGTGGATCACTTGAACTCAGGAATTCGAGGCCAGCCTAGCCAACATGGTGAAACCCATCTCTACTAAAAATACAAAAATTAGCCGGACATGGTGGCGGGCAACTGTAATCCCAGCTACTCTGGAGGCTGAGGCAGGAAAATCATTTGAACCCGGGAGGCAGAGGTTGCAGTGAGCCAAGGTCGTGCCACCGCACTCCAGCCTGGGCAACAGAGTGAGACTCTGTCTCAAAAAAAAGAAAGGAAGTAAGCTCCAAGCTGAGACCTAAAGTATGAGAAGGGACCAGTGGGGAAAGAATTGCTGGGAAGAGCATCCAGGCAGAGAGAACAGCATATGCAAACACACAGATTCCAGGGGAAAAGAATTGGGGGACAGTGAGATTGGGGGAGGTGAGGCAGCACCAGGTCATGGTGAACCTCAGAGCCATTTGGGGGGTGTCGATTTTGGTGCAAATGCAACAGGAAGCCCTTGGGGAAAGGGGCGGTTTAAGCAGGAGAATGAGATGGGGCCTGATTTACATTTTCCGCAGGTTATCCTGGCTGGAGGTGGTAGAGAGGAGGCAGGGAGGCGGGGAGGAGGCTGTGCTGGCCTCCAGGGCCGAGCTGGTGGTGGCTTGACACAGGAGTGGCAGCGAGAACAGAGGGAAGTGGATTTGGGATTTATTTTGGAGGTAGAATTGACGAGTCTTGGCGGTGGCCGGGGTGTGGGTGGTGAGGGCGGGATGATCCAAAGATGCCTCCCAGTTTTCTGGCCGGAACCACCAGGCAGATGATGGTGCCATTTCCCGAGACGGGGAAGTCACAGGGAGGGGCGGGCTGGGGAAGAAACCAAGAGTTGACTTTTGGACGCGTTATGTTCGAGCTGTTATTTGTCCTGCATGGCTAATGACTGACAGAGCTCCGTGGGCCTCAGAGTTACAGAAGTCACCCCGTTCCCCTGTGGTCCCTGCTCATGTGTGGCCCATGAGGTGTTTCAAGGCACTGAAATTATTCAAGCATCCTCTAGCCCCTCCTTCTTGGGGCCAGCACCACCTTCCCAGCAGCAGAACTGACTCGCTCCAACCACTTCATTCTTTTTTCTTTTCTTTTCTTCTCTTTTTTTTTTTTTTGAGACGGAGTTTCGCTCTTGTTGCCCAGGCTGGAGTGCAATGACGTGACCTCGGCTCACCACAACCTCTGCCTCCCGGGTTTAAGCGATTCTCCTGCCTCAGCCTCCCAAGTAGCTGGGATTACAGGCATGCACCACCACCGCACCTGGCCGATTTTGTATTTTTAGTAGAGATGGGGTTTCTCCATGTTGGTCAGGCTGGTCTTGAACTACTGATCTCAGGTGATCTGCCCTCCTCGGCCTCCCAAAGTGCTGGGATTACAGGCGTGAGCCACTGCGCCTGGCCCCAACCACTTCACTCTGAAGCAATGAAGGACCTCAGCCTTGTCCACAGGCTCAGTGGGAAGGTGTCCATGTCTCTGTTGGGATCCCCTGACTGTTGTGAGCTCCAGGCCATGGGCCTGTCCCCCTTCTCTGTCCCCCTAGGTCAGCCCCCACCCCCTGGATCTGCTCTCCAGAACTCTATTAGTTTTTTAGAGACAGGGTCTCTGTCACCCGGGCTGGAGTGCAGTGGTGGGATCCCAGGTCCCTGCATCCTCGAACTTCTGGGCTCAAGCCATCCACCAACCTCAGCCTCCTAAGTAGCTGAGATCATAGGCATATGCCACCACGCATGGCTTTTAAATTTTTATAGACACTGGGTCTTGCTATGTTGCCCAGGCTGGTCTTGAACTGACCTCAAGCAATCCTTAGCCTCCCAAAGTGCTGGGATTACAGGCACATGCCACCATGCCCAGCTAATTTTTAAATTTTTATAGAGACAGGGTCTTGCTAATGTTGCCCAGGCTGGTCTCCAACTCCTGGCCTCCAGCAATCCTCCAGCCCCAGACTCCCAAAGCGGTGGGATTACAGGCGTGAGCCACCACACCTAGCCCTGCAGAACTCTTTAGAACCACATAGACTCCAGTTTGAACCCCGCCTCTGCCATCCATATCCACTAGTTATGTGAGTGTTCTGCGTTGGTGGAATGGAGTAACGAACAATGTTCCCTTAGGGGTGTGGTGAGTGTTCATTGAGATAATGCTTATAAAGGTTTCATGCCAAAGCTACTGAAAAGCAAGTGTGAAATTTGTTGTTTTTATTATTTAGTATTGCCTGATCTCCCACCCAAGCCCATCATAAAGGTCTAATTATGAAATCCACAAGCCAGAGGCCCCCACCACCTTCTTGTCTTTTTCTGCCTCCCCCATCCGCCCCATCCCATAGCAACCTTACAAAGCTCTGATGGTGGGATTCCAGGCATCATCAACCAATGGGAAAGGAGGGGGCACTGAGTCACCCCATACTGGCGCGTGGCAGCCTCTGGGGGCTGTGGGCAGGGCTGGCCTTGTCTGGTGACTGGGGAGGGAGCTGGCAGAAGGCCGGGGAAGGGGGACAATGGGCCTTTGTCTTTGCCGAGGTTTCTCCGTCCAAGATGCTCTAGCCCCTAGACAAACATGACCTCATTCCTCCTCCAGGCTCCAGGACCCAGGGCAGAGACAGGCGGCTTGGAGTTGGACGCACCCACCCCATTTCACAGACTGGAAAACCAAGTCGCACAAGGAAAGAAGACAAGGGGACACCGAGTCTCCAGCCCTAGGACCCAGCCAGAAGTCATGCCCTCCTGGGTTGCTGAGCCCACGGAGGGGACTCACAAGAGGGTCTTCTAGGCAGCAAAGGTCTAGCTAGCTCGCAAGCTCCCGGGACAGAGAGGTTGCGCTTGGATCTGCTACTCACAGCTGTGTGGCTCTAAGCAGCTTACTCACCTTCTCTGGGCCCTGGTTTCTGCATCTGATGCAGGCCTGGCAGCCTCTTTCTTGCAAGGTTATGGTGCCCTTGGAGATCGCTGCTAAGGATTCAGATAGGCCTGCTTTAAGCCACGGCACCTGCGCCCACTGCTCTGCCTTTAAAGGGGTGATCTTCCAGAGAAGACAGCGGGGATTAAGGTCCATCCCATGCAAGCCTCCAAGGTCCACAAACGTCCCTCTCTTGCCAGGGGCTCTGCAGTGACAAGGCCTGGTAGGAGTCTGGCATATCTTTCTGGTAGCTTCCTAAGTGACGTTCTCCCACACTGGCCCTGCTGGGCTTTCACCCCTGCCCACAGCAGCCCTCACTTCCTATGCCAATCCCCCCTCCCCAGAGGGTCTTCTCCAACCTGGTCTCCATCCACACAACCATCTGGGGACACCCCTGCACCTGAAACCTCAACAATTCAAGTTGCAAGATGCCAGCTGGAGGGACTCATGGCCATTCTCTCAGTCTCATCTCTAAGATGGGATAGTGGGGCTGGGCATGGTGGCTAACGGCTATAATCCCAACACTTTGGGAGGCTGAGGCAGAAGGATGGCTGGAGGCCAGGAGTTTGAGATCAGCCTGGGCAACATAGCCAGACCCCAGCTCTAAAAAAAAAAAAATTAAAAATTAGCCGGGCATGGTGGTGTATGGTACCAGGTACTTGGTAGGCTGAGGCAGGAGGATTACTTGAATCCAGGAGTTCAAGTCTGCAGTGAGCTATGTTTGCGCCACTGTACTCCAGCTTGGGTGATAGAGCAAGACCCTGCCTCTAAAAATAAATAAGTAAAATGGGGCCGGCAGCGGTGGCTCATGCCTGTAATCCCAGCACTTTGGGAGGCCGAGGCGGGTAGATCACCTGAGGTCAGAAGTTTGAGACCAGCCTGCCCAACATGGCAAAACACCGTCTCCACTAAAAATACAAAAAATTAGCCAGGCCTGGTGGCGGGCACCTGTAATCCCAGCTACTCAGGAGGCTGAGGCAGGAGAATCGCTTGAACCCAGGAGGTGGAGGTTGCAGTGAGCCGAGATTGCGCCATTGCACTCCAGCCTAGGCCACACAGCAAGACTTCGTCTCAAAAAATAAATAAATAAACAAATAAATAAATAAGTAAAATGGGATAATGGTAATTCTTGGGGACTTGGGAGCATTAGGTGAGAGAGGAGATTCCAGATACCTGCACAGGTCTGGACACAGAGTAGATGCTTATGAAATGACAGGCTTATTAATACCAATTATTCATCCTTCTCAAAGGTCATTCAGAACAACCTCCCAAGTCACTTACAGAAAGTAAAACCAGAGAGGGTTAGTTCTCAGCCGTCGTCACACAGCCTATCAGTGTCAGGGCACGGTGCAGACCTGGCCTCTGCGTGCTGCCTTGGAGGTTCTCAGGCCGGGCCCTGGTTCTCAGCCCAGGGACCAGGTGAGGGAGGAGGGTGAGTGAGGCTGGAGACGACCCAGGCTCTGGCCTTTCCCTTGGCCCCATCTTCCACCGCGGCTGGCTTCCCAGTGAGATAAACAAGGGATCAGTGGGAACAAAATGGATGAAGTAACGGGGAAGATATGAGTGGCCGCGCCCAGCCCCCAGCCCGCCCCAACCGCCTGCCCGCCAACAGGGACGGCTTCAGGAGAGGCGCAGCAGGCCCCTGAGTCTCAGCCCGTGCCAGGCACTAAGGGTGTTCAGCGCTGGCCAAGCCCTGCCTGATCCCCGGGCTCAGGTGGCAAACCTCCCGTGGTGCCCTTGGACCCTCCCTGGGCCCTGTCGCTACGCCCCACCCTCCCTGAGCTGGGATTATTTCAAATCCCCTCCACCAGAGTCTTGGAGGAGACAATTGCACGCTCCCAAGTGCAAATTCAGAGCCCCAGGGCTGTCTGGAGCGGACATGGGATTTGCCACCCGGGCTCAGCTGGTCTGGGGTTCAGCCTGACGCAGCCTGTCTGTGTCTCTGGGGCACCCGCAGTGCCTTGCTGCCTGAGGCCAGCTCCCTGCCATGGTGGGGGGGCTGTGTCTGCCCAAGGCCTCTCCAACCCCGGTGCCAGCTCCCTGCCCCTGCAAATTTCTGTCCATCCTGACCTCTCCAAGGAAACCCGGAACTCACGTGGGGCGTCTCCAGGGCCGGATGGAAGGCTGGCACTGCTGCCAAAGCCTGGACACCCACCCAGCTGGACACCACCCTGGGTACCTTCCCCTGCTGAGACATAGACAAAGAGCAAGTGTGTTGGCCGGACAGGGCTCCACCCGCCGGCTGTGAGCAGCCAGGACCTGCAGCCTTGGGCCAAGGACCTCAGAGGCTCAACATCTGCCCTCCTTGCCTCAGAAGGAGGCGAGAAATGAGCCCTCCGCCTGCCAGGAAACATCACTGGAGTGACCACCGGTGCCCTGAACTGGGAGCCTGGCATAGATGGGGTGTGCGGTGGGCACCCCAGGGCCTGCCTGGCTCACTCCGGCCTCAGTTGCCCTCAGCAAACAGTCTCCAAACTGCCCCAGGCCCTGACCAGGCTAAGACGGGGCTGTCTCTCTCCCCTCTCAGGTTTTTTGCAACCAACAGAGCTGGAACGGTGGAGCCCCAGGCCCTGGAATCTGCATTTTGTGACTCCTCGGGTGATACGAAGGCAGGTGGTCTCTGAGCACACCACTCTGGTCCCTTCCCCATTTCCCCATCCCCTCCCCGGCTTCAGAGGGCCCTGTCCCTACCTGTAGAGGGAGGCTCCTTCATCCCAGCTTCCCCGGTAATCAGGTCCCCACTTTTCCGGCTGACTTTCTGCCCCCCACGCCCCAGGCATCCTCTGTTATGACCATGGAGAACCACATTTGTTTCCTCAGCACACAACCACCTTCCCTCTTCATGAGCTGGTTCCTCTGTCAGAAATGCTTGTTTAGTGGTCTCCTTTCTACCCAAAATATTCCCACTCAGCCTCGCAGGCCAGCTCCTATGTCGCCTCTAAGAAGCGTTCCTTGACCTCCACCTGGTCCTTGCAGTCCCTCTGTTCTAACATCTCTTCTACTAGTGCTCATCACACCGGAATAAAATCACCTCCCCTCTGGCTAGGAGCTTGTCAAGAACTGAGGCCGTGTCTGAACCTCCCACACTGAGCCAGCTAAGGGCTGCTGGCTGAGCAGGACAAGCCACGGGACCAGGCCACCCCCCAAACTACGACAACACACTTGCCCAGACTCAGACATCTCAGGGGACGTCACGTGTGGAGTGTGGGGGAAAGGGACTGACATTTGCTGAAGTCCTATGACGTCCTAGGTTCTCTTGTCCCCTTTCTTCAAAGAAGACTGAGTCCCAGGGAAGAGAACTGACTTGCCCAGGGTCACTCAGCTCAGAGGTGGTGAGGTTGGCCTGGGAACCCCTGTGATCATTCTCCAAACCTCGCTGACCCCATGGGATCACAGTCTCCAGCTCATCCCATCCCCCAGCAGGACACACACTGCATGAAGTTAAGAAAAATTCTAGGCCGGGTGCGGTGGCTCACACCTGTCATCCCAGTACTTTGGGAGGCCAAGGTGAGAGGATCGCTTGAGTCCAGGAGTTTGAGACCAGCCTGGGCAACATAGCGAGACCCCACCTCTACAAAAAAAAAAAAATTACAAAAATTAGCCAGGCATGGTGGTGTGCACCTGTAGTGCCAGCTACTAGGGAGGCAGAGGTGAGAGGATTGCTTGAGTCCAGGAGGTTGAGGCTGCATTGAGCCGAGATTGCGCCACTGCACTCCACCCTGGGTGACACAGTGAGATTCTAGTTCAAAAAAAAAAGAAGAATTCTGAGAACAATGAGTTGCCAAGGTCCAGAGCCAGGGACCTGACTTTAAAGAGTGAAACCGAGAAACTGGCACTTGGGACATACATGGTCCTTGCATGTGTGGCATACAGTGGATGCATGTGGCGAGACCTGCCAGCTCATGAGCGCAGGACCCCTGCCCCTCTGGCCTGGGAGCCATCTGCCCCGGGGGCCACGGGCTCCTGAGGCTGCTCCCCCGAGAGTCACCAGGCAGGGTCAGGATCGCAGAGTTGACACTAAACACACCCTCGTGCAGCAGACAGGCGTGGGAGGCACCCCCGAAGAGGCCAGTGCTGTTTTGAACAGAGCGGGGATGAGGTGACCCCTGACTCCCTGCCAGAAAGCCACTTAGCGGCAGCCACTGGTGCACCGGAGACACCCAATCTGTCAGCACAGGCTGCGTGACGGGCCGGCGTCCAGCCATGGCTGTGAGGGGAGCCACCAGAGGGGAGCCAGATGGGCCCAAGGCCCTGGCTCAGGGGGAGGCAGGGGCTGCGGTGGCCATCCGTAGGGAGCCACTCTCTCTCTTTTTTAAAATTTAAATTTAAGAGATAGGTCTCACTCTCTCGCCCAGGCTGGAGTGCAGTGGAACAATCATGGCTCACTGCAGCCCCAACCTCCTGGGCTCAAGGAGTTTGAGGCTAATCCTCCCACCTCAGCCTCCTGAGTGGCTGGGACTACAGGTGCACTCCACCACACCTGACTAATTATAAAACAAAACAAAATATAAAAACAAAAAACTTTTGTAGAGATGAGGTCTTTCTATATTGCCCAGGCTGGTCTTGAACTTCTGACCTCAAGTAATCTCCCCACCTCGGCCTCCCAAAGTGCTGAGATTACAGGTGTGAGCCACCATGCCCGGCCCAAAGTAAAGTTATTTTAAGAATTGTCTGTGTTCACTGTTTATACTCACTTACTACTTCCCTCCTTCATCCCCTCCAACCTGGCTCCTATCACCCCTATTCCACCAAAACTCCTCAGCTCAAGTTCACCGATGACCTTTCTGTGGATCAATCTTGTGAACCCTTTTCACTCCTTATTTTACTCAAAATTGCTGCAGCATTTCATGTTAGCTTTTTTTTTTTTCTTTTTGAGATGAAGTCTTGCTCTGTCACCCAGGTTGGAGTGCGGTAGCACAATCTCGGCTCACTGCAACACCCACCTCCCGGGTTCAAGCGATTCTCCCACCTCAGCCTCCCAAGTAGCTGGGACTACAGTGCGCGCCACCATGCCTGGTTAATTTTTGTACTTTTAGTAGAGATGGGGTTTTACCATGTTGCCCAGGCTGGTTTCGAACTCCTGACCTCAGGTGATCCACTCTCCTTGGCCTCCCAAAGTGCTGGGATCACAGGCGTGAGCCACCACACCCGGCCATTCACACTAGTTTTTTAATTTTTTTTTTTTTTTTTTGAGACGGAGTCTCACTCTGTCACCAGGCTGGAGTGCAGTGGCGCAATCTTGGCTCACTGCAACCTCCACCTCCCAGGTTCAAGCGACTCTCCTGCCTTAGCCTCCTCAGTAGCTAGGACTACAGATGCATGCCACCATGCCCCATTAATTTTTATATTTTTAGTACAGACAGGGTTTCACCGTGTTGGCCAGGCTGGTCTCGATTTCTTGACCTCGCATTCACACTAGTTTTGACTTCCCACTTTGTGAATCCATTTTCTCTTTTCCTCTGTGACCTGCATTCTGATTTTCCTCCCCTCTTTTTCGGCTGCTCCTTCCCCAGTTACTCCCATCTCTTGCTACTCTCCCTTTTCCAGCCCTTAAAGTTGGGGCTCTTCAAGACTCAGTCCTGGGTCCTCCTCTCTTCTCACTCCCCACACCCTTCTCTGGGCTGCGGTTCACCTTGTTCCCTCTCTTCAATTACCAGCTATGGTCAGTATCAATTGGGCTACAGGCTGGAATCTCCTGGGGGGTATTGGAAAAATTCCAGGCCAGGCAGAATCCTTGGCCATTCTATTGGTCTAGGGGTGGAGCCCAGGCATCATTATTTTTAAAACCTTTCCAGCTCTCATTTTAATCTGCGGCCAAAGTGGAGAACCACAAGAAGAGATGCTGCTAACTCCCAAATCCTTTCACGCCTATCCCCAAAGGACCCCTGATGAGCTTTGCTGTCACTATAGATTAGCTTGCAATTTCCAGAATCTTATGTACTTTTTTGTTGTCTGGCTTATTTCATTCGTGGTGATGATTTTCAGACACATCCATGTTGCAGCATGTATCAATAGTTTCATTCTTCTTTTTATTGCTGTCGTGTTTCATTATATGCTCATAGCCGGATTTGTTTATCCTTTTACCCATTGATGGATATTTGGATTGCTTTTAGTTTTTGGCTTTTGCAAATAACTCGGCTATGAATATTCATGTATAATGTGTGCAAAGACGTCTTCATGTCCCTTGGGAAATACCTACGGGCGGAGTGGCTGGGTCTTTTGGTAGGTGTATGATTAGCATTTTAAGAAACTGCCAAAAGGTTTTCAAAAGTGGCTGTGTTTTCTTCCACACCCCCCCGGTCATGAAGGAGAGTTCCAGGTTTTGCCCATTTTTAAATTGGGTTGTTTTTCTTCCTAGCATTGAGTAGTCTAAATACAACTGAAAAAAATATTTCAGTCTGTGGTGCATCTCTTTATCATTTTTTCCTTCCTTCCTTCCTTCTTTCCTTCCTTCCTCCCTTCTTTCCTTCCTTCCTCCCTCCCTCCCTTTCCTCCCTCCCTCTTCCTTCCTTTCTTCCTTCTTTCACTCCCTCCCTCCTTTGTTCCTTCCTTCCTTCCATCTTTCCTTCCTTACTTTCCTTCCTTTCTTCTTCCTTTTCTTTCTCTCTCTCTCTTTCTTTCAACAGGGTATCACACTGTTACCTAGGCTGGAATACAGTGGTGCAATCACAGCTCACTGCAGCCTCAAACTCCTGGTCTCAAGGTATCCTCCTGCCTCAGCCTCCCAAGTAGTTAGGACTACAGGCACACGCCACTGTGCCTAGCTAATTAAAAAAAGTTTTTTTTTCCTAGAGACAGGGTCTCCCTAAGTTGCCCAGGCTGGCCTCGAACTCCTGGCCTCAAGTGATCCTCCCACCTTGGCCTCCCAAAGTGCTGGGATTACAGGTGTGAGCCACCATGCCTGGCCTTTATCATTTTCTAAATAGTGTCTTTGAAAAACTAAAGTTTTTTGTTTGGGTAAAGTTCAATTTATTTATTTGTGTGTGTGTGTGTGTGTGTGTTTTGTATTCTTTGCGCTTTTTGTATTGTATTTCCAAAGTATTTACCAAGCCCAAGGTAACTAAAATTCTTTTTCCCCTGAGTTTTCTTCTGGAAATGTTTTATCATTTTAGCTTTTACAAATAGTTATGTGACCTATTTAGAATTAATTTTGGTGTATGGCGTGTGGTAGGGGAAAGCTTCTTCCCCAGTCGGCCTTCCTCATTGAAGAATGGTTTGCTATGACTCCATTTTTTTTTTTTTTTTGAGACAGGGTCTTGCTTTGTTGCCCAGGCTGGAGTGCAGTGGGTGATCTCGGCTCACTGAAACCTCTACCTCCTGGGTTCAAGCAATTATCATGTCTCAGCCTCCCAAGTAGCTGGGATTACAGGCATGAACCACCATGCCCGGCTAATTTTTGTATTTTTAGTAGAGACAGGCTTTCACCATGTTGGACAGGCTGGTTTCAAACTCCTGACCTCCAGTGATTCACCCGCTTAGGCCTCCCAAAGTGCTGGGATTACAGGCTGAGCCACCTCGCCCAGCCTACAACTCGAATCTAATCCTGTCACTCCCCGGCTTACACTGTTGTCCCCAGGTAAACCTCAGCCCCTCTGGCCCAGCTTTGTAGACGACAACTGGCCGAAGTCCATGTCTCCAGCTTTCATCTCCCTGTTCTGTGGACACTAAAACCCATTTGCCAAACATATCAAATGTCTCTCTCGCCTGAGGGCTTTCCTTATGCTGCTGGTTCTGTCCGGAAGTACCACTTATCATCCATCTTTTCTGTCACTACAAACTTTTTTTTTTTTTTTTTTTTTTTTTTGGAGACAGTGTCTCACTCTGTTGCCCAGGCTTGAGTGCAGTGGCGTGGTATCTTGGCTCACTGCAACCTCCGCGTCCTGGGTTCAAGCGATCCTCCTGTCTCAGCCTCCTGAGTAGCTGGGATTACAGGCAGTCACTACCACACCTCGCTAATTTTTGTATTTTTAGTAGAGACGAGGTTTCACCATGTTGACCAGGCTGGTCTCAAACTCCCGACCTCAGGTGATCCGCCCTCCTTGGCCTCCCAAAGTCCTGGGATTTCTACAAGTGAGCCACCCGCCTGCTATACAACCTTTGGGGTTTGTTATAGGTCTTTCAGGGGTTAACTTAGAAGCTGTCCCCTCTTCCTACCCCAAGAGCCTTGGATAGGGCTGATGGTTCCTCCAAGCCCCAACTCCTGCTGAACACTACTGAACACTGGATTTATTTATTTATTCATTTATTTAATTTGGAGGCAAAGTCTTGCTCTGTCGCCCGGGCTTGAGTGCAGTGGCATGATCCTGGCTCACTGCAACCTCCGCCTCCTGGGTTCAAGCGATTCTCCTGCCTCAGCCTCCCGAGTAGCTGGGACTATAGGCAAGCACTACCATGCCCAGCTAATTTTTTGTATTTTTAGTAGAGATGGGGTCTCACCATGTTGCCCAGGCTGGTCTCAAACTCCTGAGCTCAGGCAATCCACCCGTCTCAGCCTCCCAAGGAGCTGCGATTACAGGTGTGCGCCACGGTGACCCTGAACACTGGACTTAGAATGCTCTGGTATTGCCTGCTTGCTTCTGCCTCTTGACTATGGGCTCCCTCCAGGCAAAGGCAGGTGTTCCTTCATTCTGAATGTCAATCAACATACTTAACCACCTGTACCACCCTTCCAGGCCATACCAGCTAATAACCAGCCCCGCCACTTGGTGGCAGCATGCAGCATGACACAGATGAGGCTGGGGCCTGGCTGTGGAGTGAACGACCCTGGACATGACACCTTTGCACACCTTGCCCTGCATCAACCACATGGCTGTTTCCCTTGGGAGCTCTTAGTGGGAGGAGGAGCTAAGGCTGGGAAGGGAAGCAGAAGCTGAGGTTTTGGCAATACAGATTCAGGAAGTTGGGGAGAAATGAGCCCAGAAGCTCAGGATGGGTGGGGTGCAGGGCCTGAGTTGGGACACAGAGGGGTAGCCCCAGGTCAGGGTTTGTGCCCCCATAAGGAGTTCCCACATGAGGCCCCAGGACCCACCAGCAGCAGCAGGTCTTTTGCACCATCTTCTCAACGCTGTTTAGGCAAGGGGTGAACCTGAGGTCACCCAAAGCCTCCAGCCGCTCTCCCAAACAGCCGCCTACCACGGGGGACCCAGGAGGCCAAGTCAATAACCCGAAATCATAAAATCTCGAAGGCGTTGAGCATTTGGAAGGAGGAGCAGACGCAGCAAATGGGGCCTTTTCCCAGGCAGCTCGTGTGGAACAAGAGAAACAGATTTACGAGCGTCTGGTTGAAGCCAGGTTGTGGGGCGGGGTGGGGATGGGGGGTTTGGTGGAGACGCAGAACGTTTCTAGTGCACAGGAAGGATGATAAATGGGAATGAGCTGCACGGGCTCCATGGCTGTGATTTAAGATGCGTGAAATGCGGGCTCTCTCTTTCATGTGCTTTGTTACAGATTTGGAAGAACATAAATGTATGTATCAGTGTTTCATGGACTCTCCCAAGACCTGCAAACTCCGGTCCTCCTTCCTCTGAAAGGCGGGCAATCTGAGAGCGATGTTGGACATGGGTGTGTACCGGGGAGCACGGGCTGGATGCCCATCCTTGGCCCTGAACTTGGACTCCCAGATGTAGCCACATGGCCCGGACCTCCCCCCGACCCGGCAGGGCGGCACAGCGGCTTGAGAAAGGCCTGCCTCTGAGTGACAGGCAAGGCTCTAACGCTGTCTGTGGACTCTGGACTGAGACCCATGGGCTTGAAGGGGAAAGGGCACCCAGTTTACAGTCATGTTCATGCACACGCACACCTGCACACGCACACACCTGCCCACACAGGCCTGCACATGTACACCTGCACGCACATGCCTGCACATACTCTTGCAAACGCACACCTGCGCACACAATCTGCACACGCACACCTGCACACGCACGCCTGCACACACATTTGCACACACATGCCTGAACACACACGCCTGCACACTTAAACTCTTCCTGGCGCCAGATTTTGTCACAGGGAAGAACAAGGAGCTGGGTTCTCTAGAACCATCCCTCCCTCCAGCCTGTCTCTTGAGGATCAGTTGATTTATGGGGTCAGGGTCTCCTGACCCACTGGGAAACCTCCCTGCCTGTCTCTACCTTCTAGCACAGTCCAGGAGATCTGTGGGGTTGATGTCAGCTCCTCAGACACCCTCAGCTGGTATGGGACAGGTGGAAGTTTCTCAGGGTCTGCAGCAGCCAGGGAGGGCAACAGGGAGAGAGGATAATCCAGCCTGATCACCCCAGGCTCTGAAGGTCTCTCGGAGGAGGCCTCTGCCGGCTCAGGTCTGTGGAAATGGGTTAGAAAGGGTCAGAAAGCCCCGGAGATGGTTGCCCCATGTCCACGTCCTGGGTGCCATGTCCTTGGGGCAACACTTCTCCCCTTTCAGCCACTACTGTCCCACCTGCCATTTCTTCAGCCAGCCCCAGAGGGCCCGGGGCTGTTCTCCAGTGTGCAGATTCCAGGGCCTGGTGCAAGGTGGGGCGCCCTAGGGGGCCACAGGGGCGCAGAGGCTGCAGCTCTCAGCAGGGCTGGGGGTACCCCGGGAATTCAGCCCCCGCCTGCACAGGGAGGAGTCCTGGGCAGGTGGCCCTGTGAATCGATGTCTTCCAGGAGTTTGCAAACCTTCTGGCCCTGCCTTTGGGAGCCCCAGGAAGTAGTCATCTGACCGCAATGGCCAGCCTTTAGAACTCCAGTCCCGAGGGACAGAGATGGGCTTAGGAAGTGTTCTGCAGCTCTGCCTGGCTGTCAGCACACCATAAAGAATGAGGAAGCGCCACAGAGCCCTGCCATCTTGCACACGCACTGCGGGGGTGGAGGCGTCCTCCTGCACAGAGTCCCCGCGCTCCCTCCCCTCGGCCCTAGAGCTAGAATCCCTTCCAACTGTGGTCTCTTGTCTATACCTCAACCAGGGGACCAGTGCGGGCGCCTCAGCCCAGGACCATCCAGTGGCAACATGACCACTCCAGTCCTGAATTTCTAGAGCTGGGAAGGGCTACCCTCCTTTTCCATCAAACCATCCAGGGCCAACGTGCGACCTCGAATCACCCTCCCTGGCTAGGACTACCCAGCCCCTCCGTGGCCTCAGGCTGTCTGAGAACTGCCTTTGACTTTGTTTCCTGGAGCTGGTCCTGAGGGGCAGCCCGGGGTCTCTTGATCGTTTCTGGGAATATCAGGGTAAGTGCCATCCTCTCTGCATTTGTTACAGAAAGTTCTGGGCCTCCTGAGGACTTTTTTGTCCAGCTCCATAAAACAGGGTTTGTTTTTGTTTTCTTGAGACAGGGTCTTGCTCTGTCACCCAGGCTGGAGTGCAGCGGTGCAATCTCGGCTCACTGCAGCCTCCACCTCCCGGGTTCAAGTGATTCTCCTGCCTCAGCCTCCCAAGTAGCTGAAATTACAGGCACGCACCACTACGCCTCACTGAGTTTTGTATTGGTAGTAGAGACAGGGTTTCATTATGTTGGCCAGGCTGGTCTCGAACTCCTGAGCTCGGGTGATCTGCCCTCCTCGACCTCCCAAAATGCTAGGACTACAGGCATGAGCCACTGCGCCTGGCCCATAAAGCAGGTTTTCAACTAGAAGATTCACGGAGGGACTTTGGGGAACTTACCGAATTTTGCATGTATCTGTACAGGTGCGTTTTTTTCTTTTTCTTTTGGTCTGGGAAGAGCCCTGAAGATCAGCAACCATAGCTGAAGGAGGGAGGGACAGACAGGCCCTAGAACTGCAGCCAGGGCCTGGCACAGCCTTTCCATGTCCAAAGCTGTGTTTTAAGGCCGGGTTCAATGCAACTTCCCTTTCGCCCCAGGGGAAACTGAGACCCAGCAAGATGGGGACTTGGCTCAGGGCATATACCTGCGCAGAGGAGAGCTGGCCTGGAAGTCCGGCCTGGGCTGCAGTTCTCAGGAGGGCTGGGGGTACCCTGAGAATTCAGCCCCTTCCTGCACAGGACAGCAGAACACTTCCCACCTGTGTCCTTAGCTGTCCTGGGAAGGTCTCATCAGCAGGTTCTGGGGTGGAATGAGCCTCCTGTAAACCCTAATATGCACAGGTACACACACACACGCACACGTGCATATAGACATATACACACATGCACACACACATAGACACGTGTGCATATAGACATATACACGTATACACACATGTATATATGCATAGACATATACACACATGCGCACATATACACATATGCACACGTGCATGCACACACATGGACACGCTCCCCCTCAGCGTGCAGCAGAAAGAGTGCCGTTTCCCCAGCCAGCTCGCCCACCGAGCCCTCGCTTGCTCCTCTGTGGGTGTCTGGCCTCCCACCCCAGCCTCAGCAAAAGGCTCCATGAAATGATGGATGAGAAGCCCGAGGCAGGGAGACAGGCCGCAGCAGGATGGCATGGAGACCGCCTCCAGACTGGGGCATCACCTGGAAAAAAATCACAAGGCTATAAACACAGGCAAACAATAGGGGAGACGGGTCCTGGGTCTTCATAAAGAGCGTGTGGCCGAGACAGAGCTCAGGGCCCGCTTGGCCCCGGGGGCGGCCGAGGGGACGGCAGACCGGGGGCTGCTCCGGGCTTGGCTGGGACAGACGTCTCAGGCCATGGCTGGCCCGTCCAGCTCAGAGTTGGCTGGGAGGCCTGGCCTCCGCACGATAAACAACACAGAAAGATAAATTGAAAATGTGTCTGGAACTGGTGGGGAGAAGGGAGAGGTGGGCGGGGGTCACCGGGAGGCCTGTCTCCTTCCTTGGCCACTGCCCCCTCTGGGAGGAGGGCCCAGAGCTCTGGTGGGGAGGCTCAATCTTGGAGCCCACAGGCCTGCTGGGGGTTGGAGGTGGTAGGCCCAGAGACAAGATGCCTTGAACATGTAGAATCAGAGAGGGCCTTTGAGGAGAATTTCCACCCGGAAAATTCCAGGGGTGTGTGAGGGCTCTGCATGGAGTTGAAGTGCTGGAGGGCAGAGAGGGGGGCCTCAGGCCAGGGCAGGCCGGCCTGGGGGAGCCCACAGACCCTTCTGAGCACGCCTCTGGGCCTGGGGACACATTCTTAGACGGGACAGCCATGTTCCAAACCACAGGGTCTGGGGGAAGCAAGAAAGTAAAATTCCATACTTTTTTTTTGTTTTTGAGACAAAGTATCACTCTGTCGCCCAGGCTGGAGTGCGCTGGCGCAATGTCTGCACACTGCAACCTCCGCCTCCCACGTTCAAGCAATTTTCCCACCTCAGCCTCCCGAGTAGCTGCTCTCCTCCTTATTTTGCCCCTGGGTCACCCTAACTCAGTCTCAGAATGTCCCCACTCCCCAGGTGGCCTCACACATGCAATGCCACCTGCACTGCCCCAACTTCTTGGCCTCTACCCCTGGTGGATGCTTGCTCTTGCACCAGCACGCTGGACTTCTCGCCTTGCAGGTACAGGCCCTGAATAGTCCCCATCATCCCCTTCGGTTGCCTGGGCGAGAAGCCAGGGAGCTGAACTTGACTCCCACATCCTCATGCCCTCTATTGCACCCAAGAAATTCTTCCTCCCCACCTTTTCCCCCAGCAGTCCAGCACCCCACGCAGTCCAGGCCTTAAAGCAGTCGCCTCCTCATAGGCCCTCGGCCTGCCCACCAGGCCACCACAGCCAGGAGGATTTGTGGGAAACACTGGGTTGCCACCATCAGACGCCAATAACCCACGCCTCTTTTTGCCTCCCAGATCCCCTCAGTTGCCCCCAGACCCTGTGGTTTGGGACATGGCTGTCCTGCCTAAGAATGTGTTTAATTTTTAAGAAATGTCTCAAAAGTATGGAATTTGGGCCAGGTGCGGTGGCTCACACCTATAATCCCAACACTTTGGGAGTCTGAGGTGGGTGGATCACCTGAGGTCGGGAATTCAAGACCAGCCTGGCCAACATGGTGAAACCCCGTCTCTACTAAAAATATAAAAAATTAGCAGGGCGTGGTGGCACACCCCTGTAATCCCAGCTACTCAGGAGGCTGAGGCAGGAGAATCGCTTGAACCTGGAAGGAGGAGGTTGCAGTGAACCGAGATCAAGCCACTGCACTCCAGCCGGGGCGACAGAGCAAGACTGCATCTCAAAAAAAAAAAAAAAAAATATATATATATATATACATATATATATATAGAATTTTACTTTCTTGCTCTTTCCCTGTCTTCTATAATCTTAAGGACCAAGGCTCAGTCTCCCGGCGTCATAGGCCCACCTGGCCTCTAGCTCCTCCTCCGCCATTTTCTCTCCTCCACCCTTGGACTTCCCACCCGTAGAGCACCCGGTGGGGCCTTGAATTTGCCATGTTTCCCCCATCACCGGGAGCTACTCATGTTAATTCTTTCCAGAATGTTCTTGCACTCCCTTCTCTGGTCTGAGCAGGAGACGTCGACTGGGCCCCAAAGAGTCAGTCAGTCAAGCCTGGGTAACATGGCAACACTCTATCTCTACAAAAAAGAAAAAAAGAGAGGAAAAAAAAATTGGCCAGGTGTGGTGGTGTGTGCCTGTAATCCCGGCACTTTGGGAGACTGCGGCGGGAGGATCGCTTGAGGCCAGGCATTTGAGACCAACCTGGGCAACATAGCGAGACCCTGTCTCTACAAAAAATATTTTAAAAATTAGCCAGACATGGTGGTGGTGCGTACCTGTAGTGCCAGCTATTTAGGAGGCTGAGGCAGGAGAACTGCTTGAGCCCAGGAGTTGGAGGATGCAATGAGCTATGATTGCACCACTGCACTCCAGCCAGGGGTACAGAGCAAGATCCTGTCTTTTAAAAAAAAAAAAAAAGTAAGTCAGAATGGGAAAGACACCCTCATGCTCTGGGAAGGGGTCTGAGTGAGGAGACACAGCTCTGGCCCAGAAAGTCTAGTCTAGTGGGGAGGTGGTGGTGTGGGACACAAGGCCATTCCCTGAGAAGCCCTAGTCAAGGGTGGCAGTTGGGGACAGGGACCCTCAGAGCCTGGGGAGAGATGTGGTCCCACTCCTCAGGCCCCACTCATCAGGCCTCCCTGGGAGGGTCAGCGGGCATGGGTCTGGCTCCAGGCACCTTCAGCTCCTGAAGGGCCAGCTGGCACAGGCACGAGCCTGCATCCACCCGCAGGAAGCCAGTGCCTGGGAAGTGCCAGAGGGATGCCAGGCACAGGGCCAGGATCAAGGACAGGGTTGGCCCTGCCAACAGCTTCAGGGCCAGGGCTGGGTGTGCCCGGTTCTGGTCCCTGCAGGGCTGCTGAGGAGGGCAGAGGGCGAGGGCCTGTGGCAGCTTGTGGGCAGGAGTGTACCCCCTGTACCCGCAACTCAGGCAGCCACCTCTCTCAGGGCAGGGACTTCCAGGACCACCTACTGCCCTTGCATTCCCACAGGGGCACATCATGGGGGCTTCTACAGGCTGGAAGGTCCCCAGTCCCTGCTTGAGGCTGGGCCCCAAGTGTTCCACATTGAACCAGAAGCTCTGGAAGAAGAATGGGATGCAAAGTGACCCACTATGTGCTTTCTCAGCCCAAATCATCGCTTACACTACCCTGGTGGGGAATGGCGTCACCCAGCTTCATAGACGACGAAACGGAGGCTCAGAGAGGGTGAGCATCTTACTCAGAACACACAGCTAGGAGGTGGTAGAGCTTAAATTCCAGCCCATGCTATCCTATGCTCTAGGCTGCCCCAGAGCAGGCTTCCCTGGGGGCAGGAGCCGGGTTGCCTCCATCAGGCACTGATAACCCATGCCTCTCCTCGCCTCCCAAGTCCCATCAGCTGCCCTCGGACTCTGTGGTTTGGGGCATGGCTGTCTTGCCTGACAATGCGTCTAATCTTCAAAAAATACCTCAAAATTATGGAGTGGAGGAATGAATGAATGTGTCCCCAGGGCCCTGTTAGACTAGTGTTGGACACTGGGGCCATAGAAAAAAGGAAACCAGGCTGATGCCTCCCTCTAGGAGGTTTTTGTTTGTTTTTTGTTTGTTTTGACATGGAGTCTTGCTCTGTCGCCCAGGCTGGAGTGCAATGGCACAATCTCTGCTCACTGCAACCACCACCCCCCAGGTTCAAGCGATTCTCCTGCCTCAGCCTCCCAAGTAGCTGGGATTACAGGAACGTGCCACCATGCCCAGCTGACTTTTGTATTTTTAGTAGAGATGGGGTTTCATCATGTTGGCCAGGCTGGTCTTGAACCCCTAACCTCGTGATCCACCCGCCTCAGCCTCCAAAAGTGCTGGGATTACAGGTGTGAACCACTGTCCCTGGCCTAGGAGGTTTTATATTGGTGGAGAAGACAGGCTAAGACCCAAATCGGTGCCCCCAGTGTAACAGTTGATGTGTCACACCGGTGTCACATGGGTGTCGCATGGGTGCACAGCAGCCTAAGTGGGGCAGCCTCGAGGGGGTGGTCAACTCCCCCAGGCTGGCAGG
The DNA here is from genome assembly GCF_028885655.2 of Pongo abelii. Classification (NCBI taxonomy): domain Eukaryota; kingdom Metazoa; phylum Chordata; class Mammalia; order Primates; family Hominidae; genus Pongo; species Pongo abelii. The sequence goes on from NC_071991.2 coordinate 14,539,866, forward strand.
AGGTGAGGAGGAGGTGTGGATGCTTCAGGGAGATGGGGATGTTTTAGCCAAATCTTGAGAGAAGCCTATTCCAGGCCTGGGTTACAGGGGCACTGCTGAACAGCCAAGACTTTCCAGGAGTCACCTCACCTGGAAGGCAGGTGAGGTGCACGGGGAGAGGGACCCAGAGAGCACCGATGCCTTAGGGGCCAGGACTCCAGGAGCCTTGACTATGCGGCTAAGGAGCTGGAACTTTCTCTGCAGTATACAAGAAGCTGGGGAAGGGCGTCAGGCTCTGGGGACACAGTCATAAGGTTGGACTTGGCACTTTCGCATGCTCACCCTGACTGCCGAGGGGTTTGGACAGGCAGGGCGAGCCTGGGGGCAGGGGATTCTGGCAGAGGCTGGTGCAATGATCCCAGTAAGGGATAGAGAGGTCTGTGCTTAAACACTGCCACGTGGCTGCAGGGAGAGAGTGAGAGTGAGAGCGAGAGACAGAGATAGAGAGAGAGAGAGAGAGAGAAAGAGAGAGAGAGAGAGAAAGAGAGAGAGAAAGAAAGAGAGAGAGAGAGAGCACAAGCTGTCTGGAAAATTGTGAACCAAATTTCACGATGGAGTGGAACTGAAAGTCAAGGGAGTGGTTATAGAGGGCTGCCTGGACTCTGGGGAGACTGTCAGTTTCACCTGCTGAGATGAGACACCCAGAGGATCGGGGAAGGCTTTTAGAGGGTGAGTGACTGGGGCCACCCAGTGGGATATATTTGGGTATGTGGACCTCCATTTGCTTCCTCTCACCTGGAAAGTCTCCCCTAAAACACCCACTTACTGCCAGCCGCCAGCTCCTCTCTCCTACCTTAGATCTCATCTGCTTCTCCTCACCTCTTGGTGGGCGGTGGGCAGCAGGGGATCCAAGCCCAACCCCGGCCCCAGAGGCCTCACTCCCTCTGCTCAGTGAGGCTCTGTGTCCAGACGCCAGCTGCCTGCTCAGCCCTGTGGCTGGCTGCGGCTGGCATGGACCCAGGGCTCGCTTATGGACGGTGCTCCAGGCACCCAGGCCCACTGGCGTGGGAGTTGTGCCTGGACCATGGGGAGAGAGGGCGGTGGCCTGGGGAGCCGGACGTTCTGGCCACCCGCGGTGCAGCAGGCACCAGGCCCTGGCAGAAGCAGACTGGGCTGGGGGTGGCAGGCAGCCCTGGCCCACAGGCGGCTGGCTGGCTGAGCAGCTGCTCATCTTGTTTTCCATCTCCTCCCCAGATTACCATCCAGCCTTCCCCCATGAGCCCTGGGGGGAGTGGATGGGGACAGGGGGCTTCTGTGCACATCTCAGGGGCGTCGGATGAACCTTGAATCCTCCCAGCTCTGCTTTTGCTGTGCACCTTGGGCGGTTGCCAAACCTGAGCCTCAGTTTCTCCACTATGACATAAAGTGTCTGGGGCAGCTCTAGATGAAGGTGAGGCAGGCATGACTGTGGCACAGGAGGGTGGCTCTCCTGGCAGAACTGCTGCCAAGAATCCTGATGTTAGACGGAGTCTCACTCTCTGTCGCCCAGACTGGCTCACTGCAACCTCTGCCTCATGGTTCAAGTGATTCTCCTGCCTCAGCCTCCCGAGTAGCTGGGATTACAGGTGCATGCCACCATGCCTGGCTAATTTTTGTATTTTTAGTAGAGATGGGGTTTCACCATGTTGGCCAGGCTGGTCTCAAACTCCTGACCTCAAGTGATCCCCCTGCCTCGACCTCCCAAAGTGCTGGGATCACAGGTGTGAGCCGCCATGCCCAGCCTTGACTGTCCTGTTCTAAAAGCTTCAACTAGCGAAAGACTCCTGGACTCCTGGACTCCTGGACCCAAAACAACAAGGACAGGAAGGGAAGCAAGCCTGGGACTTGTCCTGGAGTACCAGTCTCCATGGACATCGGACCATTTTGCTGATGGTGTGAAAGACAGCATCAGCTCAGGATGGCAGGAAGGAGAAAAGCCCAGGTATCAGCTCTGGCTCTGTCCTTGCCCTGCTCTTCTCTGGCTTTGATTCTCCTTTGAATAATGTGGATGTGCTGGTGGGCTCCGAGGACCCTCCTAGTGCTTGGCTTTAAGGATCCGAGATCGTTCTTTTATTTTTTAGACAGAGTCTTGCTCTGTCGCCTAGGCTGGAGTGCAGTGGCACAATCAGCTCACTGCAGTCTCAAACTCCTGGGCTTAAGCCATCTTCTCACCTCAGCCTCCTGAATAGTGGGAACTACAGGCATGTGCCACTATACCCAGCTAATTTTTTTTTTTTTTTTGAGAGACAGGGTTTCACCATGTTGCCCAGGCTGGTCTCGACTCCTAGCACCCAAGTGATCCACCTGCGTTGCCCTCCCAAAGTGCTGAGATTACAGGTGTGAGCCATCACGCACAGCCTCCAAGATCCTCCTTATTTACCGGCCAGGCATTCATGCTCTTAGAGCCCCCACCCCACACGGTGTCTTTCCAGGTCTCCAACACTTGCCTGATCAGATAGCCTCTCCTGAGACCCCCTTCTTCCTCTTCTCTGGTTTTCCAAGGCCTCCTGGTTCCCTGACACCCACCTCAGCCCATCCCTTCCCAGCATTCTTGCCCTTGAACTCCCCAAGGACATTCTGCCAAGTTCTGCTGTCAGGCCTGGAGTTGCTCCCTCCCTCCCAGCCCCGCTCAGCTGCCATGAGCCTAACCTCGCCCTTACGTGGCCCAGCCATGGGCTCCAGGGCAGGGGCTGGGCCTCAGCATCCCTGTGTGCCCCCTTGAAATTTGGCACATAGTCCCAAAGCAGCAGGAGTTTAGAAAAGGAACCAGGAGGCCCACAGCCTGGCCCCGAATCCCTGCACCGTTATTTCAGACTGGATGACCTCAGGCAATTCTCCCCAAGTCCATGCCACCCCTGCCAGTTCTGTGCCTCCCTCTGAAAAGTGGGGCTACACCACCCCTGCCTGCCTGATCACAAGTGAGAATCGAAATCAAGTGCTGAGCCTGGCACGGTGGCTCATGCCTGTAATCCCAGCACTTTGGGAGGCTAAGGCAGGAGGATCACTTGAGGTCAGGAGTTTGAGGCCAGCCTGGCCAACATGGTGAAACCCCATCTCTACCAAAAATACAAAAATTAGCTGGGTGTGGTGGCAGGTGCCTGTAATCCCAGCTACTCAGGAGGCTGAGGCAGGAGAATTGCTTGAACCAGGAAGCAGAAGTTGCAGTGAGCCGAGACGGCCACTGCACTCCAGCCTAGGTGACAGAGTGGGACCCTGCCACCCTCCCCCTCAAAAAAAAGGAAGAAAGAAAGAAAAAGAAAAAGAAAGCAAGTGCTATACGTGAATGAGCTCAGGTAATCTGCATAGACTCTACCCCTTAACTTAAGCCCAGCAGGCTGACACTGCAGTGAGCTATGATTGCAACACTGCACTCTAGCCAGGGTGACAGAGCAAAACTCTGTCTAAAAATAATAATAATAACCAACCGTTTAAGATGCCCTTATGTGGTAGATTAAGTGATGGAGTGTATTGTTTATCCTTTGTCGATAGATGAGGAAGCTGGTGCTTGGCAGAAACAGTGAGTGACTTCCTCGGGGTCTCTGGGCTGCTGAGAGGTGGGGGCTGGAAATGCTCCCAGGTGGTCTGAGATGGAAGCCCTGCTGGGAAGTCTTCCCTCAGGAGACAGGAGCCTGTGGACATACCTTGCACCCTGTTGCACCCTCTGTGGACGTGAGGAAGTGCTGCTCTTTTCATCTTAGAGATGAGAAAGGGAGGCCTGGAGAGAAGGCAGTGACTTTTGGAGGCCACCCTGAGTCGACGGCACAGCTGAAGCACTGACTTCTGCTTTCAGCTCTTCCCTCCTCCTGGAATTTCCAGATTTCTTTGAGATCTGAAGGAAGGGGGACAAGGCTTCTGGGCCCTCATGAGCCAGGTGGCCCTGATGGTGAGCCACCCACAGATCCGTAGGCATTGATTGCAGGTTCCAAGCTAGTCGGCACAGACCTCCACCATCTGCTATCATTGCCATGCAAGAAAAGAGTCCCAGCTCACAGGCAAACATGAGCCACAAGGCAGGCAGGACCTGCAGCCTGGCCACACCCATCATCCAGGGTCACCTCTCTGTCCAGACCCATGCCTGGTTATTAAGCATTTAGTGATGGCAGGAGACCCCACCTGGAGGCTGGGTGGGCGATGGTGGCAGTGATGATGGTGGAGTTGGTGAAGATAGTGGAAGTGAGGATGAAGGTAAGGACAGGTGTTAAGAAGGTGAAGGTGGAAGTAAGGATGGAAGTGAAGGTGGAGGTGAGGATAGAGATGAGGATGAAAGTGAGGATAAAGGTGAGGGTGGAGGTGAGAATGGAGGTGACGATGGAGGGCAGGAGGAAGGGGAGGACAGAAGTGAAGATGGAGAGAAGAATGGAGGGGAGGACAGAGATGAGGAAGGAAGTGAAAGAGTGACAGTGAGTGAGAATAGAGTGAGAATGGAGGGGAAGACGGAGGTGAAGAAAGGAGAATGGAGGGGAGAATGGAGGTGAAGATGAAGGTGAGGATGGTGGTAAAGGTGGAGGTGAGGATGGAGGTGTGGATGGAGGTGAAAGTGGAGGTGAGCATGGAGGTGAGTGTGGCGATGAGAGTGGAGTTAAAGGTGGAGGTGAGGATAGAGGTGTAGGTGTAGGTGAAGGTGGTCTTGAGGATGGAAGTGAAGGTGGAGGTGAGGATGGAGGTGACAATGGAGACAAGGATGGAGGTGAGGGTGGAGGTGAGGATGGAAGTTAAGGTGGAGGTAAGGATGGAGGGGAAGGTGGAAGTGAGGGTGGAGGTGAGGATGGAAGTTAAGGTGGAGGTAAGGATGGAGGGGAAGGTGGAAGTGAGGGTGGAGGTGAGGATGGAGGTGAAAGTAGAGGTAAGGATGGAGGTGAGGGTGGATGTGAAGGTGGAGGTGAGGATGGAGGTGAGGGTGGATGTGAAGGTGGAGGTGAGGGTAGAGGTGAGGGTGGAGGTGAGGATGGAGGTGAAGGTAGAGGTGAGGCCAGAGGTGAGGACAGAGGTGAGTGTGGAGGAAAGGATGGAAGTGAGGATGGGGGTGAGGACGGAGGTGAGGGTGGAGGTGAGGATGGAGGTGAGGATGGAAGTGAAGGTGGAGGTGAGGATGGAGGTGAGGGTGGAGGTGAAGGTGGAGGTGAGGGTGGAGGTGAAGGTGGAGGTGAGGGTGTAGGTGAGGATGGAGGTGAGGGTGGAGGTGAGGATGGAGGTGAGGGTGAAGGTGAGGATGGAGGTGAGTGTGGAGGTGAGGATGGAGGTTAGGGTGGAGGTGAGGATGGAGATGAAGGTGGAGATGAGGATGAAGGTGAGGGTGGAGGTGAGGATGGAGGTGAGGGTAGAGGTGAAAGTGGAGGTGAGGATGGAGATGAAGGTGAAGGTAAGGGGGAGGTGAAGGTGGCGGTGAAGGTGGAGGTGAAGGTGGAGGTGAGGATAGAGGTCAGGATGAAGCTGAAAAGGTGAAGATGGAGGCAAGGATGGAGGTGAAGATGAAGGTGAAGATGAAAGTACAGATGAAGGTGAGGATGGAGGTGAGGATGGGGGTGAAGGTGGAGGTGAAGAGAGAGGTGTAGGTGTAGGTGAAGGTGATCTTGAGGATGGAAGTGAAGGTGGAGGTGAGGATGGAGGTGATGGAGGATGGAGGTGAGGATGGAGGTGTGGATGGAAGTGAAGGTGGAGATGAGGATGGAGGTGAGAGTGGATGTGAAGGTGGAGGTGAGGGTGGAGGTGAGGATGGAGGTGACAATAGAGGTGAGGATGGAGGTGACGGTGGAGGTGAGGATGGAGGTGAGGGTGGAGGTGAAGGTGGAGGTGAGGATAGAGGTCAGGATGAAGGTAAAAAGGTGAAGATGGAGGTGAGGATGGAGGCGAAGATGAAGGTGAGGACAGAAGTGAGGACAGAGGTGAGGATGGAGGTGAGGATGGATGTGAAGGTGGAGGTGAGGATGGAGGTGAGGGTGGAGGTGAAGGTGGAGGTGAGGGTGGAGGTGAGGATGGAGGTGAGGGTGGAGGTGAGGATGGAGGTGAGGGTGTAGATGAGGGTGGAGGTGAGGATGGAGGTGAAGGTGGAGGTGCGGATGGAGGTGAAGGTGGAGGTGAGGATGGAGGTGAGGATGGAGCTGAGGGTGGACGTGAGTGTGGAGGTGAGGGTGGAAGTGAAGGTGGAGGTGAGGACAGAGGTGAGGACGGAAGTGAAGGTGGAGGTGAGGATAGAGCTGAAAGTCACGGTGAGGATGGAGGTGAAAATGAAGTTGGGGATAGAGGTGGAGGTGGAGGTAAAAACGGAGATGAGGATGGACGTTAACACAGAGGTGAGAATGGAGTGATGGTGGAAGAAATGATAAAGGTAGTGAAGACACTGGCTGTGGCAATGGTGGGATGGGGATGCCATTGTGGGTCATGAGAAGAGCTCTTGACTGACATCCCTCCATGAATCTTGAAGCTCACCCAGCCACAGGGTGGATCCCTTCATTTCAGTCCCAGCAGCCTCCTCCAACCATTTCAGTCCCAGCAGCCTCCCCCAACCAGTCAGGATCCCTGAAGAGCACCTGGCTCTCCACAAGACAATAGGCAGGAAGGGGATCCAGTGGCCACCCAGGCTTAGCTAATGTGAGTGAACACCAGGCAGGAGCCAGGCAGCAGATGGGATAGGAGTTTCCAAGCCAGTGCTTGGGGACAGGCCCTCCCATTCAAAAACAAAGCAAAGCCCTGGCCACAGCCGGGAAGGATTGCAAGGGCCTTCCTGAGCAGACACAAAGGAGCCCTGAGCCGCTGGGGGTGATCAGGAGGGGAGGCAGGGCTGGGCAGAGGGTCTGCAAAGAATTACACTGGAAAGCTGGAAGGTGGACGTTGGGTCTGGTGGTTTGGCCTGGAGAGAGCTGTCAGTAGAGGGGGCGATGAGGTTGGTGGAGACGCCTGAGGCAAGGGTGTCTGGGGGCCTTGTTGGCGGCACGGTGGCAAAAGCTCCAGAGGCAGCCACGCGTGTGTTCCAAGGCAGCCGCTGGGAATCCCACCACCTCTGGCTCACAAATGCCTCTCCTATTGTTAACATGAACACAGACCTATCAGGCCCTCCATGATCGGTGCTTGGACTTTTCCATTATCTACGGGCAGCCTGCCACTCACGGTTCCCCGGGCGTGCCCACTTCTGGCCACCGCCAGGACCCCAGCGAAGGGCTGGCCTGGAGAAGCCTGGCTGGGAGCATGGGCCGGCCTTCCCGACTCACTGCCCAGGCTGTGGGCCTATGCCAGGTGTCAGACTCAATTTCCTAACCCTTCCTGCTCAGAGAACAAAACATGTCATCTCTCCACCCAAGCTGGGTCCACCCAGGACACTGGCTTGGCAGGAGGAAGACCTCTGGGGGTCCAGACCAACTGACCAGGCAGGGCAGGGTAGGGGCGGAATGCTGAAAATTCATGGGTCCAATTTGTCACCCATGGGACAAATTGCCAAAGGGAAGGACGCCAGGGGATGGGGTGGCCAGGGAGGCTGCAGGAGGTATTGGAGGGAGCCCCAGGCCCAGAGTCCAGAGACCCCCCATTCAATCCCCTGACTCACCCTGTCCCATGGGCAAGAATCAGGGCCAACTCCACTGGCAAATCAGGTAGTTGAGTAACTGGATTTTTGAGGTCCACCCCACCTTCCATTAGTCAGCAAAGATCCCTCCTACGGCCAACCCCATATCCTTACACAATTTTGCACTTACTGCTTTTATTAAAAGAATGGCTTTATTGTGATAAAATTCACACACCATACAATTCACCCATTTAAAGTGTACAATTCAGTCAGTGGTTTTTAGTATATTCACAGGTTTGTGCAATCATTTCCACAGTTTATTTTATTTTATTTTATTTTGTTATTTTTTGAGACGGAGTCTTGCTGCGACGCCCAGGCTGGAGTGCAATGGTGTGATCTCGGCTTACTGCAACCTCCACTTCCTGGGTTCAAGTGATTCTTCTGCCTCAGTCTCCCACGTAGCTGGGACTACAAACGCATGCCACCATGCCCAGCTAATTTTTGTATTTTTAGAAGAGACGGAGTTTCACTGTATTGGCCAGGCTGGTGTTGAACTCCTGACCTCAAGTGATCAGCCCACCTCGGCCTCCCAAAGTGCTGGGATTACAGGTATGAGCCACCACACCCAGCCTCACAGTCCATTTTAGAACATTACATTATCCTGATAAGAAAACCTCTGCTTTTTGGTCTGGGTACAGTGGCTTCTGCCTATAATCTCAGCGCTTTGGGAGGCTGAGGTGGGGGAAATACTTGAGCCCAATAGGAGTTTGAGACCAGCCTGGGCAATATAGCAAGACTGCATCGCTATAAAAAATTTAAAAATTAGGCCAGGCATGGTGGCTCACGCCTGTAATCCCAGCACTTTGGGAGGTTGACGTGGGCGGATCACCTGAGGTTGGGAGTTCAAGACCAGCCTGACCAACATGGAGAAACCCTGTCTCTACTAAAAACACAAAATTAGCCAGGCGTGGTGGCTCATGCCTGTAATCCCAGCTACTAGGGAGGCTAAGGCAGGAGAATCACTTGAACCTGGGAGGCGGAGGTTGCGGTGAGCCAAGATCGTGCCATTGCACTCCAGCTTGGGCAACAAGAGCAAAACTCTGTCTCAAAAAAAAAAAAAAATTAAAAATTAGCCAGGAGTGGTGGTACACACCTATAGTCTCAGCTACTTGGAGGCCAAGGTGGGAGGATCGCTTGAGCCCAGGAGTTGGAGGCTGCAGTGAGCTATGATGGCACCACTGCACTCCAGCCTGCACAACAGAGCAAGACCCTGCCCCTTGTTTAAAAAAATAAATAAATAAATAAAATAAAATAAAGCTTAAATCCCTCCTAATCTCTGGGCGGTCTCCTGGTCTTTGAGCCTGGAGTGAAGCTGAACCCACAGGTGAGAGAACAAGAGGCCCCAGCTACAGGGAGAGGGGATTACAGAGCTGGAGGCAGGTGGCCCAACTACCACCCAGCAGATATGAATAAGCACCCACTGACTAGACACTGTCATAGTCATTGGATAGCTCTGGGTCCCAGCTGTGGGCAAAGCCCAGGCTGGGTGCTTTGGGATTCCGGCTCTGTGCCTGGCATCCCTTCTGGCCCTGTCTGAGTAGCAGCTTCCTGCAGACAGATGTGGCCTTGTGCCCTGTGCTGGGCAGGCCCTCCGGAGAGCTGAAGGTGCCTTAGGACCCCCAGG